>NW_028295386.1:0-357000 GCF_964341445.2 Mesoplodon mirus
GAAAATCCACACTACAAAGAATTGTGGCTTCCCACCGGTCAAAAAGTGCATCCGAAAATCTGTAAAAACCAGAAAGGCAAGATAGAGATGACAAGGGCATAAAGCAATATGATCCCAAGGGTCATGGAGGATTGTGATGACAAGCACATGGAGCATTGTGATGACAAGATTATGTATCATTTTGCTGACAAAGGCACTGTGATGACAAGGTTCATGGAGCACTCTGATGACAAGCGTCATGGATCACTGTGATTACAGGGTTCATGGAGCATTGGGATGACAATGGAATGGAGCATTTTGGTGACAAGCGTCCCGGATCATTGTGTTGTCAGGGTTCATGGAGCATTGTCATGACAGTGGTCATGGAGCATTGTGATGACAGAGGTCATGTAGCACTGTGATGAGAACGTCATGGAGCATTGGGCTGAAAATGTTCATGGAGTATTGTGATGACAGGGGTCAAGGGGCATTGTGATGACAAGGTACTGGAGCACTGTGATGAGAAGACCATGGAGCCATGTGATGACAAGTCTCATGGAGCATTCTGATGAAAAGGCTCATGGAGCATTGTGATTACAGGGGTCTTGGAGCATTGTGATGACAAGGGCATTGAACATTGGGATGAGAATGTCATGGAGCGTTCTGATGACATGTATCATGGAGCTTTGTGATGACAAGGGCATGGAACATTGTGATTACAGTGGTCTTGGAACACTGTGAGGAAAAGGGCATGTAACATTGTGATGAAAAAGGCATGGAGCCTTGTCATGACAGGGTTCAAGGAGCATACTGATGACAAGTGTCAGGGACCATTGTGATGACAATGGTATTGAGCACTGTGATGACAAATGTCATGGAGCATTGTGATTAGAAGACCATGGATAATTGTGATGACTTTCGTTATGGGGAGCTGTGATGATAAGTGTTATGGAATATTGTGATCACAAGGATTTGGAGCATTGTGATGACAGAGGTCATAGAGCATTTTGATTTCATTGGGATGACAATAGCATGAAGCATTATGATGATGCACATTGGTGCACTGTGATGACAGCATTCATGGAGCATTGAGATGAAAAGGGGCATGGAGCATTATGATTAGAGGAGTCTTGGATCATTGTGATGAAAAGGGCATGGAACATTGTTCTGAGATGTTTCATGGATTATTGTGTTGAGAGGGGGCAAGGAGCATTGTGATAACAATGGCACGGAACACTGTGATACATGGTTCATGGAGGATAGTAATGACAAGCGCATGGAGCATTGTGAGAAGAATGGCATTGAGCATTGTGATGAAAAGCATCATGGATACTGTGATGACAAAGGCTTGGAACGATGTGATGAGAGGTTTTTGGTGCATTGTGATGACAATGGCATGGAGCATTGTGATGCCAAGGATCATGGAGTTTTGTGATGACAAAGGTCATGGAGCATTTTGATGACAAGAGTGTGGTGAATTCTCTTGTGAAGGTCAGGGAGCATTGTGATGACAGGGTCATGGAGCAATTTGATGAAAAGTGTCATGGAACCTTTTGATGACAGGGGTTATGGAACATTGTGATGTCAGGAGTCATGGAACATTTTCATGACGGTGTTGTGGACCATTGTGATGACAGGGGAGTGGGTGTATTGTGATGACTAGTGAGGGAACATTTTGATATCATTCGTGAGAGAGCATTTTGATAAGAAGTGCATGGAGCATTGTGATGACAATTTTTATGGAGCATTGTGATGACAAGGTTGTGGAGCATTGTGATGACAAGCACATGGCGCATTGTGATGACATGGGTCATGGAGCCCTGTGCTGACAAAGGCATGGAGCATTGTGATGAGAAGGGTCAACGAGCATTGTGATGAAAATTTCATGGAGCATTTTGGTGACAAAGGTCACAGAGTCTTGTGATGACGAGGGCATGGACCATTGTGATGACAAAGGTCATGAAGCATTGTGAGGACTGGAGTCATTGAGCATTGTGATGACAGGGTTCATAGAGCATTGTGATGAAAAGGCAATGATAATTGTGATGACAGGGGCATGGAGCATTGGCCTGACATGTTTCATGGATTATTGTGATGACAGTGGGCATGGTGCAATGTGATGACAAGGCATGGAGCATTGTGATGAGAAGGTGATGGAGTATTTTGAAGACAGGTCTCAGGGAGCATTGTGATGACATATGTCATGGTCCATTGCGATGACAATGGAATGGAACATTGTGATGCCAAGTGTCATGGAGGATTGTGATGACAAATGAAATGGAGCATTTTGATGACAAGGGCTTGGAGCATTGTGGTGCAAGGGACATGGAGCATTGTGATGAGAAGGGCATGGAGAATTGTGATGACAAGGGCCATTGAGAATTTTGATGACAAGTTCATGAAGCATTGTGATGAGAAGCACATGGAGCTTCCTATGACAGCGGTCATGGAGCATTGCGATGACAAGTGCATAGAGAATTGTGATGACAAATCATGTAACACGGTGATGAGAACTGTCATGGAGCATAGTGATGCCAAGAACGAAGAGAATTGTGATGACAGAGGACAAGGAGCATTGTGATGACCAGGGCAAGGAGCATTGTGATGGCAAGAACTTGGAGCATTGTGATGACGAGCATCATGGAGCACTGTAATTACAAGGGGAATGGAGCATTGTGATGACAGTGGCCATGGAGCATTTTGATGAGAAGACCATGGATAATTGTGATGATGAGCGTCAAGGAGCACAGTAATGACAAGGGGTATGGAGCATTATGATGACAATGGCCATGGAGCATTGTGATGACAAGTGTCATGGAGCATTCTGATGACAAGCTTGTGGAGTATTGTGACGACAATGGCATGGAGCATTGTGATGAAACGGGCAGGGAGCATTGTGATGAAAAAGGCATGAAGCCATTTCATGACAGGTTTCAAGGAGCATTCTGACGACAAGTGTCAGGGAACATTGTGATGACAAGTGTTTTGAGAATTGTGATGAAAAAGATCATGGAGCATTTTGACGAAAAGAACATGGAGTATTGTGATGACAGGCACCATGGAGCGTTGTGATGACAAGTGTTATGGAACATTGTGATCACAAGGGTTTGGAGAATTGTGATGAAAAAGATCATGGAGCATTTGACGAAAAGGACATGGAGTATTGTGATGACAGGCATCATGGAGCGTTGTGATGACAAGTGTTATGGAACATTGTGATCACAAGGGTTTGGAGCATTGTGATGAGAGAAGTCATGGATCATTTTGTTTTCAAGGAGCATGGAGCATTGGGATGACAAGGGCATGAAGCAATGTGATCCCACAGTTCATGGAGGATTGTGAAGACAATGGTAAGGGAGTATTGTGATGACAAGCAAATGGAGCATTTTGATGACAAGGTCATGTAGCATATTGCTGACACAGGCATGGAGCATTGTGATGATAAGGGTCATAGAGCACTCTGATGAGAAGCATCAGGGATCATTGTGATTACGGGGGTCATGGAGCATTGGGCTGAAAATGTTCATGGAGCATTGTGATGACTAGGGAATTTAGCACTGGGATGACAAGAGTCCCGGATCACTGTGTTGTCAGGGGTCATGGAGCGTTGTGATGAGAGTGGTCATGGAGCATTGTGATGATAGGGATCATGAAGCATTGTGATGAGAAGTTCCTGGAGAATTGGACTGAAAATATTCAGGAACAATTGTGAGGACATGCGTCATGGAGCATTGTGATGACAAGGGAATGGAGCACTGTGATGAAAAGTTCCTGGAGAAGTGTGATGAGAAGACCATGGAGCCTTGTAATAACATGTTTCATGGAGCATTCTGATGAAAAGGGGCACGGAGTATTGTGATTACAGGGGTCTTGGGGCATTGTGATGACAAGGGCATGGAGCATTGTGATTACTGGTGTCTTGGAGCATTGTGATGGAATTGGCATGGATCATTGTTATGAAAATGGTATGGGGCTTTGTCATAACAGGGTTCCAGGAGCATATTGATGACAAGTGTCAGGGAGCATTGTGATGACAAGTGTATAGAGCACTGTGATGACAAAGGTCATGGAGCACTGTGATGAGAAGACCATGGATAATTGTGATGATGAGCGTCATGGGACATTGTGATGATAAGTGTTATGGAACATTGTGATCACAAGGATTTGGAGCATTGTGATGAGATAGATCATCAAATATTTTGATTTCATTGTGATGACAATAGCCTGAAGCTTTATGATGATGGGTATGGTGCATTTTGATGACAGGGTTCATGGAGCATTGAGATGCAAATGTGCATGGAGCATTGTGATTAGAGGGTTCATGGAGCATTGTGATGACAATGTCATGGAGCATTGAGATGCCAAGGGTCATGGACCCTTGTGATGACAAAGGTCATGGAGCATTTTGATGACAAGGGCGTGGTACATTGTGATGAGAAAGGCAGGGAGTATTGTGATGACAGGGTTATAGAGCAATTTGATGAAAAGGGTCATGGAATATTTTGATGACAGGTGTTATGGAACATTGTGATGTCAGGGGTCATCGTACTTTGTGATGATATGTGCATGTAGCATTGCAAAGACAGAATTCATGGAATATTGTGATGACAGGGGTGAGGGAGTATTGTGATGAATAGTGATGTAACATTGTGATATCAGTTTTGAGAGAGCATTTTGATGAGAAGTGCATGGAGAATAGTGATGACAAGTTTTATGGAGCATTGTGGTGACAAGATTGTGGAGCTCTGTGATGAAAAGTGCAGGGTGCATTGTGATGACATGGGTCATGGAGCATTGTGCTGACAAGCGCATGGAGCATTGTGATGACGAGGGTCATGGAGCATTGTGCTGAGAAAGGCATAGAGCATTGTGATGACAAGGGTCAAAGAGCATTGTGATGAAAATTTCATGGAGCATTGTGGTTAAATATGTCACAGAGACTGCTGATGACGAGGGCATGGACCATTGTGATGACAAAGGTCATGAAGCATTGTGATGAATGGAGGCATGGAGCATTGTGATGACAGGGGTCATGGACCATTGTGATAACAAGGGCATGGAACATTGTGATGACAAGGGAATGGAGCATTCGTCTAATAAGTTTCATGGATTATTGTGATGAGAGTGGGCATAGAGCATTGTGATGATAAGGGCATGGAACACTGTGATACATGGGTCATGAAGGATTATAATGACAAGGTCATAGGGCATTGTGATGAGAAGGGCATAGAGCATTTTGATGACAAGTGTCATGGAGCTTTGTGATGACAAGGGCATGGAGCAATGTGATGAGAGGGTTCATGGAGCACTGTGATGACAATGATATGGAGCATTGTGATGCCAAGTGTCATGGCGCTTTGTGATGACAAATGTCATGGAGCATTTTAATGACAAGTGCATGGTGCATTGTGATGATAAGGGCAGGGAGTATTTTGATGACAGGGTCATGCAGCAATATGATGGAAAGTGTATTGGAACATTTTGATGACAGGGGTTATAGAATATTGTGATGTCACGGGTCATGGAACATTGTGATGATAAAGGGATGTAGCATTGTGATGACAGGGGTCATGGGACATTGTGATTACAGTAGTGAGGGAGTATTGTGACAACTAGTGATGGAACACTGTGATATCTCTGGTGAGAGAGCATTTTGAAGAGAAGTGTATGGAGCATTGTGATTAAAAGGTTTATGGAGCATTGCAATGAGAATTTTCTGGACCGTTGTGATGAAAAGCGAATGGCACATTGTGATGACAAGGGTCATGGAACATTTTTCAGACAAAGTCATGAAGCATTTTGATGAAAATGGTCACGGAGCATTGTGATGAAAATGGAATGGGGAATTGTGATGAAAAAGGCATGGAGCCTTTTCGTGACAGGGTTCAAAGAGCATTCTGATGACTAGTGTCAGGGAGCATTGTGATGACAAGTGTACTGAGCATTGCGATGACAAATGTCATGGAGCACTGTGATGAAAAGGGCATGGAATTTTGTGATGACAGGCATCATGGAGCATTGTGATGACAAGTGTTATGGAACACTGGGATCACAAGGGTTTGGAGCATTGTGATGACAGAGGACATGGATCATTTTGATTTCAAGGAGCATGGAGCATTGTGATGACAAGGGCATGAAGCAATGTGCTCTCAAGGTTCATGGAGGATTGTGATGACAATGGAAATGGAGTATTGTGATGACAAGTGCATAGAGCATTGTAATGACAAGGTCATGTAGCATTTTGTTGACAAAGTCATGGAGCATTGTGATGACAGGTGTCATGGAGCACTGTGATGACAAGGCCACGGAACATCGTGATGGCAGGGATCATGGAGCATTGTTATGACAGGGGTAATGGAGCATTTTGACGGCAAGGGCATGGAGCATTGTGATGAGAAGGCCATGGAGCATTCTGATGACATGTGTCATGGAGCTATGTGATGACAAGGACATGGAGCAATGTGATGAGAGTGTTCATGGAGGATTGTAATGACAATGACATGGTGCATTGTGATGCCAAGGGTCATGGATCTTTGTGATGACAAAGGTCATGGAGGATTTTGATGACAAGGGCGTTGTGCATTGTGATGAGAAGGGCAGGGAGCATTGTGATGACAGGGTCATGGAGCAATTTGATGAAAAGGGTCATGGAACATTTTGATGACAGGTGTTATGGAACATTGTGATGTCAGAGGTCATGGAGCATTATGATGAAAAGGGTCATGTATCATTATGATGACAGGGGTTATGGAGCATTGTGATGTCAGGGGTCATCGAACATTGTGATGATAAGTGCATGTAGCATTGTGATGACAGTGGTCATGGAACATTGTGATAACAGTGGTGAGTGAGTATTGTGACGAATAGTGATGTAACATTGTGATATCTGTGGTGAGAGAGCATTTTGATGAGAAGTGCATGGAGCATTGTGATCACAAGTTTTATGGAGCATTGTGATGACAAGCTTGTGGAGCACTGTGATGACAAGCGCATGGTGCATTATGATGACATGTGTCATGGAGCATCGTGCTGACAAGCGCATGGAGCATTGTGATGAAAAGGGTCACGTAGCATTGCGTTGAGAAAGGCATAGAGCATTGTGATGACAAGGATCAAAGAGCACTGTGATGAAAAGTTCATGGAGCATTGTGATTACAAGGGTCATGGTGCATTGTGATGACAAGGGCATGGAGCATTGGTCTAATAAGTTTCATGGATTATTGCCATGACTGTTGGAATGGTGCATTGTGGTGACAAGGGCATGGAGCATTGTGATGACCAGGTCATGCAGTATTGTGAAGACAGGTGTCAGGGAGCATTGTGATAACATATGTAATGGCCCATTGTGATGAAAATCGCATGGAGCACTGTGATGCCAGGTGTCATGGAGGATTCTGATGACAAAGGTAATTGTGCATTGTGATGACAGTGGCTTGGAGAATTAAGATGACAAGGTCTGGGAGCATTGTGCCGAAAAGTGCATGGAGAATTGTGATAAAAAGTGTCATGGAAAATTCTCATGATAAGCTTGTGGAGTTTTTTGCTGACAGTGGCGTGGAGCATTGTGATGAAAACGGCATGGGGCATTGTGTTGAAAAAGTCATGGAGCCTTTTCGTGACAGGGTTCAAGGAGCATTCTGGCGACAAGTTTCAGGGAGCATTTTGATGACATGTGTATTGAGAATTGTGATGACAAAGGTCATGGAGCATTGTGATGAAAAGTGCATGCAGTATTGTGATGACAGGCATCATGAAGCGTTGTGATGACAAGTTTTATGGAACATTGTGATCACAAGGGTTTGGAGCATTGTGATGACAGAGGTCATGGATCATTTTGATTTCAAGGAGCATGGAGCATTGTGATGACAAGGGCATGTAGCAATGTGATCCCAAGATTCATGGAGCATTGTGATGACAATGGTAATGGAGTATTGTGATGACAAGCGCATAGAGCATGGCAATGACAAAGTCATGTAGCATTTTGCTGACAAAAGCATGGAACATTGTGATGACAGGTGTCATGGAGCACTGTGATGACAAGCGTCACGGAGCATTGTGAATACAGGGGTCATGGAGCATTGGGATGACAAGGGCATGGAGCATTATGATGACTGGTGTCATGGCACACTGTGATGAAAAGCGTCACGGAGCATTGTGAATACTGGGGTCATGGAGCATTGGGATGACAATGGCATGGAGCATTGTGATGCCAAGTGTCATGGAGGATTCTGATGACAAAGGTAATGGAGCATTGTGATGACAATGGCTTGGAGCATTGTGATGACAAGGGTCAGGGAGCATTGAGCTGACAAGTCCATGGAGAATTGTGATGACAAGGGTCATGGAGCATTCTGATGACAAGTTTGTGGAGTATTTTGATGACAATGGCATGGAGCATTGTGATGAAAAAGGTATGGGGCTTTGTGATGAAAAAGGCATGGAGACTTTTCGTGACAGGGTTCAAGGAACGTACTGATGACAAGTGTCAGGGAGCATTGTGATGACATGTATATTGAGAATTGTGATGACAATGTCATGGAGCATTGTGATGTAAAGTCCATGGAGTATTGTGATGACAGGCATCATGGAGCTTTCTGATGACAAGTGTTATGGAACACTGTGATCACAAGTATTTGGAGCATTGTGATGACAGAGGTCATGGATCATTTTGATTTCAAGGAGCATGGAGCATTGTGATGAAAAAGGAATGAAGCATTGTGATCCCAAGGTTCATGGAGGATTGTGATGACAATGGAAATGGAGTATTGTGATGACAAGCGCACAAAGCATTGTAATGACAAGGTCATGTAGCATTTTGCTGACAAAGGCATGGAGCATTGTGATGACATGTGTCATGGAGCACTGTGATGACAAGCGTCACGGAGCATTGTTAATACATGGGTCATGGAGCATTGGGATGATAAGGGCATGGATCATTTTGATGAAAAGAATCCCGGATCATTGTGTTGTGAGATGTCATTGAATGTTGTGATGACAGTGGTCATGGAGCATTGTGATGATATTGGCCATGGAGCATTGTGATGAGTAGGTCTTGGAGAATTGGGCTGAAAATGTGCATGGAGTATTGTGATGATAGGTGTCCTGGAGCATTGTGATGACAAGTAAATGAAGCATGGTGATGACAAGCTCCTGGAGCACTGTGATGAGAAGACCATGGAGACTTGTGATGACAAGTCTCATGGAGCATTCTGATGAAAAGGGGCATGGAGCATTTTGATTACAGGGGTCTTGGAGCACTGTGAAGACTAGGGCATGGAGCATTGTGAGGAGAAGGCCATGGAGCACTCTGATGACATGTGTCCTGGAGTTTTGTGATGACAAGGGCAAGGAGCATTGTGATTAGAAGGATCTTGGAGCATTGTGATGAAAAGGGCATGGATCATTGTGATGAAAAAGGCATGGAGCCTTGTCATGACAGGGTTCAAGGAGCATACTGACGACGAGTGTCAGGGAGCATTGTGATGACAAGTGTATTGAGCATTGTGATGACAAAGATCATGGAGCATTGTGATGAGAAGACCATGGATAATTGTGATGATGAGCATCATGGGGTTTTGTGATGATTCGTGTTATGCAAAATTGTGATCACAAGGGTTTGAGCATTATGATGACAGAGGACATGCAGAATATTGATTTCATTGTGATGACAATAGCCTGAAGCATTATGATGATGGGCATGGTGCATTGTGATGACAGGGTTCATGGGGCATTGAGATGAAAAGTGGCATGGAGCATTGTGATTACAAGGGTCTTGGAGCATTGTGCTGACAAGGGCATGGAACATTGTGATGAAAAGGCCATGGAACATTCTGATGACATGCGTCATGGAGCTTTGTGATGACAAGGGCATGGAGCATTGTGATTTCAGCGGTCTTGAGCATTGTGATGAGAAGTGTCATGGAACCTTGTGATGACTAGGCCATGGAAGATTGTGATGACAGGGGTCATGGTGCATTGTTATGACAGGAATAATGGAGCATTGTGATGAGAAGGGTATGGAACTTTGGTCTGAAATGTTTCATGGATTATTGTGATGAGAGTGGGCATGGAGCATTGTGATGAAAAGGGCAAGGAACACTGTGATACATGGGTCATGCAGGATTGTAATGACAAGGGCATGGAGCATTGTGATGAGAATGGCATCGAGCATTGTGATGACAAGTGTCATGGAGCTTTGTGATGACAAGGGCATGGAGCAATGTGATGAGAGTGTTCATGGAGCATTGTGATGACAATGACATGGAGCATTGTGATGCCAAGGGTCATGGAGCTTTGTGATGACAAGTCATGGAGCATTTTGATGACAAGGGCATGGTGCATTGTAATGAGAAGGGCAGGGAGGATTTTGATGACCGGGTCATGCAGCAATTTGATAAAAAGTGTAATGGAATATTTTGATGGCAGTGTTTAGAGACCATTGTGATGTCAGGGGACTTGGAGCTTTGGGATGGAAAGGGTCAGGGAGCATTTTGATGATAGGGGTTATGGAACATTGTGATGGCATGGGTCATGGAACTTTGTGATGATAAGGGGATGTATCATTGTGATGACAGTGTCATGGAACCTTGTGATTACAGGGGTGAGGGAGTATTGTGATGACTAGTGATGGAACATTGTGATATCTCTGGTGAGAGAGCATTTTGATGAGAAGTACATGGACCATTGTGATTACAACGTTTATGGAGCATTGCAATGACAAGTTTGTGGACCGTTGTGATGAAATGCACGTGGCACATTGTGATGAAAATGGTCATGGAGCATTGTTCTGACAAAGACATGGAGCACTGTGATGACAAGTGTCACAGAGAATTGTGATGAAAATTTCATGGAGCATTGTGGTTACAAAGGTCACAGAGCCTTGTGATGACACGGGCATGGGCCAATGTGATGACAAACGTTATGAAGCATTGTGATGACTGGAGTCACGGAGCACTGTGATGACAGGGGTCATGGACGATTGTGATGACACGGGCATGGAGCATTGGTCTGAGAAGTTTCATAGATTACTGTGATGAGAGTGGACATGGTGCATTGTGATGACAAGGGCATGGAGCATTGTGATGAGAAGGTCATGGAGTATTGTGAAGACAGGTGTCAGGGAGCATTGTGATGACATATGTCATGGGCCATTGCGATGAAAATGGCATGGAGCATTGTGATGACAAATGTAATGGAGAATTGTGATGACAAATATAATAGAGCATTGTGATGATTAGGGCTTGGAGCATTATGATGACAAGGGCCATTGGAAATTTCCATGACAAGGTCGTGAAGCATTGTGATGACAATGTCCTGGAGCATTGTGATGACAAAACCATGGATCCTTGTGATGACAAGTCTCATGGAGCATACTGAAGAAAAGGGGCATGGAGCATTGTGATTACAGGGGTCTTGGAACATTGTGATGACAAGGGCATGGATCATAGTGAGTAGAAGACAAAGGAGAATCCTGATGGCAAGCGTCATTGTGTTTTGTGATGACAAGGGCAAGGAGCATTGTGATGACATGGGTCTTGGAGCATTGTGATGAAAAGGGCATGGATCATTGTGATTAAAAAGGCATGGAGCCTTGTCATGACAGGGTTCAAGGAGCATACAGACAACAAGTGTCAGGGAGCATTGTGATGACAAGTGTATTGAGCATTGTGATGACGAAGTCATGGACCATTGTGATGAGAAGACCATGGATAATTGTGATAAGGAGCGTCATGGGGCATTGTGATGACAAGTGTTATGGAATATTGTGATCACAAGGCTTTGGAGCATTGCTATGACAGAGGTCATGGAGCATTTTGATTTCACTGTGATGACAATAGCATGAAGCATTATGATGATGGGCATGGTGCATTTTGATAACAGGGTTCATGGATCATTGAGATGAAAAGGGGCATAGAGCATTGTGATTACAGTGTTCATGGAGCATTGTGATGAGAAGGGTCATGGAGCATTTTGATGACAAGGCCATGGAACATCGTGGTGGCAGGGGTCATGCATCATTATTATGACAGTGGTAATGGAGCATTGTGATGGCAAGGGCATGGAGCATTTTGATGAGAAGGCTATGGAGCATTCTGATGACTTGTGTCATGGAGCTATGTGAAGACAGGGCATGGAGCAATGTGATGACAAGAACATGGAGCATTGTGATACAAAGGGTCATGGATCTTTATGATGACAAAGGTCATGGAGCATTTTGATGGCAAGGGCGTTGTGCATTGTGATGAGAAGGGCAGGGAGCATTGTGATGACAGGGTCATGGAGCAATTGGATGAAAAGTGTCATGGAACATTTTGATGACAGGAGTCAGGGAACATTGTGATGACAGGGGTGAGGGAGTATTGTGACATATACTGATGTAGCATTGTGATATCTTGGTGAGAGAGCATTTTGATGAGAAGTGCATGGAGCATTGTGATGACAAATATTTGGAGCATTGTGATGACAAGATTGTGGAGCACTGTGATGACAGGCTCATGGTGCATTGTGATGGCATGTGTCATGGAGCATTGTGCTGACAAGCACGTGTAGCATAGTAATGACAAGAGTCATGGAGCATTGTGCTGAGAAAGGCATAGAGCATTGTAATGACAAGGGTCTAAGAGCATTGTGATGAAAATTTCATGGAGCATTGTGGTAAAAAAGGTCACAGAGACTGTTGATGACGAGGGCAAGGACCATTGTGATGACAAAGGTCATGAAGCATTGTGATGACTGGAGTCACGGAGCATTGTGATGACAGGGGTTATGGAACACTGTGATAACAAGGGCATGGAGCATTGTGATGACAAAGGCATGGAACATTGGTCAAATATGTTTCATGGATTATTGCGATGACAGTTGGAATGGCGAATTGTGATGACAAGGGCATGGAGCATTGTGATGACCAGGTCACGCAGTATTTTGAAGACAGGTGTCAGGGAGCATTGTGATGACATATGTAATGGCACATTGTGATGACAATGGCATGGAACATTGTGTTGCCAAGTGTCATGGAGGATTCTGATGACAAAGGTAATGGAGCATTCTGATGACAATGGCTTGGAGCATTGTGATGACAAGGGTCAGGGAGCATTGTGCTGAAAAGTGCATGGAAAACTGTGATGACAAGCGTCATGGAGCATTGTGCTGAGAAAGGCATAGAGCATTGTGATGACAAGGGTCAAAGAGCATTGTGATGAAAAGTTCATGGAGCATTGTGGTTAAAATGGTCACAGAGACTGTTGATGACGAGGGCATGGACCATTGTGATGACAAAGGTCATGAAGCATTGTGATAACTGGAGTCACGGAGCATTGTGATGACAGGGGTCATGGAGGATTGTGATAACAAGGGCAAGGAGCACTGTGATGACAAGGGCATGGAACATTCGTCTAATAAGTTTCATGGATTATTGTGATGAGAGTTGGAATTGCACATTGTGATGACAAGGGCATGGAGCCTACTGATGACCAGGTCATGCAGTATTGTGAAGACAGGTGTCAGGGAGCATTGTGAAGACATATGTAATGGCCCATTGTGATGACAATGGCATGGAGCATTGTGATGCCAAGTGTCATGGAGGATTCTGTTGACAAAGGTAATGGAGCATTCTGATGACAAGGGTCAGGGAGCATTGTGCTGACAAGTGCATGGAGAATTGTGATGACAAGGGTCATGGAGCATTCTGATGACAAACTTGTGGAGTATTTTGATGACAATGGCATGGAGCATTGTGAAGAAAACGGCATGGGGCATTGTGTTGAAAGAGGCATGGAGCCTTTTCGTGACAGGGTTCAAGGAGCATTCTGATGACAAGTGTCAGGGAGCATTGTGATGACAAGTGTATTGAGCACTGTGATGACAATGGTCATGGAGCATTGTGATGACAAGTCATGGAGCATTTTGATGACAAGGGCATGTTGCAGTGTGATGAGAAGTTCAGGGAGAATTTTGATGACCGGGTCATGCAGCAATTTGATGAAAAGTGTAATGGAACCTTTTGATGCCAGGGGTTATAGAACATTGTGATGTCAGGGGTCTTGCAGCTTTGGGATGAAACGGATAATGGAGGATTTTGATGGCAGTTGTCATGGAACATTTTGATGTTAAGGGGATGTAGCAGTGTGATGACAGTGTCATGGATCATTGTGATTACAGGGGTGAGGGAGTATTATGATGACTAGTGATGGAACACTGTGATATCTCTTCTGAGAGAGCATTTTTATGAGAAGGGCATGGAGCATTGTGATTACAAGGTTTATGGAGCATTGCAATAACAAGTTTGTGGACCGTTGTGATGAAATATGCGTGGCATATTGTGAAGACAATGGTCATGGATCATTGTTCTGACAAAGACATGGAGGATTGTGATGGCAAGTATCACAGAGAATTGTGATGAAAAGTTCATGGAGCATTGCGGTTACAAAGGTCACAGAGCTTTGTGATGACGTGGGCATGGACCATTGTGATGACAAACGTTATGAAGCATTGAGATGCCTGGAGTCACGGAGCATTGTGATGACAGGGGTCATGGAGCATTGTAATGACATGTGTCATGGAGCATTGTGCTGACAAGCGAATGGAGCATTGTGATGACAAGGGTCATGGAGCATTGTGCTGAGAAAGGCATAGAGCATTGTGATGACAAGGGTCAAAGAGCAATGTGATGAAAAATTCATGGAGCATTGAGGTTAAAAAGGTCACAGAGACTGTTATGACGAGGGCATGGAAAACTGATGACAAAGGTCATGAAGCATTGAGATGACTGGAGTTATGGAGCAGTGTGATGACAGGGGTCATGGACATTTGTGATAACAAGGGCATGGAGCATTGTGATGACAAGGGACTGGAGCATAGGTCTAATAAGTTTCATGGATTATTGCGATGACAGTTGGAATGGTGCATTGTGATGACAAGGGCATGGAGCATTGTGATGACCTGGTCATGCAATATTGTTAAGAAAAGTGTCAGGGAGCATTGTGATGACATATGTAATGGCCCATTGGGATGACAATGGCATGGAGCATTGTGATGCCAAGTGTCATGGAGGATTCTGATGACAAATGTAATGGGGCGTTGTGATGACAATGGCTTGGAGCATTGTGATGACAAGGGTCAGGGAGCATTGTGCTGACAAGTGCATGGAGAATTGTGATGACAAGGGTCATGGAACATTCTGATGACAAGCTTGTGGAGTATTTTGATGACAATTGCACGGAACATTGTGATGAAAACGGCATGGGGCATTGTGATGAAAAAGGCATGGAGCCTTTTCCTGACAGGGTTCAAGGAGCATACTGATGGCAAGTGTCAGGGAGCCTTGTGATGATAAGTGTATTGAGAATTGTGATGACAAAGGTCATGGAGCATTGTGATGAAAAGGGCATGGAGTATTGTGATGACAGGCATCATGGAAGCGTTGTGATGACAAGTGTTATGGAACATTGTGATCACAAGGGTTTGGAGCATTGTGATGACAGAGGTCATGGATCATTTTGATTTCAAGGAGCAGGGATCATTGTGATGACAAGGGCATGAAGCAATGTGATCCCAAGGTTCATGGAGGATTGTGATGACAATGGAAATGGAGTATTGTGATGACAAGCGCATAGAGCATTGTAATGACATGGTCATGTAGCATTTTGCTGACAAAGGCATGGAGCATTGTTATGACACGTGTCATGGCTCACTGTGATGACAAGCGTCAAGGATAATTGTGAATACAGGGTTCATGGAGCACTGGGATGACAAGGGCATGGATCATTGTGAGGATAAGGGTCATGGAGCACTGGGCTGAAAATGTTCATGGAGTGTTGTGATGACAGGGGTCATGGAGCATTGTGATGACTAGGGAATGGAGCATTGTGATGACAAGTGTCCCGGATCATTGTGTTGTCAGGTGTCATGGAGTGTTGTGATGACAGTGGTCATGGAGCATTGTGATGATATTGGCCATGGAGCATTGTGATGAGTAGGTCGTGGAGCACTGGGCTGAAAATATTCATGGATTATTGTGATGACAGGTGTCATGGAGCATTGTGATGACAAGGGATTGGAGCATGGTGATGACAAGGTCCTGGAGCACTGTGATGAGAAGACCATGGAGACTTGTGATGACAAGTCTCATGGAGCATTCTGATGAAAATTGGCATGGAGCATTGTGATTACAGGTGTCTTGGTGCATTGTGATGACGAAGGCAAGGAGCATGGTGATGAGAAAGCCAAGGAGCATTCTGATGACATGCGTCATGGAGTTTTGTGATGACAAGGGCATGGAGCTTTGTGATTACAGGGATCTTGGAGCATTGTGATGAAGACGGCATGGATCATTGTGATGAAAAAGGCATGGAGCCTTGTCATGACAGGGTTCAAGGTGCATACTGACGACAAGTGTCAGGGAGCATTGTGATGACAAGTGTATTGAGCATTGTGATGACAAAGATCATGGAACACTGTGATGAGAATTCCATGGATAATTGTGATGATGAGCGTCATTGGGTGTTGTGATGATAAGTGTTATGGAACCTTGTGATCACAAGGGTTTGGAGCATTATGATGACAGAGGTCATGGAGAATATTGTTTTCATTGTGATGACAATAGACTGAAGCATTATGATGATGGGTATGGTTCATTGTATAGAAAGGGTTCATGGAGCATTGAAATGAATAGTGGCATAGAGCACTGTGATTACAGGGTTCTAGGAGCATTGTGATGAGAAGTGTCAAGGAGCTTTGTGATGACAAGGCCATGGAACATCGTGATGGCAGGGGTCATGGAGCATTGTTATGACTAGGGTAATGGAGCATTGTGATGGCAAGGGCATGGAGTATTGTGATGAGAAGGCCTTGGAGCATACTGATGACATGTGTCATGGAGCTTTGTGAAGACAAGGGCATGGAGCAATGTGATGAGAGCGTTCATTTAGCATTGTGATGACAATGACATGGAGCATTGTGATGCCAAGGGTCTTGGATCATTGTGATGACAAAGGTCATGGAGCATTTTGATGGCAAGGGCGTTGTGCACTGTGATGAGAAGGGCAGGGAACATTCTGATGACAGGGTCATGGAGCAATTTGATGAAAAGTGTCATGGAACATTTTGATGACAGGTGTTATGGAACATTGTGATGTCAGGGGTCATCGAACATTGTGATGATAAGTGCATGTAGCATTGTGATGACAGGAGTCATGGAACATTGTGATGAGAGGGGTGAGGGAGTATTGTGACAAATAGTGATGTAACATTCTGATATCAGTGGTGAGAGAGCATTTTGATGAGAAGTGAATGGAGCATTGTGATGAAAAATTTTAAGGAGCATTGTGATGACAAGCTTGTCGAGCACTATGATGACAAGCGCATGGCGCATTGTGATGACATGTGTCATGGAGCATTGTGCTGACAAGCGCATGGAGCATGTGATGACAAGGGTCAAAGAGCATTGTGATGAAAATTTCATGGAGCATTGTGGTTAATAAGGTCACAGAGATTGTTGATGACGAGGGCATGGACAATTGTGATGACAAAGGTCATGAAGCATTGTGATGACTGGAATCACGGAGCACTGTGATGACAGGGGTCATGGAGCATTGTGATAAAAAGGGCATGGAGCATTTTGATGACAAGGGCATGGAACATTGGTCTAATATGTTTCATGGATTATTGTGATGACACTTGGAATGGCGCATTGTGATGACAAGGGCATGGAGCATTGTGATGACCAGGTCATGCACTATTGTGAAGAGAGGTATCAGGGAGCACTGTGATGACATATGTAATGGCCCATTGTGATGACAATGGCATGGAGCATTGTGATTACCAGGTCATGCATTATTGTGAATACAAGTGTCAGGGAGCATGGTGATGACATATGTAATGGCCCATTTTGATGACAATGGCATGGAACATTGTGATGCCAAGTGTCATGGAGGATTCTGATGACAAAGGTAATGGAGCATTTTGATCACAATGGCTTAGAGCATTGTGATGACTAGGGTCAGGGAGCATTGTGCTGACAAGTGCATGGAGAATTGTGATGACAAGAGTCATGAAGCATTCTGATGACAAGCTTGTGGTGTATTTTGATGACAATGGCACGGAGCATTGTGATGAAAACGGCATGGGGCATTGTGATGAAAAAGGCATGTAGCCTTTTCGTGACAGGGTTTAAGGTGCATTCTGATGACAAGTGTCAGGGAGCATTGTGATGACAAGTGTATTGAGAATTGTGATGACAAAGGTCATGGAGCATTGTGATGAAAAGGGCATGGAGTATTGTGATGACAGGCATCATGGAGCGTTGTGATGACAAGTGTTATGGAACACGGTGGTCACAAGGGTTTGGAGCATTGTGATGACAGAGGTCATGGATCATTTTGATTTCAAGGAGCGTGGAGCATTGTGATGACAAGGGCATGAAGCAATGTGATCCCAAGGTTCATGGAGGATTGTAATGACAATGGAAATGGAGTATTGTGATGACAAGCGCATAGAGCATTGTAATGACAAGGTCATGTAGCATTTTGCTGACAAAGGCATGGAACATTGTGATGACATGTGTCATGGAGCACTGTGATGACAAGTGTCACGGATCATTGTGAATACAGGGGTCATGGAGCATTGGGATGACAAGGGCATGTATCATTGTGAGGACAAGGGTCATGGAGCATTGGGCTGAAAATGTTCTTGGAGTATTGTGATGACAGGGGACATGGAGCATTGTAATTACATAGGTCATGGAGAATTTTTATTTCATTGTGGTGACAATAGCCGGAAGCATTTTCATGATGGGCATGATGCATTGTGATGACAGGGTTCATGGACGATTGAGATGAAAAGGGGCATGGAACATTGTGATTACAGGGGTCTTGAGCATTGTGGTGACGAGGGCATGGAGCATTTTGATGAGAAAGCCAAGGAACATTCTGATGACATGTGTCATGAAGCTTTGTGATGACGATGCATATAGCCTTGTTATTACAGGGGTCTTAGAGCATTGTGATGACAAGTGTCATGGAGCCTTGTGATGAAAAGGCCGTGGAACATTGTGATGGCAGGGGTCATGGAGCATTGTTATGACAGGGGTAATGGAGCATTGTGATGAGAAGGGCATGCAATATTGGTCTGAAATGTTTCATGGATTATTGTGATGAGAGTGGGCATGGAGCATTGTGATGACAAGGGCACGGAACACTGTGATACATGGGTCATGAAGGATTTTAATGTCTAGGGCATGGAGCATTGTGAAGAGAAGGGCATCGAGCATTGTGATGACAAGTGTCATGGAGCTTTGTGATGACAAGGGCATGGAGCAATGTGATGAGAGGCATCATGGAGCATTGTGATGACAATGACATGGAGCATTGTGATGCCAAGGGTCATGGAGCTTTGTGATGACAAGTCATGGAGCATTTTGATTACAAGGGAATGGTGCATTGTGATGAGAAATGCAGGGAGCATTTTGATGACCGGGTCATGCAGCAATTTCATAAAAATTGTAATGGAAAATTTTGATGGCAGGGGTTATAGAACACTGCGATGTCAGGTTTCTTGGAGCTTTGGGATAAAAAGGGTCATGGATCATTTTGATGACAGTGGTTATGGAACATTGTTATGTCAGGGGTCATGGAACATTGTGATGATAAGGGAATGTAGCATTGTGATGACAGGGTCACGGAACACTGTGATTACAGGGGTAAGGGAGTATTGTGATGACTAATGATGGAACACTGATATCTCTGGTGAGAGAGCATTTCGATGAGAAGTCCATGGACCATTGTGATTACAATGTTTATGGAGTAATGCAATGATAAATTTGTAAACAGTTGTGCTGAAATGTGCGTGGCACATTGTGATGACAATGGTCATGGAGCATTGTTCTAACAAAGACATGGAGCATTGTGATGACAAGGGTCACAGAGAATGGTGATGAAAAGTTCATGGAGCATTGTGGTTACAAATGTCACAGATCCTTGTGATGACGTGGGCATGGACCATTGTGATGACAAACTTTATGAAGCATTGTGATGACTGCAGTCACGGAGCACTGTGATGACAGGGGTCATGGAGCATTGTGATGACAAGGGCATGAAGCATTGTGATGACAGGGGAATGGAGCACTGGTGTGACAAATTTCATAGATTATTTTGATGACAGTGGGCATGGTGCATTGTGATGACAAGTGCATGGAGCATTGTGATGAGAAGGTCATGGTGTATTGTGAAGACAGGTTTCAGGGAGCATTGTGATGACATATGTCATGGTCCATTGCGATGGCAATGGCATGGAGCATTGTGATGCCAAACGTAATGTAGGATTGTGAAGACAAATATAATGGAGCATTGTGATGATTAGGGCTTGGAGCATTATGATGACTAGTGCCATTGAGAATTTTCATGACAAGGTCGTGAAGCATTGTGATGAAAATATCCTGGAGCATTGTGATGACAAAAACATGGAGCCTTGTGATGAGAAATCTCATGGAGCATACTGAGGAAAAGGGGCATGGAGCATTGTGATTACAGGGATCTTGGAACATTGTGATGACAAGGGCATGGAGCATTTTGAGGAGAAGAACAAGGAGCATTCTCATGGCATGCGTCATTGAGCTTTGTGATGACAAGGGCATGGGGCATTGTGAATACATGGGTCTTGGAGCATTGTGATGAAAAGGGCATGGATCATTGTGATGAAAAAGCATGGAGCCTTGTCATGACAGGTTTCAAGGAGCATACAGACAACAAGTGTCAGGGAGCATTTTGATGACATGTGAACTGAGTATTGTGATGAAAAAGGTCATGGATTATTGTGATGAGAAGGCCATGGATAACTGTGATGACGAGAGTCATGGGGCATTGTGATGACAAGTGTTATGGAATATTGTATTAACAAGGGTTTGGAGCATTGCTATGACAGAGGTCATGAAGCACTTTGATTTCATTGTGATAACAATAGCATGAAGCATTATGATGATGGGCATGGTGCATTGTGATGACAGGGTTCATGGATCATTGAGATATAAAGGGGCGTAGAACATTGTGATTACAGGGTGCTTGGAGCATTGTGATGAGAAGGGTCATGGAGCCTTGTGATGACAAGGCCATGGAATATCGTGATGGCAGGGGTCATGGAGCATTGTTATGACAGGGGTAATGGAGCATTGTGAGGGAAAGGGCAAGGATCATTTTGATGAGAAGGCCATGGAGCATTCTGATGACATGGGTCATGGAGGTTTTTGATGACAAGGGCATGGAGCAATGTGATGAGAGCTTTCAAGGAGCATTGTGATGACAATGACATGGAGCATTGTGATGCCAAGGGCCATGGATCTTTGTGATGACAAATGTCATGCAGCATTTTGATGGCAAGGTCGTTGTGAATTGTGATGAGAAGGGCAGGGAGCATTGTGATGACAGTGTCATGGAGCAATTTGATGAAATGTGTCATGGAATATTTTGATGACAGCTGTTATGGAACATTGTGACGTCAGGGGTCATGGAGCATTTTGATGAAAAAGCTCATGGAGCATTTTGTTGACAGGTGTTATGGAACATTGTGATGTCAGGGGTCATCGAACATTGTGATGATAAGTGCATGTAGCATTGTGATGACAGGAGTCATGGAGCATTGTGATGAAAGGGATGAGGGAGTATTGTGACAAATAGTGTTGTAGCATTGTGATATCAGGGGTGAGAGAGCATTTTGATGCGAAGTGAATGGAGCATTGTGATGACAAGTTTTATGGAGCATTGTGATGACAAGATGGTGGAGCACTGTGATGACAAGCGCATGGTGCATTGTGATGACATGTGTCATGGAGAATTGTGCTGACAAGCGCATGGAGCATTGTGATGACAAGGGTCATGGAGCATTGTGCTGAGAAAGGCATAGAGAATTGTGATGACAAGCGTCAAAGGGCATTGTGATGAAATGTTCAAGGAGCATTGTGGTTAAAATAGGTCACAGAGACTGTTGATGATGAGGGCATGGACCGTTGTGATGACAAAGGTCATGGAGCATTGTGATGACTGGAGTCACGGAGCATTGTGATGACAGGGGTCATGGAGCATTGTGATGACTAGGGAATGGAGCATTGTGATGACAAGAGTCCCGGATCATTGTGTTGTCAGGTGTCATGGAGTGTTGTGATGACAGTGGTCATGGAGAATTGTGATGATATTTGTCATGGAGCATTGTGATGACTAGGGATTGGAGCATGGTGATGACAATGTCCTGGAGAATTTTGATGAGAAAACCATGGAGACTTTTGATGAGAAGTCTCATGGAGCATTCTGTTGAAAATGGGCAGGGAGCATTGTGATTACAGGGGTCTTGGAGCATTGTGATGACAAGGGCATGGTTCATGGTGATGAGAAGGCCATGGAGCATTCTGATGACATGCGTCATGGAGCTTTGTGATGACAAGGGCATGGAGCATTGTGATTACACGGGTCTTGGAGCATTGTTATGAAAAGGGCATGGATCATTGTGATGAAAAAGACATGGAGCCTTGTCATGACAGGGTTCATGGAGCATACAGACGACAAGTGTCAGGGAGCATTGTGATGACAAATGTATTGAGCATTGTGATGACAAAGGTCATAGAGCATGGTGATGAGAAGACCATGGATAATTGTGATGATGAGCGTCATGGGGTGGTGTGATGATAAGTGTTATGGGACATTGTGATCACAAGGGTTCGGAGTATTTTGATGACAGAGATCATGGAGCATTTTGATTTCACTGTGATAACAATAGCCTGAAGCATTATGATGATGGGCATGGTGCATTGTGATGACAGGTTTCATGGATCATTGAGATGAAAAGGGGCATGGAGTATTGTGATTACAGGGGTCTTGGAGCATTGTGATGACAAGGGCATCGAGCATTGTGATGTGAAGGCCATGGAACATTCTGATGACATGCGTCATAGAGCTTTGTGATGACAAGGGCATGGAGCATTGTGATTACAGGGGTCTTGAGTATTGTGATGACAAGTGTCATGGAGCCTTGTGATGACAAGGCTGTGGAACATTGTGATGGCAGGGGTCATGGAGCATTGTTATGATAGGGGTAATGGAGCATTTTGATGGGAAGGGCATGGAGGAATGGTCTGAAATATTTCATGGATTAATGTGATGAGAGTGGGCATGGAGCATTGTGATGACAAAGGCACGAAACACTGTGATACATGGGTCATGGATCTTGGAGCTTTGTGATGAAAAGTCATGGAGCATTGTGATGACAAGGGCATGGAGCATTGTGATGACAGGGGCATGGAGCATTGGTCTGACAAATTTCATAGATTATTGTGATGACATTGGACATTGTCGATTGTGATGACCAGGGCATTGATCATAGTGAAGCGAAGGTCATGGAATATTGTGAAGACAGGTGTCAGGGAGCATTGTGATGACATATGTCATGGTCCATTGCGATGACAATTGCAGGGAGTACTGTGATGCCAAATGTAATGGAGGATCGTGATGACAAATATAATGGAGCATTGTGATGACTAGGGATTGGATCATTATGCTGACAAGGGCCATTGAGAATTTTCATGACAAGGTCGTGAAGCATTGTGATGAAAAGGTCCTGGAGCATCATTATGAGAAATTCATGGAGCCTTGTGATGAAAAGTCTCATGGAGCATACTGATGAAAAGGGGCATGGAGCATTGTGATTACAGGCCTCTTGTCACATTGTGATGGCAAGGGCATGGAGCATTGTGAGCAGAAGGCCAAGGAGCATTCTGATGACATGTGTCATTGAGCTTTGTGATGACATGGGCATGGAGCATTGTGATTACAGTGGTATTGGAGCATTGTGATGAAAATGGCATGGATCATTGTGATGAAAAAGGCATGGAGCCTTGTCATGACAGGGTTCAAGGAGCATACAGACAACAAGTGTCAGGGAGCATTTTGATGACAAGTGTATTGAGGATTCTGATGAGAAAAGTCATGGAGCATTGTGATGAGAAACCATGGATAATTGTGATGACGAGCGTCATGTGGCATTGTGATGACAAGTGTTATGGAATATTGTGATCACAAGGGTTTGGAACATTGTTATGACAGAGTTCATGGAGCATTTTGATTTCATTGTGATGACAATAGCATGAAGCATTATGATGATGGGCATGGTGCATTGTGATGACAGGGTTCATGCATCATTGAGATGAAAAGGGGCATAGTGCATTGGGATTACAGGGTTCATGGAGCATTGTGATGAGAAGGGTCATGGAGCCTTGTGATGACAAGGCCATGGAACATCGTGATGGCAGGGATCATGGAGCATTGTTATGACAGGTTTAATGGAGCATTGTGATGGCAAGGGCATGGAGAATTGTGATGAGAAGGCAATGGAGCATTCTGATGACATGTGTCATGGAACTTTTTGAAGACAAATGCATGGAGCAATGTGATGAGAGCGTTCATGGAGCATTGTGATGACAATGACATGGAACATTGTGATGCCAAGGGTCATGGATATTTGTGACGACAAATGTCATGGAGCATCTTGATGTCAAGGGCGCTGTGCATTGTGATGAGAAGGGCTGGGAGCATCGTGATGACAGGGACATGGAGCAATTTGATGAAAAGTGTCATGGAACATTTTGATGACAGGTGTTATGGAACATTGTGATGTCAGGGGTCATGGAGCTTTTTGATGAAAAGGGTCATGGAGCATTTTGATGACAGGTGTTTTGGAACATTGTGATGTCAGGGGTCATCGAACATTGTGATGATAAGTGCATGTAGCATTGTGATGACAGGAGTCATGGAACATTGTGATGAGAGGGGTGAGGTAGTATTGTGACAAATATTGTTGTAGCATTGTGATATTTGTGGTGAGAGAACATTTTATTGAGAAGTGCATGGAGCATTGTGATGACAAGTTTTATGGAGCACTGTGATGAAAAGATGGTGGAGCACGGTGATGACAATTGCATGGTGCATTGTGATGACCTGTGTCATGGAGCATTGTGCTGACAAGTGCATGGAGCATTGTGGTTAAAAAGGTCACAGAGTCTGTTGATGACGAGGACATGGACCATTGTGATGAGAAAGGTCATGAAGAATTGTGATGACTGGAGTCACGGAGCATTGTGATGACAGGGGTCATGGAGCATTGTGATAACAAGGGCATGAAGCATTGTGATGACAAGGGCATGGAACATTGGTCTAATAAGTTTTATGAATTACTGCTATGACAGTTGGAATGGCGCATTGTGATGACAAGGGAATGGAGCATTGTGATGAGAAGGTCATGGTGTATTGTGAAGACAGGTGTCAGGGAGCATTGTGATGACATATGTAATGGCCCATTGTGATGACAATGGCATGGAGCATTGTGATGCCAAGTGTCATTGAGGATTCTGATGACAAAGGTAATGAAGCATTGTGATGACAATGGCTTGGAGCATTGTGATGACAAGGGTCAGGGAGCATTGTGCTGACAAGTGCATGTAGATTTGTGATGACAAGGGTCATGGAGCATTCTGATGACAAGCTTGTGGAGTATTTTGATGACAATGGCATGGATCATTGTGATGTAAATGGCATGGCGCATTGTGATGAAAAAGGCATGGAGCCTTTTCGTGACAGGGTTCTAGGAGCATTCTGACGACAAGTTTCAGGGAGCATTGTGATGACAAGTGTATTGAGAATTGTGATGACAAAGGTCATGGAGCATTGTGATGAAAAGGGCATGGATTATTGTGATGACAGGCATCATGGAGCGTTGTGATCACAAGTGTTATGAAACATAGTGATCACAATGGCTTGGAGCCTTGTTATGACAGAGGTCATGGATCATTTTGATTTCTAAGGAGCATGGAGCATTGTGATGACAATGGCATGTAGCAATGTGATCCCAAGGTTCATGGAGGGTTGTGATGACATTGTTAATGGAGTACTGTGATGACAATCACGTAGAGCATTGTAATGACAACGTCATGTAGCATTTTGCTGACAAAGGCATGGAGCATTGTGATGACAGGTGTCATGGAACACTGTGATGAAAAGCATCATGGAGCATTGTGAATACAGGGGTTATGGAGCATTGGGATGACAAGGGCATGGATCATTGTGATGACAAGTGTCATCGAGCATTGTGATGACTAGGGAATGGAGCATTGTGATGACAAGAGTCCCGGATCATTGTGTTGTCAGGTGTCATGGAATGTTGTGATGACTGTGGTCATGGAGAATTGTGAAGAAAATGGTCATGGAGCATTGCGATGACAAGGGAATGGAGCATGGTGATAACAAAGTCCGGGAGCATTGTGATGAGGAGACCATGGAGACTTTCATGAGAAGTCTCATGGAGCATTCTGTTGAAAAGGGGCATGGAGCATTGTGATTACAGGGGTCTTGGACCATTGTGATGACAAGGGCATGGATCATGGTGATGAGAAGGCCATGGAGCATTCTGATGACATGCGTCATGGAGCTTTGTGATGAGAAGGGCATGGAGCATTGTGATTACACGGGTCTTGGAGCATTGTAATGAAAAGGGCATGGATCATTGTGATGAAAAAGGCATGGAAGCTCGTCATGACAGGGTTCAAGGAGCATACTGACGACAAGTGTCAGGGAGCATTGTGATGACAAGTGTATTGAGCATTGTGATGACAAAGTCATAGAGCATTGTGATGAGAAGTCCATGGATAATTGTGAAGATGAGCGTCATGGAGTGTTGTGATGATAAGTGTTATGTAATATTTTGATCACAAGGGTTCGGATTATTATGATGACAGAGATCATGGTGCATTTTGATTTCAATGTGATGACAATAGCCTGAAGCATTATGATGCTGGGCATGGTGCATTGTGATGACAGGGTTCATGGGGCATTGAGATGAAAAGGGGCATGGAACATTGTGATTACAAGGGTCTTGGAGCATTGTCATGACAAGGGCAGGGAGCATTGCGATGAGAAGTCCATGGAAAATTCTGATGACATGCGTCATGGAGTTTGTGATGACAAGGGCATGGAGCATTGTGATTTCAGGGGTCTTGAGCATTGTGATGACAAGTGTCATGGAACCTTTTGATGATTGGGCGTGGAACACTGTGATTGTAAGGGTCATGTTGCATTGTTTTGACAGGAGTAATGGAGCATTGTGATGAGAAGGGCATGAAATATAGGTCTGAAATATTTCATGGATTATTGTGATGAGAGTGTGCATGGAGCATTGTGATGACAAGGGTACGGAACACTATGATACATGGGTCATGCAGGATTGTAATGACAAGGGCATGGAGCATTGTGATGACAAGGGCATAGAGCATTGTGATGACAAGTGGAATGGAGCTTTGTGATGACAAGGACATTGAGCAATGTTATGAGAGGGTTCATGGAGCATTGTGATGCCAATGACATGGAGCATTGTGATGCCAAGGGTCATCGAGCTTTGTGATGACAAATCATGGAGCATTTTGATGACAATGGCATGGTGCATTGTGATGAGAAGGGCAGGGAGCATTTTGATGACCGGGGTATGCAGGAATTTGATGAAAAATGGAATGGAACATTTTGATGGCAGGCGTTATAGAACATTGTGATGTCAGGGGTCTTGGAGCTTTGGGATGAAAAGCGTCATGGAGCATTTTGATGACAGGGGTTATGGAACATTGTGATGATAAGGGGATGTAGCAGTGTGATGACAGGGTCATGGAACATTGTGATTACTGGGGTGAGGGAGTATTGTGATGACTAGCGATGGAACACTCTGATATCTCTGGTGAGAGAGCATTTTGATGAGAAGTGCATGGAGCATTGTGATTACAAGGTTTATGGAGAGTTGCAGTGACAATATTGTGGACAGTTGTGATGAAATGCACGTGGCACATTGTGATGACAATGGCATGGAGCATTGTGAAGAGAAGGTCATGGAGTATTGTGAAGACAGGTGTCAGGGAGCATTGTGATGACATATGTCATGGTCCATTGCGATGAAAATGGCAGGGAGTAATGTGATGCCAAATGTAATGGAGGATTGTGATTACAAATATAATGGAGCATTGTGATGACTAGGGCTTGGAGCATTATGATGACAAGGGCCATTGAGAATTTTCATGACAAGGTCGTGAAGCATTGTGATGACAAGATCCTGGAGCATTGTGATGAGAAAACCTTGGAGCTTTGAGATCACAAGTCTCATGGAGCATACTGATGACAAGGGGCATGGAGCATTGTGATTACAGCGGTCTTGCCACATTGTGATGACTAGGGCATGGAGCATTGTGACCAGAAGGCCAAGGAGCATTCTGATGACATGTGTCATTGAGCTTTGTGATGACAAGGACATGGAGCATTTTGAGTACAGAGGTCTTGAAGCATTGTGATGAAAGTGCATGGATCACTGTGATGAAAAAGTCATGGAGCCTTGTCATGACAGGGTTCAAGGAGCATACAGAAAACAAGTGTCAGGGAGAATTTTGATGACAAGTGTATTGAGCATTGTGATTACAATGGTCATGGAACATTGTGATGAGAAGACATTGGATAATTGTGATGACGATCGTCATGGGGCATTGTGATGACAAGTGTTATGGAATATTGTGATCACAAGGGTTTGGAGCATTGTTATGACAGAGGTCATGGAGCATTTTGATTTCAAGTAGCATGGAGCATTGTGATGACAAGGGCATGAAGCAATGTGATCCCAAGTTTCATGGAGGTTTGTGATGACAATGGTAATGGAGTATTGTGGTGACAATCACATAGAGCATTGTAATGACAATGTCATGTAGCATTTTGCTGACAAAGGCATGGGGCATTGTGATGACATGTGACATGGAGCACTGTGAGGACAAGCGTCATGGAGCATTGTGAATACAGGTGTTATGGAGTACTGGGATGACAAGGGCATGGATCATTGTGATCACAAGTGTCATGGAGCATTGTGATGACTAGGGAATGGAGCTTTGTGATGACAAGAGTCCTGGATCATTGTGTTGTCAGGTGTCATGGAGTGTTGTGATGAGAGGGGTCATGGAGAATTGTGATGATATTGGTCACCGAGCATTGCGATGACAAGGGAATGGAGCATGGTGATGACAATGTCCTGGAGCATTGTGATGAGAAGACCATGGAGACTTTTGATGAGAAGTCTCATGGAGCATTCTGTTGAAAAGGGGCATGGAGCATTGTGATTACAGGGGTCTTGGAGCATTGTGATGACAAAGGCATGGATCATGGTGATGAGAAGGCCATAGAGCATTCTGATGACATGCGTCATGGAGCTTTGTGATGACAAGGGCATGGAGCACTGTGATTACAGGGGTCTTGGAGCATTGTTATGAAAAGGGCATGGATCATTGTGATGAAAAAGGCATGCAGCCTTGTCATGACAGGGTTCAAGGAGCATACTGACGACAAGTGTCAGGGATCATTGTGATGACAAGTGTATTGAGCATTGTGATGACAAAGATCATGGAACTTTGTGATGAGAAGACCATGGATAATTGTGATGATGAGCGTCATGGGGCATTGTGATGACAAGTATCAAGGAGCCTTGTGATGACAAGCCGTGGATCATTGTGATGGCAGTGTTCATGAAGCACTGTTATGACAGGGGTAATGGAGCATTTTGATGAGAAGGGCATGGAACACTGGTCTGAAATATTTCATGGATTATGGTGATGAGAGTGGGCATGGAGCATTGTGATGACAAGGGCTCGGAAAACTGTGATACATGGGTCATGGGTCATGAAGCTTTGTGATGGCCAGTAATGGAGCATTGTGATGACAAAGGCATGGAGCATTGTGATGACAGGGGCATGGAGCATTGTTATGACAGTGGAATGGAGCATTGGTCTGACAAGTTTCATAGATTATTGTGATGACAGTGGACATGGTGCATTGTGATGACAAGGGCATGGATCATTGTGAAGAGAAGGCCAGGGAGTATTTTGAAGACAGGTGTCATGGAGCATTATGATGAAACAGGTTATGGTCCATTGCGATGACAATAGCAGGGAGTTTTGTGATGCCAAATGTAATGGAGGGTTGTGATGACAAATATAATGGAGCATTGTGATGAGTAGGGCTTGGAGTATTATGATGACAAGGGCCATAGATAATTTTCATGACAATGTCGTGAAGCATTGTGATGACAAGGTCCTGGAGCATTGTGATGAGCAAACCATGGAGCCTTGTGATGACAAGTGTCATGGAGCATACTGATGAAAAGGGGCATGGAGCATTGTGATTACAGGGGTCTTGGCACATTGTGATGACAAGGGCATGGAGCACTGTGAGCAGAAGGCCAAGGAGCATTCTGATGACATGTGTCATTGAGCTTTGTGATGACAAGTGCATGGAGCATTGTGATTTCAGGGGTTTTGGAGCATTGTGATGAAAATGGCATGGATCATTGTGATGAAAATGGCATGGAGCATTGTCATGACAGGTTTCAAGGAGCATACAGAAAACAAGAGTCAGGGAGAATTTGATGACAAGTGTATTGAGCATTGTGATGACAAAGGTCGTGGAACATTGTGATGAGAAGTCCATGGATAATTGTGATGACGAGCGTCATGGGGCATTGTGATACCAAGTGTTATGAATATTGTGATCACAAGGGTTTGGAGCATTGTTATGACAGAGGTCATGGAGCATTTTGATTTCATTTTGATGAAAATAGCATGAAGCATTATGACGATGGGCATGGTGCATTGTGATGACAGGGTTCATGGATCATTGAGATGAAAAGGGGCATAGAGCATTGTGATTAGATGGGTCTTGGACCATTGTGATGAGAAGGGTCATGGAGCCTTGTGATGACAAGGCCATGGAATATCGTGATGGCAGGGGTCATGGAGCATTGTTATGATAGGTCTAATGGAGCATTGTGATGGCAAGGGCATGGAGCATTGTGATGAGAAGGCCATGGAGCATTCTGATGACATGTGTCATGGTGCTTTGTGAAGACAAGTGCATGGAGCAATGTGATGAGAGTGTTCATGGAGCATTGTGATGACAATGACTTGGAGCATTGTGATGAGAAGGCCATGAACCATTCTGATGACATGTGTCATGGAGCATTTTGATGACAAGAGCATGGAGCATTGTGATTACAGGGATCTTGGAGCATTGTGATGAAATGGACATGGATTATGGTGATGAAAAGGCATGGAGCCTTGTCATGAGAGGGTTAAATGAGCATACTGACGACAAGTGTCAGGGAGCATTGTGATGACAAGTGTATTGAGCATTGTGATGACAAATATCATGGAACATTGTGATGAGAAGACCATGGATAACTGTGATGATGAGCGTCATGGGGTGTTGTGATGATAAGTGTTATGGAACATTGTGATCACAAGGGTTTGGAGCATTATGATGACAGAGGTCATGGAGAATATTGATTTCATTGTGAAGACAATAGCCTGAAGCATTATGATGATGGGCATGGTGCATTGTGATGACAGGGTTCATGGTGCATTGAGATGAAAAGGGGCATGGGGCATTGTGTTTACAGGGGTCTTGGAGCATTTTGATGACAAGGGCATGGAGCATTGTGATGAGAAGGCCATGGAACATTCTGATGACATGCGTCATGGAGCTTTGTGATGACAAGGGCATGGAGCATTGTGATTACAGGAGACTTCAGCACTGTGATGACAAGTGTCATGGAACCCTGAGATGACTTGGCTGTGGAACATTGTGATGGCAGGGGTCATGGTGCATTGTTATGACAGAGGTAATGGAGCATTGTGATGAGAAGGGCATGGAACATTGGTCTGAAATGTTTCATGGATTATTGTGATGAGAGTGGGCATGGAGCATTGTGATGACAAGGGTATGGAACACTATGATACATGGGTCATGCAGGATTGTAATTGAAAGGGCATGGAGCATTGTGATGAGAAGGGCATCGAGCATTGTGATGACAAGTGTCATGGAGCTTTGTGATGACAAGGGCATTGAGCAATGTTATGAGAGGGTTCATGGAGCATTGTGATGACAATGACATGGAGCATTGTGATGCCAAGGGTCATGGAGATTTGTGATGACAAGTCTTGGAGCATTTTGATGACAAGGTCATAGTGCATTGTGATGAGAAGGGCAGGGAGCATTTTGATGAAAAGTGTAATGGAACATTTTGATGGAAGGGGTTATAGAACATTGTGATGTCAGGGGTCTTGGAGCTTTGGGATGAAAAGGGTCATGGAGCATTTTGATGCCATGCGTTATGGAACATTGTAATGTCAGATGTCATGCAGCATTTTGATGACAGGTGTTATGGAACATTGTGATGTCAGGGTTTATCGAATACTGTGATGATAAGTGCATGTAGCATTGTGATGACAGGAGTCATGGAACATTGTGATGACAGGGGTGAGGGAGTATTATGACAAATAGTGATGTAGCATTGTGATATCAGTGGTGAGAGAGCATTTTGATGAGAAGTGCATGGAGCATTGTGATGACAAGTTTTATGGCGCATTGTGATGACAATTTTGTGGAGCATTGTGATGACAAGCGCATGGTGCATTGTGATGACATGTGTCATGGAGCATTGTGATCACAAGTGTTTGGAGCATTGTGATGACAGAGGTCATGGAGCATTTTGATTTCATTGTGATGACAAGAGCATGAAGCATTATGATGATGGGCATGGTGCATTGTGATGACAGCGTACATGGAGCATTGTGATGAAAAGTGGCATGGAGCATTGGTCTGACATGTTTCATGGATTATTGTGATAAGAGTGAGCATGGCACATTGTGATGACAAGGGCATGGAGCACTGTGATGACAAGGTCATGGATTATTGTGAAGAAAGGTGTCAGGGAGCATTGTGATGAAATATGTCATGTTCAAGTTTCATGACAATATCATGGAGCATTGTGATGCCAAGTGTCATGGAGGATTGTTGTGACAAATTAAAGGAGCATTGTGATGACAAGGGCATGGAGCATTGTGATATCAAGGACCGTTGATACTTTTAATGTCCAGGTCTTGAAACACTGTGATGAAAATCGCATGGACCTTCCTATGACAGGGGTCATGGAACATTGCGATGACAATTGCATGGAGTATTGTGATGACAAGTGCATATAACATTGTGATGTGAAGTGCCCTGGAGCATTGTAATGAAATGGACGTGGAGCATTCTGAGGACAAGGGACAATGAGCTTTGAAAAGACAAGGCATGGAGCATGGTGATGACAAAACCGCGGAGCATTGTGATGAGATGTCCTTGGGTAATTGTGATGTCGAGCATCATGGAGCACTGTAATGAAAAGGGGCATGAAGCATTGTGATGACAGGTGTCAGGGAGCATTGTGATGACAGGGGTCATGGAGCAGTGTGATGGCCAGTGCATGGCGCATTGCAATGACAAGTACACGGAGAATTGTGATGAAAAGAGCATGTAATATTTTGATGAGAAGTGTCGTGTTGCATTGTGATGACAAGGACGTGGAGAATTGTGATGACAAGGGACATGGAGCATTGTGATAACCAGGGCATGGAGCATTGTGATGACAGCCGTCATGGAGCATTATTATGCCAAGGGCCATGGTGCATTCTGAGATAAGATATCACTTATGAAGGGAATGTAAACATGGCACATATGAACTGAATTAGGGAAGAGAACAGAGTCTCAGATTTAGAAAACACTCTTATGCTTGCTTAAGGGGAAAGAGAGGTGGGGAGATGCACCAAAGTTTGATATTAGCACAGGTACCGTTCCATAATCCAAAAACAGTAGAGACAAGCCCTACTCCTTCCTCAGTGAACGGATCTCAACATCCCTATTCCCTGCAGAGAAATATATCTGACTATTAAGAATTTTAAAACCTATGTATTGATATGTCTCTGTAAGGGAACCAAGTGTGTCTAGAACGACATAAACATGGCAGTGAGAATCAGCTCAAACCCACTATAAAAATGAATTTCAAAACAAAACATAAAAACAGTAAAATTCTTACACAATACCTTCAGGGGTTCTGATGAAACCTGGAATGACTCTATCTACAATGACAGCTGCATGTGGCATAAGGCTGGTCACTTGGGACTGAGAGGATTGGTGAAATTGGGTGAAAAAATGCAGACCCTTTAAAGCAATAATGCGTGCCACCCATTCCATGGTTCCCAACTCTCCAGGTAGAAGGGAATATCACTACAGTTATAACATGTATGGGAACCTAGAGAATGGAAACCATCTGATGGTGAAAGGTTTGTAAAACTCTACTACTTTTTTCTCTCCTTGAGCTCCAGATTGACATTCCAGCTGCTTTACTATCAATCTCCCAACTTGGAGAGTCAGCCCCTATAACCTCCTGGTTCGCACCGTTGGCAAATTGTGCAGAGGATATAAGGGAAGAGAGAGAATCAATGAGAGAGTAGCTGTAGGCATTTGGACGGCCATATGTCACCTAATTTCCCGTCATGAAGAGGAATTAACCAAAGTCTCAGCCTGCCCCCCAGAACAAGTATAGGTCCTGAAGCAAAATTGTGGATTTGCGGTCAGCTTACAAAAATGCGAGTTGAAAAATGGAGCTCAGGGCCACAGCAATTCACTAACCAGCAGAGTTCTATAGGACTACTCTCTTCCAAAAATCTGTTGAGGGAAAGCCACGAGGCGGAATTGAAAATGAAGCAGAATGGCACGAAACAGATTTCAAGAGGTACATTGGAATCGCCTTTAAACACAGGAAATGCATCACAACTTCGAAAATTATGGATATGACCATAAAGGGCGTATGGGTTTTCACGTGAATATATTCAGGAGAAAACGCATATGCCATTTTCGGTCAAGCAAGCAAGCCGGCAATTCAAATCTGCACTACAAAGAAGTATCATTTCGCACCAGTCAAAAGGGACATCCGCAAAATGGGTAAAAACCAGAAAGGCAAGACAGGCCCTGGAGAACAGGGAGATTGTTATGGTGATGGGCGGGATGTAAATTGCCACATGCCTCTCTGGAGGAGTGAATTGTGTTCCCTAAAACAAGTAAACAACAGAGCTACAGAGCCAAGGGCAATTCCAGCCTTGGGAATATACCTTGGGAAAACTGAAAATCAATAAGACAGATCCAGACAAAAATTCAGGGCTGCACTGCTTACAAGAACCTCAACTTGGGTATACCTTAAATATCCCAGGAAAGACAAAAATGGTTCAAGAAATTGTGGTACTTACGTATGATGGAATATCCCTCAGCCATGAAATCAATGTCATCAGGCCAGTAGCAGCAAAATGAGTGGATTCAGGTACGATAATTCTAAGTGAAATAAGTCACAGAGAAAATGAAACTTATCATAAGATATCACTTATGAAGATCCTGTAAACATGGCTACACATGAAATGAGTTAGGAAAGAGAAGAGAGTCTCACATTTAGAAAACACTCTTATGCCTGCTTAAGGGGGAAGGAGATGTGGGGTGATGCATAAAAGCAGATTTTGATATTAGTACAGGTACCGTTCCAAAAACCAAATACGGAATAGACAAGACCAACACCATCCTCAGTGAAAGGGACGCAACTCCCCATATTCCATGCAGAGGAATATATCTGACTAGTAAGAATATTAAAACCTATGTATTGATATGTCTCCATAAGGGAATCAAGTGTGTCTAGATTGGAATAAACTTGGCTGTGAAAATCAGCTCAATCCCACTATAAAATGGAATTACAAAAACAAAACAAAAAAACATGGGAATTCTTTACAATTCCTTCCAGATCTCTGATGAAAGCTGGAATGACCATATCTACAAAGAGAGCTAGATGTGGCATAAGGCTGGAAACATGGGACTGAGAAGATTGGTGAGATTGGGTGAGCAAATGCAGACCCTTTAATGCAATAATGCATGGCACTCATTCCATGGGTCCCAACCCTCCAGGTTGAAGGGAATATTACTACAGCTATAACATGTACAGGAAACCTAAGAATGGACACACTGTGAATACGAAAGGTTTCTAAAACTCAATGAATAGTCCCTCTCCTGGTGCTCCAGTTTGACTTTCCAACTGCCTTACTATCAATCTCCCAACTTGGAGAGACAGCCCCTTTAACCTCCTGGTTCTCACAGGTTTCCAATTTGGCAGAAGATGAATGGGAAGAGGGAGAACCAATGAGAGAGTAGGTGTTAGGCATTTGGACGGGCATATGTCACTCTAATTTCCTGGCAGGATGAGAATTAACCAAAGTTGCAACCACCCACCGGGAACCAGTTTAGTTTCTGAACAAAAATTTTGGACATGCGTTCAGCTCACAAAAAACGAGTTGAAAAATGGAGCTCAAAGGAACAGCAATTCACAAACTGGCAAAGTAATAAAGGACAACTATCATCCAAAAATCTGTTGAAGGAAGGAAACAAGGCGGACTTGAAAGCGAGGCAGAATAGCAGGAAACAGATTTCAAGAGGTACGTCGGAATCACCTGTAAAGCACAGGAAGAGGGGCAAAACTTCGACAATGATGCACTTGGCTAAAAAGGGTGTATGCGTTTTCTCCTGAATATGTTCAGGAGAAAACGCATACGCCCTTTTTGGCCAAGCAAGCAAGCGGGCAATGCAAAGGTGCACTACAAAAAAGTATCACCTCCCACCGGTCAAATGGGACATCCACAAAATGTGTAAATACCCGAAAGGCAAGACAGGCCCTGGAGAAAGGGATCCTTTTAATGCTGTTGGGCGGGATGTAAATTGCCAACTGCCTCACTGGAGGAGTGCTTTGTGTTCCCTTATACAAGTAAACAACAGAGCCAAGGGCACTTCCAGTCTAGGGAATACAGCTTTTGAAAACTGAAAATCAATAAGACAGAGCCACCCCCAAATTTAGGGCTGCACTGCTTACAAGAACCTCAACTTGGGTACACCTTAAATATCCCAGGAAATATAAAAATGGTTCAAAAAATTGTGGTATTTATGAATGATGGAATATCCCTCAGCCATGAAATCAATGTCATAAGACCAGTAGCAGGAAAATGAGTAGATTCAGATACGATGATTCTAAGTGAAAAAAGTCACACAGAAAAAGAAACTTATCATAAGATATCACTTATGAAGATCCTGTAAACATGGCTACACATGAGCTGAGTTCGGAAAGAGAAGAGAGTCTCACATTTAGAAAACACTCTTATGCCTGCTTAAGGGGGAAGGAGAGGTGGGGTGATGCATAAAACCAGAGTTTGATATAAGCACAGGTACTGTTCCAAAAACCAACTATGGAATAGAGAAGACCTACACCTTCCAGTGAAAGGGACTCAAAACCCCATATTTCCCGCAGAGGAATATATCTGACTAGTAAGATTCTTAAAACCTATGTATTGATATGTCTCCATAAGGGAATCAAGTGTTTCTAGACTGGCATAAACATGGCAGCGAGAATGAGCTCAAACCCACTATAAAAATGAATTTCAAAAACAAAACATAAAAACAGGGAAATTCTTTACAATTCCTTCAGGGTCTCTGATGCAACCGGGATTGTCCACCTTTACACCCACAGCTGGATGAGACATAAGACTGGACACTTGGGGCTGACAAGATTGCTGAGGTTGTGTGAGCAAAAGAGAACCACTTAGAGCAATACTGTGTGCTACCCATTCTAGTGGTCCCAACTCTCCAGGTGTAAGGGAATCCTCCTACAGTTAAATCATGAATGGGCAACCCAGTGGATGTTACACTGTGTAATTGGGAAAGTTTTCTAAAAGGTACCTCACTTTTCCTTTTGTCATGCTCGGCTTCGCCATTCCATCTGCATTACTAAAAATCTCCCCACTTTGAGTGTCAGCGTCTTTACCCTCCTGTTATACACAGTTTGCAAATTGTGCAGCAGATGAATAGGAAGAGGGGAAATAAATGAGAGATTAGCTGTAGGTGTTTGGATGGGCACATGTCACTCTAGTTTCCCATCAGGAAGAAGAATTAACCAAAGGCTCAGCCTGAAGCCCCAGAACCAGACTAGGGCCTAAAGCCATCCTGCGGTATTGCAGCCAGCTCACCAATAGGCGAGTTGAAAAATGGAAATCAGGCGCACAGCAATTCACAAACTTGCAGAGTTATAAAGGACAACTATCATCCAGAAATATATTGAGGAAAGGCAGTGAAGAGGATTTGAATGCAAGGCAGAATTGAAGGAAAAAGATTTCAAGAGGTAGATTGGAGTCGTCTTTAAAGCACATGAAAAGCGACAGAATTTCGACAATGTTGCCCTTGGCTGAAAAGGGATTATGTGTATTTTCTTGAATATATTCGGGAAAAAATGCATATGCCCTTTTTGGCCAAGCAAGCCATCAGGCATTGCAAATCCACACTACAGAGAAGTGTCCCTTACCTCCAGTCAAAAGGGCCATCCACAAATAGTGTAAAAACCACAAATGCAGGACAGGCCATGGAGAAAAGGGAGCCTGGTTACGCCGATGGACAGGATGTAAATTGCCTACAGCCTCTCTGGAGAACTGTATGTTGTTTTCTAAAACAGAGCTACAGAGCATAGCACACTTCCACTCATGGGCGTGTATTTTGGGAAAACTAAAAATCCACAACACACAGCCAGCCCAAAATTTAGGGCTGCTCTGTTTACGAGAACCTCGATTTCGGTACACTGTAAATAACCCAGTAAAGGAAAAAAAAATGGATATAGATGTTGTGGTACTTATATACAATGGAATGTCACTCAGACATAATATCAATGTCATAAGGCCAATAGCAGCATAATGAGTGGCTTTAGGTACGATGATGCTAAGTGAAATGAGCCACAAAGAAAAAGAAACTTATTGTAATATATCACTTATAGAGGGTATGTAAACATGGCCAAACATGAACTGAATTTCAAAAGAGAATAGAGTTACACATTTAGAAAACACACTTATGCCTCCTTAAGGGGAAAGTTGCCGTGGGGTGATGTGTAAAAGCAGAGTTTGAAATTAGCACAGATCCCATTCCATATACCAAATATGTAATAGACAAGACCTACTCCTTTCTCAATGAACTGGACACAAAACACCCTATTCACTGAAGAGGAATATATCTGACTGGTAATAACCTTGAAACCTATGTATTTATATGTCTCCATAATGGAATCATGTGTATGTAGATTGGCATAAACACAGATCAATGGAACAGGACAGAAAGCCCAGAGATAAACCTACATACCTATGGCTATCTCATCTATGACAAAGGAGCTAAGGATATACAATGGAGAAAAGACAGTCTCTTCAGTAATTGGTGCTGGGAAAACTGGACCCCTACACATAAAAGAATGAAATTAGAACACTCCATAACAACATACACAAATATAAACTCTAAGTTGATTAGAGATCTAAATATAAGACCACACACTATAAAACAGTTAGAGGAAACCATAGGCAGAACACTCTATGACATAAATCACAGCAAGATCCTTTTTGACCCACCTCCTAGAGAAATGGAAATAAAAACAGAAATCAACAAATGGGACCTAATGAAACTTAAAAGTTTTTACGCAGTACGGGAAAACATAAACAAGATGCAAAAACAACCCTCAGAATGGGAGAAAATATTTTCAAATGAAGCAATTGACAAAGGATTAATCTCCTAACTTTACAAGCACCTCATGTAGCTCAATATCACAAAAACAAACAACCCAATCCAAAAACGGGAAGAAGACCTAAATAGACATTTCTCCAAAGAAGATATGCACATTACCAAGAAACACATGAAAGGATGCTGAACATCACTAATCATTAGAGAAATGCAAATCAAAACTACCCTGAGGTATCACCTCACAGCAGTCAGAGTGGCAATCATCAAAAAAATCTACAAAACAATAAATGCTGGAGAGGCCTTTATTGGAGAAAAGGGAACACACTTGCACTGTGGGTGGGAATGTAAATTGATATGGGCACTAGGGAGAACAGTACGGAGGTTCCTTTAAATAACTAACAATAGAAGTACCATACGACACAACAATCCAACTACTGGGCATTTGCCTTGCGCAAACCATAATTCAAAAAGAGTTATGTACAAAAATGTTCATTGCAGCTCTATTTGCAATAGCCAGGACATGGAAGCAACCTAAGTGTCCATCGACAGATGAATGGATAAAGAAGATCTGGCACATATATACAATGGAATATTACTCAGCCATAAAAAGAAGCAAAACTGAGTTATTTGTACTGTGGTGGATAGACTTAGAATCTGTCCTATACAGTGAAGTAAGTCAGAAAGGGAAAAAAGAAATACTGTATGTTAACAGAGATATACGGAATCTAATGAAGAAGAAAAAAAAGATTTTGAAGAACCTAGTGGCAGGACAGGTTTAAGGACACAGACATAGGGAAAGGGCTTGAGGACACCGGAAGGGGGATGGGTAAGCTGGGACAAAGTGAGAGAGTGGCATGGACATAAATACATTACCAAATGTAACACAGATAGCTACTGGGAAGCAGCCACATAGAACAGGGAGTTCAGCTCGGTGCTTTGTGAGCACATAAAGGGGTGGGATATGCAGTGTGAGAGGGAGATGCAAGAGGGAGGGGATCTAGTGATATTTTATATGTATAGCTGATTCACTTTGTGATACAGCAGAAAGGAACACTCCATTGTAAAGCAATTATACTCCAATAAACGTGTAAAATGAAAAAAAAAAAAAGAAAGCCAAGGGATAAACCTACACACCTAAGGTCAACTAATCTATGACAAAGGAGGCAAGACTATACAGTGGAGATAAGACAGTCTCTTCAATCATTGGTGCTGTGAAATATGGACAGCTACATGTAAAAGAATGAAATTAGAACACTCCCCAACACCATACATAAAAATATATTCAAAATGGATTAGAGACCTTAATGTAAGACCGGATAGTATAAAACTCTGAGAGGAAAACTTATGAAGGATACTCTGACGTAAATCACAGCAAGATCTTTTTTGATCCACCTCCTATAGTAATGAAATTAAAAAGAAAACTTAACAGATGGGACCTAATGAAACGTAAAAGCTTTTGCAAAGCAAAGGAAACTACAAACAAGAGGAAAAGACAATCCTCAGAATGGCAGAAAATATTTGCAAATGAATCAATGGACAAATAATTAATCTCCAATATATATAAACAGCTCATGCAGCTCAATATTAATAAAACAAACAACCCAATACAAAAATGGAAGAAGATCTAAATAGACATTTCTTCCAATAAGACATAGAGTTTGCCTGTACGCACATGAAAATCTGCTCAACATCACTAATTATTAGAGAAATGGAAATGGAAACTACAATGATGTGTCACGTCACACCTGTTAGAATGGGCATCATCAGAAAATCTACAAACAACAAATGCTGGAGAGGGTGTGGAAAAAAGGAACCTTATTCCACTATTGTTGGGAATGTAAATTGATACAGTCTCTATGGGGAACAGTATGGAGGTTCCTTAAAAAACTAAACATAGAATTACCATATAATCCAGCAATCCCACTCCTGGGCATATACCCAGAGAAAACCATAAATCAAAAAGACACATTCACCACAATGTTCATTGCAGCACTATTTACAATAGACAGGTAATGAAAGCAACCTAAGTGCCCACAGACAGACGAATGGATAAAGATGTGGTACATATATACAATGGAATATTACTCAGCCATACATAGGAATGAAATTGGGTCATTTGTAGAGACCTTGATGGATCTAGAGACTGTCATACAGAGTGAAGTAAGTCAGAAAGAGAAAAACAAATATTGTATATTAATGCATATATGTGGAACCTAGAAAAATGGTACAGATGAACCGGTTTGCAGGGCATAGATAGAGACACAGATGTAGAGAAAAAACATATGGACACCAAGGGGGGAACGCCATGTGAGGGTGGTGGTGGGATGAATTGGGAGACTGGGATTCACATGTGCACACTTATATGTATAAAATAGATATCCAATAAGAACCTGCTGTATAAAAGAAATAAATTTAAAAAAATAAAAATAAATAACATTTAATAAAAGAAAACAGAAAATAGTTTTTCTCTTCACATAGACGTCTTTATATTAATGCATTATTTCCATGTTTATATCTCCAAATTAAAAAAAAAGAGGAATAAATAAAATCTACCTTGAACCAAAAAGAAAAAAAGAAAAAAAAAAACCAGAACCCACCAGTTATACAGAGGAAAATCGTATCAGGGCACTTGCTCCAGTGGTAAAAATTTCTTAAGTTGGTCAGATGTGGGAAATCGTCTCCCATGCAGTCAGCAGTGCTCCCCCCGACAAGGAGCATCCTCATTGCAAAGCTGGGGGACTGTGTCGAGGCGTCTGTGAGTAAATGTGAGCTGAGCCCCAGTCCTGCTGCAGCTGAATTATTCCAACCCTTTCCAGGTAAAACACCTGAATATGTACAAGTACTTGCAAGCCTAGAGGAAGGGCTGTGGAGCCACACCAGCGACAGCACGCAGGCTGACTTGGTGCCTGAAGGCCAGCCAGGATGGTCCTGACACCAGATGCTCTTCTGGAAGCTTTCCATTTCCCTGCCTGAGATACCCCTCCTGCCATGGCCCCCACTGCTTTTTTACTTCCTCACCTGTGCCTGGGGAGAAATTCCAGCAGCATGTATGTGTGACACATCCTCTTCTTTAGCAGGTGGCAGCCTGGCAACTCCTGCAGAAAGTCAAGCAGAGCCCCACTCACACTGGGGCACCTACAAAGCCACAGCCCCTCACTCCCTCCCACCACCCCAGCCCCGACACTGATGATGGGGCAGAGAATATGGTGTCAGGCAGAGCTACAGGGGCTCTTGTTGACTGGAGAGGTGTTTATACTGACCTCAACCCCGGCACACCTGTGGGTGGTGGCTGGCAGGCAGTGTCAGGCTGCCCAAATCAGCCAATCCCCACCCCTCAGGGGCTCACAGTTGCAGAAAATGAACCTTGCTAAACGGGCCAGTCCCAAGGAAAAGGTGTGGGCTCTTGAGAGTCAGGCTAGACAAGGGGCTGCAGCTGCGGCTTGTTTTCTTATCATTTTATCTGGTCCATGAGTGGAAAACAACTTCAAGAAGACCCTATCCTAATGAGAGGAACCCAGGAGTCAGGGAGAGGAGTGATGGTGGGTGGAGACAGAGGCCTGGTGCCCTGGCTGCAGTGGAAGTGTCTGGAAGACCAGGCAGAGAGAGGCTGCACAGAGTGATAGCCAAGGTCACAGACCTGTCAGAGCTGCTGTTTGTTAGTTCAAGTCCTGCTCGGAGGTGTTCTGTGTCAGCTGTGAGCGACAGGTGAGCTGGGGGTTCTCTGCAAGGTGGGCTATGTGCACAGTTCCAGTGTGTCCAGCCCTGCTGGGGTACCTGCCCAGGTGAGCTCCATACCCTGGGAGGGACTTGAACACGAGAGCCTCGTGGGCTATGGGGTGGGGGGTGCAGCCAAGGTGAGCTCCATATCCTGGGATTGGCCTGACCACGAGAGCCCCATGGGCTGCTGGAGACCTGGTAAAGTATATCAGGACAGTCAGTGAAGCCACCGAGGATATACATCCAGTAGCTCCTATTTCCTACACCCTGCTACTCATTCTACCATCCACCAGGCCATGGCATTCTGTATTAGACTTCAATGATGACTTCTTCTGTGTTCCATTCATCTCAGAGTCACAAGAATTTTTGGCTTGTGTGTGGCAGGACACAACATGCAACAAAAGCAATAATGCTGGGCCGTTCTGCCCCAACGGTACAAAAATCCCCACACCATCATTGGGGAAATGACCTCTAAAGACCTAAACGTTCTACCTCTGTAAAAGGGAACCCTTCTTCAATACGCTGATGACATTCTGATCGCCAGGCCTACTAAAGAAGCCTCTGAACTACCTAGCCAAGAAAGGATAGAAGGTGTCCAAGAAAAAAGCTCAAATATCCCAGGCTAAGGTGAAATGCCTGAGCTTCATTCTCACAGTTATTCGGAGTAATGCATCCCAGGATAGGGAAGAAGCCATTTGCAGCCTTACCTCTTCTAAAACTAGAAGACAGCTTAGGGGTTCCTGGGGAGGCCAAGGTTTTCTGCATCTGGATCCCTAACTACAGTCTAATAGCTGGGCCTCTACATGAAACACTGACATGAAAAGATGATGATCCTTTTGAATAGAATCCAGAAGCAGCCTTCAAGAATGGAAAGAGCAGTCAATTCAGACCATTGCCCAGGAACTCCCTAATTTAGCTAAGCCCTTTGACCTTTACATAGCCGGTCAAAGGTTAATCGCCCTTGGAGCCTTAATGCAAAAACTGGGACCACTTGAAATGGAGCAACACAAGAATGCCCTTCAGGTATGATAAACTATGGTCACCAAGGGCTTTGCCCACCGACTCATCAGGCCAGGATACTGGGGTATCTAAAAAGCTGGAAATTAGCAGCCCACAAGGCCAGCTCCCTCCTAAGGGAAAAGGACCCCACGTGGTAATCCTAACAATCCATCATGCCCTGAAGTTGCAGGGGTCGCTCTGTGGACACACTCACCTCGAGTGAGGAGGCCCTCCAACTCCAACCTCTAGAGAGACAAACGGGGGCAACGGGCCCCCAAGATGACTCATGTGACCATCACTTGACCTGGAGTTTCTCTCAGAAAACAACAAGACTGTGCCCCGAAAGAGCAGACTACTGCTTGCAGGACTTACTGCACCCAGAGGGGAGCTAATTAGCTTGGTGGGAGAAACGTATATCACGCTTTCACCATAGAAAACCCTACAGACACCACGGTGGTGGTGGCCAATATGACCGGCTGGACTGCTGGCTACTTCTAAAGGCCGTTGACTCAGTGGACGTCATGGTCCTGGATCACCACTGACCCTGGACTGTCTGGGAGTTGTGCGGGCAGGGCTCTGACACATGGTGCTGTTTGTACATTAATTCAGGGACCTAATTAAAGAAAGCACATACTACTGGTCAGAGCATCTAGGCTGGCAAAAACCGTCAGCCTATGGTCACCGAACAAATGTGGGGTGGGGTGAAACCTGCCACCTCAGCATCTATGCACATCTCTTTCCTGGACACTTAAAGGTAATTAGAATCTATAACACTTCCAATGCTGGTGCACAGGCGGACGAGAAGTGAGGCAGGAGGCCTTGGGGCAATCAACCTCACCTGGAGGCTGGTGCGGAGATGTTTTGCCCCTCCCCCCAGGTATCAGGGCTGCCACCACAGCATGAAGCAGTTACAAAAGAGGGGTCTGCACCCTCAACACCCCAAGAATGAGGAACGGAACAAAAAGTAGAGGAGGTGTTCCTCTCCGGCAACGTTCATTAAAAATTCCTGGGAGATAAAAAGAGAATCTGGGCAATAAAATAAAGTCTAACATGTTTTTCCTTTGTGCTTTGTCTAATTCACGTGCTCCTAGGGTTCCGCATGCAGAGGTCCCACACCCGGCACTTCAGACCCGATTTCCTAGTGCAGAATGGCTGGGTCGACTCCTCAGCTAGCGGGGTCCCATGCAGACTACGAGGCTTACTGCCTGAGCTGCAGCCAACCCAGCCCTCGAGAGCTCCATCCCCTCCCTCCCACTGATGCTGCCGGGATCCCTACACAGCAGTCCAGCCCACAGTCCATGGGGGCGTGCACGCTCTCACCTCTCCATTCTGTTTTCAAAATAATGTTTCCTTTGCTTCTGAACAAAACTCAGTCTTGATCTGTTGGCTCCAATGACACTGGGCATGGGGACTCCTGTTGGGGTCCACTCTGCAGGATCAGTAACAGAAATTGAGAACGTTGTAACTTCAATGAACAGATGTGTGAGCCAAACTGTAGTTAACATAGAGCAGTGTATAATGCTCGGGTAATATAAGACGTTGCAAAGACTTACATTTGATATTTCCATCACTTTACTATAAGCAAGTTCAGTGAAGACGTCTGTCTTATTTGTCAGGTCAACATTAGAGAAATGAAGTGATTTATTTCCATGGATGTACATCGAATACTCTTGGCTGAAGCTTCAATCTTGTTTTGAATGCTTTTCCATTGAAAAGGATACCTCTCTTTCAGCTCCCCCATTTCTGAGAAGTATAAAATCTTATAATTTATTATTACCAAAGGGGAAAGGTACGACAAGGGATAAATTAACAGTTTGGGATTAACACATACACACTGCTATGTATAAAATAGATCATCAACAAGGAATTACTGTATAGCACAGGGAACTACACTGAATATTTTGCAATAACCTATAAGGGGAAATAATCTGAAAAAGAATCGATATTTTTATTGACATCATCTATCAATGACAGATAAAATGTAACCTAAGCAAGGCCGATGGTGAGCGCTTCTGACCCTGAAGATTTCAGTCATCTAAAGTTTGGGCTCTGCCTATTTCCCAAGGCCCTTAATGGACATACGTATAGCCGTAGCTTAAAAATTCCCCAGTTTGGGGTTCGGGGAGGCACTGATTTGGAAAAATCCCTGGTGTTCTCCTTACATGCATGGGACCCTTCCTACAGCTAAAGCATGCCTGTCACACCTAGAGGATGGTACACCGTTTGATTGGAAAGAGTTTGGAAAAGACACCTCATCTCCTCATCGCCTGGTGCTCGGGTTCACCCCTCCAGCAACTTTCCTGACAATCTCCTCACTTGGGGATATCAGCACCGTCAACATCCTGTTGCACACAGTTTGGAATTTGTCCAGAGGATGAAGCGGAAGGATGAGAAAAATTTAGAGACAGGTCTTAGGTGTTCGGACAGGCACATGCTACTCTAATTTCCAATCCGGAAGACAGATACATCAAAGGCTAGAATTGCCCACGGAAACAGAATAGGGCTAGAGGAAATCCCGCTGTTTTGTGTCCAGTTTCCAAAAACACAAGTTGAAAAATGGAACTCAGGGGCACTAAAATTCATGAAACTGGAGAGTTGAAAATATCTATCATCGACAAATGTCTTGAGGTAAGTCACAGAAAAGGACTTGTAAGCAAGGGAGAGTGGCAGGAAACAGATTTGAAGAGGTAGAAAGGACTCCCGATTAAAGCACAAGAAAAGGGGCTGAACATCGCCAATGATGCAGGTGGCCCAAAAGGGCGTATGCATTTTTTCTGAATATATTCAAGTAAAGGCCATACACACTTTTTATCCAACCAAACAGGTGGGCACTGGAAATCAATACTACAAAATGTATCACTTCACATCAGTCAGAAGGGCCATCCACATAAAGTGTAAACACCAGAAATGCAGGACAGGGCGAGGAGAAAAGGGAGCCCTGTGAGGCTGATAGTGGAAATGTAATTTGCCAACGGCCACTCTGGAGAAGTGTATTGTGTTTGCTAAAACATCTGAAAGATGAGCTACAGAGCATAGGGCACTTGCACTCATGGGCGTATACCTTGGGAAAAACAAAAAATCAACAGAAATCAGGCACCCCAACCTTTACCACCTCTCTGTTAAAAGGGCCTCCACTTGGATATAACCTAAATGTCCCTGGAAGGATAAAATGGATAAAAGATATGGGGTGCTTATGTAGAGTGGAATATTACTCATCCAGAATTCAATGGAATAAGGCCAGTTGGAACAACTCTGGAGGAGTTACATACAATCATTCTAAGTGACATATGTCAGAAAGAAAAAGACACATATCATAAGATGTCACTTAAAGGTGGAAACAAAAATGGCTACACATGAAATAAACTACAAAACAGAAACATAGTCAAATATGTAGAAAATAGACATAAGGCTGCTAAATGGGAAAGTTGGAGAATGGTGATGTATTATCCAGCAGGTTGAAATTAGCAAAGATACCATTCCAAGTACCGAATTGAATAACTGACAAGGCCTACACGGTACCTCAAAGAACTGCACTCAGCCCACTCAAGTCACTGGACAATAATACATATGACTCGTAAGCATCTGAAAAAGAATGTATTGTTGTCTCACAGTACATGAATCAAGTGGATGTACAGCAGCAAAAAACAGAGCTTTGAAAATCAGCTGTAACCAATATAAAAATAAATTTAAAAATATTTATAAATACAGTGAGACAGACAAAAATTCTTACAACTTTTGTTGAAAGGCTACGATGTAAAATGGATTGAAAACATGTAGACCCACAGCAGGATGATATATAAGGCTGGAAGCTATGCAGGCGAAGAGATGTTAGAGAGGCTGGGTGAGGAAATGCAGACCTTTTAAAGTAATACTGCCTGGTACCCATTCCATGGGTCCCAAATTGGCAGGTTCAAGGGAATCTTCTGACAGCGAAAACATGCCTGCGAAACCGAGATGAATGTACACTGTGTGCTCAGGAAGGGTGTCTAAAATGCACCACATTTTTGATCTCCTGGTGCTGGGGTTCGCCATTCCAGCCACATTATTAACAATCTCCCCTCTTGGAGAATCAGCACCTTTAACCTCCTCTTTCACACAGTTTGCAATTTGTGCAGAGGATAAATGGGAAGAGGGGGAACCAATGAGAGATTAGCTGTAGGAGTTTTGAAAGGCACATGTCAATCTAATTTCCCATTAGGAACAAGAATTAACCAAAGGCTCAGCCTGCCTCCTCAGAACCAGAATAGGGCCAGAAACAATCCAAAGGTTTGGCGGCGAGCTCACAATAAATGCGAGTTGCAAAATGGAGCTCTGGAGCAGACAATTCAAAGACCTGCAAAGATATAAATGATAACCAACGTCCAAAAATATATTCAGGTAAGGCAACGAAGAGGATCTGAATGAGAGGCAGAATTCCAGGAAACAGATTTCTAAAGGTAGATTGTACTCACATTTAAAGCATATGAAAAGCAGCAGAATTTCTCAAATGATGCAGTTGGGCAAAAGGATGTATGCCTTTTTTTCGTGAATATCTTCAGGAAAAAAACACATACAGAGTTTTTGGCCAACCAACCAAGCGGGAAATGCAAATCCGCACAACAAAGAAGTCTCAATGTCCACTGCTCAGAAAGGCCATCCAAAAAATGTGTACAAACCAGAAATGCTGGAGAGGCCATGGAGAACAGGGAGCCTAGTCACGCTGATGGGTGGGGTATAAATATCCAAGAGCCACTCTGAAGAAGTGTATGCTGTTTCCTAAAACATTTAAATACAAAGGCCCCGAGCAAAGGGGACTTCAAATCATGGGCATATAACTTGGGAAGACTAAATATCGACAAGACACAGGCACCCTAAAGTTTAGGGCTGCTCTGCATACAAGAACCTCAACTTCGGTACACCTAAAATATCCCAGGAAGAAGAGAAATGCATAAAGAACTTGTGGTAAATCTGTACAATGGAATATCACTCAGACGTGAAATCAATGTCATAAGGCCAGTAGCAGCATAATGAGTGGATTTAGGTATGAAGATTCTAAGTGAAATTAGTCACACAGAAAAAGAATCTTATCATAAGATATCACTTACAGAGGGAATGTCAATATCACAACACATGAACTGAATTAAGAAAGAGAACAGAGTCTCACATTTAGAAAACACTCTTATGCCTGCTTAAGGGGAAAGGAGAGGTGGGTTGATGCATAAAACCAGAGTTTGATATTAGCACAGGTACCATTCCATAAAACAAATACAGAATAGACAAGACCTACACCTTCCTCAGTGAACGGGACTCGAAACACCTATTACCCACAGAGGAATATATCTGAGTAGTAAGAATCTAAAACCTATGTATTGATATGTCTCCGTAAGGGAATCATGTATGTGTAGACCGGCATAAACACGTCAATGAAAATCAGCTCAACCTCATTATAAAAATGAATTTCAAAAACAAAACAAAAAAACAGCGAAATTCTTACACAATTCCTTCAGGGGTTCTGATGAAACCGGGAATGACCCTATCTGCAAAGACAGCTGGATGATACATAAGGCTGGACACTTGGGACTGAGAGGACTGGTGAGATTGGGAGAGAAAATGCAGACCCTATAAAGTAGCAATGCATGCCACCATTCCATGGGTCCCAAATCTCCAGGAAGAAGGGAATATCACTACAGTTATAACATGTATGGGAAACCTAGAGAATGGACACCCAGTGATGGTGAAAGGTTTCTAAATGTCTCCTAATTTTTCCTCTCCTTGTGCTCAGTTTGGCATTCAAACTGCTTTACTATCAATCTCCCAACTTAGGAGAGCCAGCCCCTATATCCTCCTGATTCGCAAAGTTTGCTAATTGTGCAGAGGATGAAAGGGAAGAGGGAGAACCAATCAGAGAGTAGATGTAGGCATTTGGACGGGCACATGTCACTCTAAATTCAAGTCAGGAAGAAGAATTAACCCAAGCCTCAGCCACCTGCAGGGAACAGTATAGCCACGCCTGGAGCCAGTATAGGTCGTGAAGCAAAATTGTGGATTTGCGGTCAGCTCCCAATAATGGGATTTGAAAATTGGACCTCAGGGGCACAGCAATTCACAAACCTGCAGAGTTATAAAGGATAACTCTCTTCCAAAAATCTGTTGAGGGAAGGCAACAAAGCACACGTGAAAATGAGGCAGAATTGCACAAAACATATTTCAAGAGGTAAATTGGAATCGCCTTTAAAGCAAAGGAAAAGAATCACAACTTTGACAATGATGCAATTGGCCAAAAACGGCGTATGCCTTTTCTCCTGAATATATTCAGGAGAAAACGCATACTCCCTTTTTGGCCAATCAAGCAAGCGTGCAATGCAAATCCACACTACAAAGAATTGTCACTTCCCACCAGTCAAAAGGGACATCCGAAAATCTGTAAAAAACAGAAAGGCAGGAGAGAGATGAGAAGGGCATGAAGCAATGTGATCCAAAGGGTCATGGACTATTGTGATGACAAGCGCATGGAGCATTGTGATGACAAGAGTCCCGGATAATTGTGTTGTCAGGGTTCATGGAGCTTTGTGATGACAGGTGTCATGGATCATTGTGATGACAGGGGTCATGAAGCATTGTGATGAGAAGGTCATGGAGCATTGGGATGAAAATGTTCATGGAGTATTGTGATGACAGGCGTCATGGAGCATTGTGATGACAAGGTACTGGAGCACTGTGATGAGAAGACCATGGAGCCTTGTGATGACAAGTCTCATGGGACATTCTGATGAAAAGGGGCATGGAGCATTGTGATTACAGTGGTCTTGGAGCATTGTGATGACAAGGGCATGGAGCATTGGGATGAGAAGGCCATGGAGCTTTCTGATGACATGCATCATGGAGCTTTGTGATGACATGGGTATGGAACATTGTGATGAAAAATGCATGGAGCCTTGTCATGACAGGGTTCAAGGAGCATACTGACGACAAGTGTCAGGGTACATTGTGATGACACGGGTATTGAGCATTGTGATGACAAAGGTCATGGAGCATTGTGATGAGAAGGCCATGGATAATTGTGATGACGAGCGTCATGGTGCATTGTGATGATAAGTGTTATGGAACATTTTGATCACAAGGATTTGGAGCACTGTGATGACAGAGGTCATGGAGCATTTTGATTTCATTGTGATGATAATAGCATGAAGCAATATGATGATGGGCACGGTGCATTGTGATGCCAGGTTTCATGGATCGTTGAGATGAAAAGGGGCATGGAGCATTTTGATTACAGGAGTCTTGGCGCATTGTGATGACAAGGCCATGGATCTTCGTAAATGAGAAGGCCATGGAGCATTCTGATGACATGCGTCCTGGAGCTTTGTGATGACAAGGGCATGGAGCATTGTGATTACAGGGGTCTTGGAGCATTGTGATGACAAGGGTCATGGATCCTTGTGATGACAAGGCTGTGGAACATTGTGATGGCAGCGGTCATGGAGCATTGTTATGACAGGGGTAATGGAGCATTGTGATGACAAGGGCATGGATAGTTTGTCTGAAATGTTTCATGGATTATTGTGATGAGAGGGGGCAAGGAGCATTGTGATGACAAGGGCACGGAACACTGTGATACATGGGTCATGGAGGATTGTAATGAGAAGCGCAGGGAGCATTGTGAGAAGAATGGCATCGAGCACTGTGATGAAAAGCATCATGGAGCCTGTGATTACAAGGGCATGGAACAATGTGATGAGAGGGTTCATGGAGCACTGTGATGACAATGGCATGCAGCATTGTGATGCCAACGGTCATGGAGCTTTGTGATGACAAAGGTCATGGAGAATTTTGATGACAAGGGTGTGGTGCATTCTGTTGTGAAGGGCAGGGAGCATTGTGATGACAGGTTCATGGAGCAATTTGATGAAAAGTGTCATGGAACATTTTGATGACAGGGGTTATGGAACATTGTGATGCCAGGGGTCATGGAACATTTTCATGACAGGGGTTATGGACCATTGTGATGACAGGGGAGTGAGTGTATTGTGATGACTAGAAAGGGAACATATTAATATCAGTGGTGAGAGAGCATTTTGATAAGCCGTGCATGGAGCATTGTGATGACAAGGTTTATGGAGCATTGTGATGAAAAGCTTGTGGAGTATTGTAATGCCAAATTTTATGGAGGATTGTGATGACAAATGTAATGGAGTATTGTGATGACAAGGGCTTGGAGCATTGTGATGACAAGGGTCATGGAGCATTGTGATGACAAGGTAATGGAGCATTGTTGTGACAACGGCCATAGAGAATTTTGATGAAAAGGTCGTGAAGCATTGTGATGACAAAGGCATGGAGGTTGCTATGACAGGGGTCATGGGACATTGCAATGACAAGTGCATGGAGAATTGTGATGACAAGAGCATGTAACATTCTGATGAGAACTGTCATGGAGCACTGTGATGACAAGGACGTGGAGAATTGTGATGACAAGGGACATGGGGCATTGTGATAACCAGGGCATGGAGCATTGTGATGACAAGGGCATGGAACATTGGTCTAATAAGTTTCATGAATTATTGCGATGACATTTGGAATGGCGCATTGTGATGACAAGGGCATGGAGCATTGTGATGAAAAGGGCATGGAGTATTGTGATGACAGGCATCATGGAGCGTTGTCATGATTAGTGTTATGGAACATTGTGATCACAAGGGATTGGAGCATTGTGATGACAGAGGTCATGGATCATTTTGATTTTAAGGAGCATGGAGCATTGTGATGACAAGGGAATGAAGCAATGTGATCCCAAGGTTCATGGAGGATTGAGATGACAATGGTATTGGAATATTGTGATGACAAGCACATAGAGCATTCTAATGACAAGGTCATGTAGCATTTTGCTGACAAAGGCATGGAGCATTGTGATGACAAGTGTCATGGAGCACTGTGATGACATGCATCATGGACCATTGTGAATACAGGGGTTATGGAGTATTGGGATGACAAGTGCATTGATCTTTGTGATGGCAAGTGTTATGGAGCATTGTGATGACTAGGGAATGTAGCATTGTGATGACAAGAGTCACGGATCATTGTGTTGTCAGGTGTCATGGAGTGTTTTGATGACTGTTGTCCTGGAGAATTGTGATGATATTGGTCATGGAGCATTGCGATGACAAGGGAATGGAACATGGTGATGACAAATTCCTGGCTCATTGTGATGAGAAGACCATGGAGACTTTTGATGATAAGTCTCATGGAGCACTCTGTTGAAAAGGGGCATGGGGCATTGTGATTACAGGGGTAATGGAGCATTGTGATGATAATGGCATGGAGCATTGTGAGGAGAAGGCCATGAAACATACTGATGACATGTGTCATGGAGCTTTGTGATGACAAGGGCATGGATAATTGTGATTACAGGGGTCTTGGAGCATTGTTATGAAATGGGCATGGATCACTGTGATGAAAAAGGCATGCAGCCTTGTCATGATAGGGTTCAAGGAGCATAGTGACGACAAGTGTCAGGGAGCATTGTGATGACAAGTGTATTGAGCATTGTGATGACAAAGTTCATAGAGCACTGTGATGAGAAGACCATGGATAATTGTGATGATGAGCGTCATGTGGTGTTGTGATGATAAGTGTTATGGAACATTGTGATCACAAGGGTTCGGGGTATTATGATGACAGAGGTCATGGAGCATTTTGATGCCACTCTGATGACAATAGCCTGAAGCATTATGATGATGGGCATGGTGCATTGAAATGACAGGGTTCATGGAGCATTGAGATGAAAAGGGGCATGGAGTATTGTGATTACAGGAGTCTTGGAGCATTGTGATGACAAGGGCATGGAGCATTGTGATGTGAAGGACAAGGAACATTCTGATGACATGCGTCATGGAGCTTTGTGATGACAAGGGCGTGGAGCATTGTGATTACAGGGGTCTTGATTATTGTGATGACAAGTGTCATGGAGCCTTGTGATGACAAGGCCGTGGAACCTTGTGATGGCAGGGGTCATGGCACATTGTTATGACAGTGGTAATGGAGCATTTTGATGAGAAGGGCATGGAGCATTGTTCTGAAATATTTCATGGATTATTGTGATGAGAGTGGGCATGGAGCATTGTGATGACTAGGGCACGAAATACTGTGATACATGGGTCATGGGTCATGGAGCTTTGTGATGACAAGTCATGGAGCATTGTGATGACAAGGGCATGGATCATTGTGATGACAGGGGCATGGAGCATTGGTCTGACAAGTTTCAGAGATTATTGTGATGACAGTGGACATGGTGCATTGTGATGACAAGGGCATGGTTCATTGTGAAGAGAAGGTCATGGAGTATTGTGAAGACAGCTGTCAGGAAGCATTGTGATGACATATGTCATGGTCCATTGCGGTGAAAATGGCAGGGAGTATTCTGATGCCAAACGTAATGGAGGATTGTGATGACAAATATAATGGAGCACTGTGATGACTAGGGCTTGTGGCATTATGATGACAAGGGCCATTGAGAATTTTCATGACAAGGTCGTGAAGCATTGTGATGACAATGTCCTGGAGCATTGTGATGAGAAAACCATGAAGCCTTGTGATGACAAGTCTCATGGAGCATACTGATGAAAAGGGGCATGGAGCATTGTGTTTACAGGTGTCTTGGCACATTGTGATGAAAAAGGCATGGAGCATTGTGAGCAGAAGGCCAAGGAGCATTCTGATGACATGTGTCATTGAGCTTTGTGATGACAATGGCATGGAGCATTGTGATTACAGGGGTCTTGGAGCATTGTGATGAAAAGGGCATGGATCATTGTGATGGAAAAGGAATGGAGCCTTGTCATGACAGGGTTCAAGGAGCATACAGACAACAAGTGTCAGGGAGCATTTTGATGACAAGTGTATTGAGGATTGTGATGACAAAAGTCATGGAGCATTGTAATGAGAAGACCATGGATAATTGTGATGACGAGTGTCATGTGGCATTGTGATGACAAGTGTTATGGAATATTGTGATCACAAGGGTTTGGAGCATTGTTATGTCAGAGGTCATGGAGCATTTTGATTTCATTGTGATGACAATAGCATGAAGCATTATGATGAGGGGCATGGTGCACTGTGATGACAGGGTTCATGGATCATTGAGATGAAAAGGGGCATAGAGCATTGTGATTATATGGTTCTTGGAGCATTGTGATGAAAAGGGTCATGGAGCCTTGTGATGACAAGGCCATGGGACATCGTGATGGCAGGGGTCATGGAGCATTGTCATGACAGGGTTAATGGAGTATTGCATTGGCAAGGGCATGGAGCATTGTGATGAGAAGGCCATGGAGCATTCTGATGACATGTGTCATGGAGCTTTGTGAAGACAAGTGCATGGAGCATTGTGATGACAAAGGTCATGAAGCATTGTGATGACTGGAGTCACGGAGCATTGTGATGACAGGGTTCATGGAGCATTGTGATAACAAGGGCATGGAGCATTGTGATGACAAGGGCATGGAACATTGGTCTAATAAGTTTCATGAATTATTGTGATGACAGTTGGTATGGCGCATTGTGATGACAAGGGCATGGAACATTGTGATGACCAGGTTATGCAGTATTGTGAAGAGAGGTGTCAGGGAGCATTGTGATGACATATGTAACGGCCCATTGTGATGACAATGGCATGGAGTATTGTGATGCCAAGTGTCATGGAGGATTCTGATGACAAAGGTAATGGAGCATTGTGGTGACTATGGTTTGGAGCATTGTGATGACAAGGGTCAGGGAGCATTGTGCTGATAAGTGCATGGAGAATTGTCATGACAAGTGTCATGGAGCATTCTAATGACAAACTTATGGAGTATTTTGATGACAATGGCATGGAGCATTTTGATGAAAACAGCATGGGGCTTTGTGATGAAAAATCATGGAGCCTTTTAGTGATAGAGTTCAAGGAGCATTCTGACCACAAGTGTCAGGGAGCATTGTGATGACAAGTGTATTGAGAATTGTGATGACAAAGGTCATGGAGCATTGTGATGAAAAGGGCATGGATTATTGTGATGACAAACATCATGGAGCGTTGTAATGACAAGTGTTATGTAACATTGTGATCACAAGTGTTTGGAGCATTGTGATGAAAGAGGTCATGGCTCATTTTGATTTCAAGGAGCATGGAGCATTTTGATGACAAGGGCATGAAGCAATGTGATCCCAAGTTTCATGGAGGATTGTGATGGCATTGGTAATGGAGTATTGTGATGACAAGTGCATAGAGCATCGTAATGACAAGGTCATGTAGCATTTTGCTGACAAAGGCATGGAGCATTGTGATGACAGGTGTCATGGAGCACTGTGATTGCAAGCGTCACGGAGCATTGTGAATACAGGGGTCATGGAGCATTGGGATGACAAGGGCATGCATCATTGTGATGAGAAGGGTCATGGTGCATTTGGCTGAAAATGTTCATGGAGTATTGTGATGCCAGGGGTCATGGAGCATTGTGATGACAAGGGCATGGAACATTATGATGAGAAGGCCATGAAGCATACTGATGACATGTGTCTTGGAGCGTTGTGATGACAAGTGCAAGGAGCATTGTGATTACAGGGATCTTGGAGCATTGTGATGAAACGTGCATGGATCATTTTGATGAAAAATGCATGAAGCCTTGTCATGAAAGAGTTCCAGGTGCATACTGAGGGCAATAGTCAGGGAGCACAGTGATGACAAGTGTATTGAGCATTGTGATGACAAAAGTCATGGTGCATTGTGATGAGAAGACCATGGATAATTGTGCTGACCAGCGTCATGGGGCATTGTGGTGACAAGTTTTATGGAACATTGTGATCACAAGGGTTTGGAGCATTGTGATGTCAGAGGTCATGGAGCATTTTGATTTCATTGTGAAGACAATAGCATGAAGCATTATGATGATGGGCATGGTACATTGTGATGACAGCGTTCATGGAGCATTGTGATGAAAAGTGGCATGGAGCATTGGTCTGACAAGTTTCATGGATTATTGTGATAAGAGTGGGCATGGCACACTGTGATGACAAGCGCATGGAGCACTGTGATGACAAGGTCATGGATTATTGTGAAGAAATATGTCAGGGAGCATTGTGATGAAATATGTAATTTTCCAGTTTCATGACAATATCATGGAGCATTGTGATGCCAAGTGTCATGGAGGATTGTTGTGACAAAGTAAAGGAGCATTTTGAAGACAAGGGCATGGAGCATTGTGATATCAAGGGCCATTGATAATTTTAATGTCCAGGTCATGAAACATTGTGATCACAAGCGCATGGAGCTTCCTATGACAGTGGTCATGGAGCATTGCGATGACAAGTGCATGGAGTATTGTGATGACAAGTGCATATAACATTGTGATGTGAAGTGCCATGGAGCATTTTAATGACAAGGACGTGGAGAATTGTGAGGTCAAGGGACATTGAGCTTTGAGATGACAAGGCATGGAGCATGGTGATGGCAAAACCGTGGAGCATTGTGATGAGAAGACCTAGGGTAATTGTGATGTCGAGCATCATGGAGCAATGTAATGACAAGGGGCATGAAGAATTGTGATGACATGTGTCAGGGAGCATTGTGATGACGGGGTCATGCAGCATTGTGATAACAAGGGCATGAAGCACTGTGATGACTAGTGCATGGAGCATTGAAATGAAAAGTTCATGGACAATTATGATGATAACGGCATGTAACATTTTGATGAGAAGTGTCATGTAGCATTGTGATGACAAGCACGTGTAGAATTGTGATGACAAGGGACATGGAGCACTGTGATAACTAGGGCATGGAGCATTGTGATCACAGGGGTCATGGAGCATTATTAGGACAAGGGCCATGGTGCATTCTGACATAAGATATCACTTATGAAGGGAATGTAAACATGGCTACATATGAAATGAATTAGGGAAGAGAACAGAGTCTCAGATTTAGAAATCACTCTAACGCTTGCATAAGGGGAAAGACAGGTCGGGAGATGCACAAAACAAAAGTTTGATATTAGCACAGGTACCGTTCCATAATCCAAAAACAGAAGAGACAAGCCCTACTCCTTCCTCAGTGAACGGAACTCAATATCCCTATTCCCTGCAGAGAAATATATCTGACTAGTAAGGATTTTAAAAGCTATGTATTGATATGTCTCCATAAGGGAAACAAGTGTGTCTAGAACGACATAAATATGGCAGTGAGAATCAGCTCAAACCCACTATGAAAATGAATTTCAAAACAAAACATAAAAACAGTAAAATTCTTATACAATACCTTCAGGGTTTCTGATGAAACCTGGAATGGCCCTATCTACAATAACAGCTGGATGTGGCATAAGGGTGGTCACTTGGGACTGAGAGGATTGGAGAGATTGGGTGAAAAAATGCAGACCCTTTAAAGCAATAATGCCTGCCACCCAATCCATGGTTCCCAACTCTCCAGGTAAAAGGGAATATCACTACAGTTATAACATGTATGGGAACCCAGAGAATGGAAACCATCTGATGGTGAAAGGTTTGTAAAACTCTACTACTTTTTCTCTCCTTGTGCTCCAGTTTGACATTCCAACTGCTTTACTATCAATCTCCCAACTTGGAGAGTCAGCCCCTATAACCTCCTGGTTCACACAGTTGGCAAATTGTGCAGAGGATATAAGGGAAGAGAGAGAACCAATGAGAGAGTAGCTGTAGGTATTAGGACGTCCACATGTCACCCTAATTTCCCGTCATGAAGAGGAATTAACCAAAGTCTCAGCCTGCCCCCCAGAACAAGTATAGGTCCTGAAGCAAAATTGTGAATTTGCGGTCAGCTCACAAAAACGCGAGTTGAAAAATGGAGCTAAGGGACACAGCAATTCACTAACCTGCAGAGTTATATAGGACTACTCTCTTCCAAAAATCTGTTGAGGGAAAGCCACGAGGTGTAATTGAAAATGAGGCAGAATGGCATGAAACAGATTTCAAGAGGTACAGTGGAATCGCCTTTAAACACAGGAAAGGCATCACAACATCGAAAATTATGGAAATGGCCATAAAAGGCGTATGGGTTTTCACGTGAATATATTCAGGGGAAAACGCATATGCCATTTTCGGCCAAGCAAGCAAGCCGGCAATGCAAATCTGCAGTACAAAGAAGTATCAATTCACACAAGTCAAAAGGGACATCCGCAAAATGAGTAAAAACCAGAAAGGCAAGACAGGCCCTGGAGAACAGGGAGCCTTGTTATGCTGATGGGCGGGATATAAATTGGCAACTGCCTCTCAGGAGGAGTGCATTGTGTTCCCTAAACCAAGTAAACAACAGAGCTACAGAGCCAAGGGCACTTCCAGTCTAGGGAATATACCTTGGGAAAACTGAAAATCAATAAGAAAGATCCACACAAAAATTCAGGGCTGCACTGCTTACAAGAACCTCAACTTGGGTACACCTTAAATATCCGAGGAAAGACAAAAATGGTTCAAGAAATTGTGGTACTTACGTATGTTGGAATATCCCTCAGCCATGAAATCAGTGTCATAAGGCCAGTAGCAGCAAAATGAGTGGATTCAAGTACGATAATTCTAAGTGAAATAAGTCAAACAGAAAAAGAAACTTATCATAAGATATCACTTATGAAGATCCGGTAAACATGGCTACACATGAACTAAGTCAGGAAAGAGAAGAGAGTCTCACATTTAGAAAACACCCTTACGCCTGCTTAAGGGGGAAGGAGAGGTGGGGTGATGCATAAAACCAGAGTTTGATATTAGTACATGTACCGTTCCAGAAACCAAATACGGAATAGACAACACCTACACCTTCCTCAATAAAAGGGACGCAACACCCCATATTCCATGCAGAGGAATAAATATGACTAGTAAGAATCTTATAACCTATGTATTGATATGTCTCCATAAGGGAATCAAGTGTGTCTAGACTGGCATAAACATGGCAGCGAGGATCAGCTCAAACCCACTATAAAAATAATTTTAAAAACAAAACAAAAAAACACGGAAATTCTTTACAATTCCTTCCGGATCTCTGATGAAACCTCGAATGACCCTCTCTACAACAACAGCTGAATGTGGCATAAGGCTGGAAACTTGGGACAGAGAGGATTGGTGAGATTGGGTGAGCAAATGCAGACCCTTAAAACCAATAATGCATGGCACCCATTCCATGGGTCCCAACCCTCCAGGTTGAAGGGAATATTACTACAGCTATAATATGTACGGGAAACCTAGAGAATGGACACACTGTGAATACGAAAGGTTTCTGAAACTCAACTAATAGTCAATCTCTTGGTGCTCCGGTTTGAATTTCCAACTGCTTTACTATCAATCTGCGAACTTGGAGAGACAGCCCCTTTAAATTCCAGGTTCACACAGGTTACCAATTTCGCAGAGGATGGAAGGGAAGAGGGAGAACTAATGAGAGAGAAGCTGTTAGGCATTTAGACAGGCACATGTCACTCTAATTTCCCAGCAGGAAGGAGAATTATCCAAAGTCTCAGCCACACGCCGGGAACCAGTACAGGTCCTGAACCAAAATTTTGGACTTGCGGTCAGCTCACAAAAAACGAGTTGATAAATGGAGCTTAGGGGCACAGCAATTCACAAACTGGCAGTGTAATAAAGGACAACTATCGTCCAAAAATCTGTTGAGGGAAGGCAACCAGGTGGAATTGAAAGCGAAGCAGCATAGCAGGAAACAGATTTCAAGAGGTACGTTGGAATAGCCTTTAAAGCACAGGAAGAGGGGCACAACTTCGAAAATGATGCACTTTTCCAAAAAGGGTGTATGGGTTTTCTCCTCAATATATTCAGGAGAAAACGCATACGCCATTTTTGGCCAAGCTAGGAAGCGGGCAATGCAAATCTGCACTACAACGTAGTATCACTTCCCACCGGTCAAAAGGGACATCCACAAAATGGGTAAAATCCAGAAAGGCAAGACAGGCGCTGGAGTACAGGGAGGCTTGTTATGCTGATGGGTGGGATGTAAATTGCCAACTGCCTCTCTGAAGGAGTGCATCGTGTTCCCTAGAACAAGTAAACAACAGAGCTACACAGCCAAGGGCACTTCCAGTCTAGAGAATATACCTTGGGAAAACTGAAAATCAATAAGAAAGAGCCACCCCAAAATTTAGGGCTGCACTGCTTACAAGAAACTCAATTTGGGAACACCTTAAATATCCCAGGAAAAATAAAAATGGTTCAAAAAACATTGGTAATTACGTACGATGGAATATCCCTCAGCCATGAAATCAAAGTCATAAGACCAGTAGCAGCAAAATGAGTGGATTCAGGTATGATGATTCTAAGTGAAATAAGTTACACAGAAAAAGAAACTTATCATAAGATATCACTTAAGAAGATCCTGTAAACATGGCTACACATGAACTGAGTTAGGAAAGAGAAGAGAGTCTCACATTTAGAAAACACTCTTATGCCTGCTTAAGGTGGAAAGAGTGGTGGGGTGATGCATAAAACCAGAGTTTGATATAAGCAGAGGTACCGTTCCAAAAAACAACTACGGAATACACAAGACCTACACCTTCCTCAGTGAAAGGGACTCAAAACCCCATATTTCTCGCAGAGGAATATATCTGACTAGTAAGAATCTTAAAACCTATGCATTGATATGTCTCCGTTAGGGAATCAAGTGTGTCTAGACAGGCATAAACATGGCAGTGAGAATCAGTTCAAACCCACCATAAAATGGAATTTCAAAAACAAAACAACAAAACAGGGAAATGCTTTACAATTCCTTCAGGGTCTCTGATGAAACCTGAAATGACCCTATCTACAATGATAGCTGGATGTGACATAAGGCTGGATACTTGGGACACAGAGGATTTTTGAGATTGGGTGAGCAAAGGAGACCCTTTAAAGCAATAATACGTGGAACACTTTCCATGTGTCCCAACTCTCCAGGTTGAAGGGAATATTACTACAGCTATAACATGTATGGGAAATGTAGCAAATGGACACACTGTGAATATGAAATGTTCCTAAAACTCAATGAAGTGTCCCTCTCCTGGTTCTCCTGTTAGACTTTCCAACTGCTTTACTATCAATCTCCCAACTTGGAGAGACAGCTCCATTAACCTCCTGGTTCGCACATGTTGCCAATTTGACAGAGGATGAAAGGGAAGAGGGAGAACCAATGAGAGAGTATCTGTTAGGCATTTGGACGAGTAAATGTCACTCTAATTTCCCGGCAGGAAGAAGAATTTACAAAAGTCTCAGTGATGTGCCGGGAACGAGTATAGGTCCTGTACCAAAACTTTGGACTTGCGGTCAGCTCAGCAAAAACTACTTCATAAATCTTGCTCAGGGGCACAGCAATTCACAAACTGGCAGAATAATAAAGGACAACTATCGTCCAAAAATCTGTTGAAGGTAGGAAACGGGGCGGCCTTCAAAGCGAGGCAGAATAACAGGAAACAGATTTCAAGAGGTACGTTGGAATCACCTGTAAAGCACAGGAAGAGGGGCACATCTTCTACAATGGTGCACTTGGCCAAAAAGGGCATATGCGTTTTCTCCTGAGTATATTCAGGAGAAAACGCATACGCCCTTTTTGGCCAAGGAAGCAAGCATGCCATGCAAATCGGCACTACAAAGAAGTATCACTTCCGGCCGGTCAAAAGGGACATCCACAAAATGTGTAAAAACCAGAAAGGCTAGAGAGGCCCTGGAGTACAGGGAGCCTTGTTATGCTGATGGGCGGGATATAAATTGCCAACTGCCTCTCTGGAGGAGTGCATTGTGTTCCCTAAAACAAGTAAACAACAGAGCTACAGAGCCAAGGGCACTTCCAGTCTAGGGTATATACCTTGGGAAAACTGAAAATCTATAAGACAGAGCCACCCACAAATTTAGGCCTGCACTGCTTACAAGAACCACAACTTGGCTACACCTTAAATATCCCAGGAAAGACAAAAATGTTTCAAGAAATGCTGGTACTTACATATGATGGAGTATCGCTCAGCCATGAAATCAATGTCATAAGGTCAGTAGCAGCAAAATGAGTGGATTCAGGTATGATGATTCTAAGTAAAATAAGTCACAGAGTAAAAGAGACTTATCATAAGATATCACTTATGAAGGTCATGTAAACATGGCTACACATGAACTGAGTTAGGAAAGAGAAGAGATACTCACACTTAGAAAATACACTTATGCCTGCATAAGGGGGAAGGAGAGGTGGGGTGATGCATAAAAACAGAGTTTGATATTAGTACCCGCACCGACCCAAAAACCAAATACAGAATAGACAAGATCTACACCTACCTCAGTGAAAGGGACTCAACACCCCATACTTCCCACAGAGGAATATATCTGAGTAGTAAGAATCTTAAAACCTATGTATTGATATGTCTCCATAAGGGAATAATGTGTGTCTAGACTGGCATAAACATGGCAGCAAGAATCAGCTCAAACCCACTAAAAAACGGAATTTCAAAAACAGAACAAAAATACATGGAAATTCTTTTCAATTCCTTCAGGGGCTCTGATGAAATCTGGAATGACCCTATCTACAATGACAGCTGGATATGGCATAAGGCTGGACACTTGGGACTGAGAGGATTGGTGAGATTGGGTGAGAAAATGCAAACCCTTTAAAGCAATAATGTGTGGCACCCATTCCATGGGTCCCAACTCTCCAGGTTGAAGTGAATATTACTAGAGCTATAACATGTACGGGAAACCTAGAGAATGGACACACTGTTAATATGAAAGATTTCTAAAACTCAACGAATAGTCCCTGTCCTGGTTTTCCGGTTTTACTTTCCAACAGCTTTACTATCAATCTCCCAACTTGGAGAGACAGCCCTTTTAACCTCCTGGTTCGCACAGGTTGCCAATTTGGCAGAGGATGAAAGGGAAGAGGGAGAACCAATGAGAGAGTAGCTGTTAGGCTTTTGAACGGACACATATCACTCTAATTTCCCGGCAGGAAGAAGAATTAACAAAAGCCTCAGCCACGCGCTGGGAACCAGTATACGTCCTGAACCAAAATTTTGGACTTGCGTTCAGCTCACAAAAAACGAGACGATTAATGAAGCTAAGGGGCACAGCAATTCACAAACTGGCAGAGTAATAAGGAAAACTATCGTCCAAAAATCTGTTGATGGAAGGCAACTTGGGAGACTTTAAAGCGAGGCAGAATAGCAGGAAACAAATTTCAAGCGGTAAGTTGGAGTCACCTGTAAAGCACAGGAAGAGGGGCACAACTTCGACAATGAAGCACTTTGCCAGAAAGGGTGTATGCGTTTTCCCCTGAATATATTCAGGACAAAACACATACGCCCTTTTTGGCCAAGCAAGCAAGGGGACAATGAAAATGTGCACTACAAAGAAGTATCACTTCCCACGTGTCAAAAAATATATCAGCAAAAGGAGTAAAATTCAGAAAGGCAAGACAGGCCCTGGAAAAGAGGGAGCCTTGTTATGCTGATGGGCGGGATGCAAATTGCCAACTGCCCCACTGGAGGAGTGCATTGTGTTCCCCAAAAAAAATAAAGAACAGGGCTACAGAGCCAAGGACACTTGCCTTCTAGGGAATATACCTTGGGGAAACTGAAAATCTATAAGACAGAGCATCCCAAAAATTTAGGGCTGCACTGCTTACAAGAACCTCAACTTCGGTACACCTTAAATATCCCAGGAAAGACAAAAATGGTTCCAAAACTTGTGCTACTTATGTAAGATGGAATATCCCTCAGCCATGAAATCAATCTCATAAGACCAGTAGCAGCAAAATGAGTGGATTCAGGTACGATGATTCTAATTGAAATAAGTCACACAGAAAAAGAAACTTATCATAAGAGATCACGTATGAAGGTTCTGTAAACATGGCTACACATGAACTGAGTTAGGAAAGAGAAGAGAGTCTCACTTTTAGAAAATACTCTTATGCCTGCTTAAGGGTGAAGGAGAGGTGGGGTGATGCATAAAACCAGAGTTTGATATAAGCACAGGTACCGTTTCATAAACCACCTATGGAATAGACAAGACCTACACCTTCCTCAGTGAAAGGGACTCAAAACCCCATATTTCCTGGAGAGGAATATATCTGACTAGTAAGAATCTTAAAACCTATGTATTGATATGTCTCCGTAAGGGAATCAAGTGTGTCTAGATTGGCATAGACAGGGCAGCGAGAATCAGCTCAAACCCAGTATAAAAAGGAATTTCAAAAACAAAACAAAAAAACAGGGAAATTCTTTACAATTCCTTCAGGGTCTCTTATGAAACCTGGAAAGACCCTGTCTACAATGACAGCTGGATGTGGCATAAGGCTTGACACTTGGGACTGAGAGGATTGGTGAGATTGGGTGAGTAAATGCAGACCCTTTAAAGCAATAATGCATGGCACGCATTCCATGGGTCCCAACTCTCCAGGTTGAAGGGAATATTACTACAGCTATAACATGTACGGGAAACCTAGAGAATGGACACACTGTGAATACGAAAGGTTTCTAATACTCAACGAATAGTCGCTCTGCTGGTGCTCCAGTTTGACTTTCCAACTGCTTTACTATCAATCTCCCAACTTGGAGAGACAGCCCCTTTAACCTACTGGTTCTCACAAGTGGCCAATTTGGCAGAGGATGAAAGGGAAGAGGGAGAACCAATGAGAGAGTAGCTGTTAGGCATTTGGACGGGCATATGTCATTCTAATTTACCGGCAGGAAGAAGAATTTACCAAAGTTGCAAGCACCCATCGGGAAACATTATGGGTCCTGAACCAAAATTTTGGACATGTTTTCAGCTCAAAAAAAACGAGTTGAAAAATGGAGCTCAAGGGCACAGTAATTCACAAACTTGCAAAGTAATAAAGGACAATTATCATCCAAAAATCTGTTGACGGAAGACAACGAAGCGGACCTTAAAGCGAGGCAGGGAGACTTCCGGGTAAGATGGCGGAAGAGTACGACGCGGAGATCTCCTTCCTCCCCACGGATACACCAGAAATACAGCTACACTTGGAACAACTCCTACAGAACACCTACTGAACGCTGGCAGAAGACCCCAGACCTCCCAAAAGGCAAGAAACTCCCCACATACCTGGGTAGGGCAAAGCGGAGAGATCCGCACACAGAGGATCGGTGCCGAGCGGCACTCACCAGCCCGAGAGGCTTGTCTGCTCGCCCGCCGGGGCGCGCAGCGCTGGAAGCTGAGGCTCGGGCTCCGGTCAGAGCGCAGGGAGAGGACTGGGGCTGGCGGCGAGAACTCAGCCTGAAAGGGGTTAATGTGCCACAGCTAGCCGGGAGGGAGTCCGTGAAAACTCTGGAGCTGCCGTAGAGGCAAGAGACTTTTTCTTCCCTCTTGGTTTCCTGGTGCGCGAGGAGAGGGGATTAAGAGCGCTGCTTAAAGGGGCTCCACAGACGGGCGCGAGTCGCGACTGAAAGCGCGGAGCCCAGTGACGGGCGTGGGACGCTGGGGCTGTTGCTGCCGCCGCCAAGAAGCCTGTGTGCAAGCGCAGGTCACTGCCCACACCGCCCTTCCGGGAGCCTGTGCAGCCCGCCACTGCCGGGGTCCCGGGATCCAGGGACGGCTTCCCTGGGAGAACGCACGGCGCGCCTCGGGCTGGTGCAATGTCACGCCGACCTCTGCCGCTGCAGGCTCGCCCCGCACTCCGTGCCCCTCCCTCCCTCCCGGCCTGAGTGAGCCAGAGTCCCCGAAGAGGCTGCTCCTTTAACCCTGTCCTATCTGAGCGAAGAGCAGACGCCCTCCGGCTACCTACACGCAGAGGCGGGGCCAAATCCAAAGCTGAGACCCAGGAGCTGTGAGAACAAAGAAGAGAAAGGGAAACCTCTCCCAGCAGCCTCAGAAGCAGCGGATTAAAGCTCCACAATCAACTTGATGTATCCTGCATCTGTGGAATACATGAATAGACAACACATCATCCCAAATTGAGGAGCCCGGAGTCAGTGCTGTGCCTCTGAGGTGGGAGAGCCAACTTCAGGACACTGGTCCACAAGAGACCTCCCAGCTCCACATAATATCAAACGGCGAAAATCTTCCAGAGATCTCCATCTCAACACCAGCACCCAGCTTCACTCAACGACCAGCAGGCTACAGTGCTGGACACCCTAAGCCAAACAACTAGCAAGACAGGAACACAACGCCACCCATTAGCAGAGAGGTGGCCTAAAATCATAAAAAGTCCACAGACACCCCAAAACACACCACCAGACGTGGACCTGCCCACCAGAAAGACAAGATCCAGCCTCATCCACCAGAACACAGGCACTAGTCCCCTCCACCAGGAAGCCTACACAACCCACTAAACCAACCTTAGCCACTGGGGACAGACACCAAAAACAACAGGAACTAGGAACCTGCAGCCTGCAAAAAGGAGACCCCAAACACAGTAACATAAGCAAAATGAGAAGACAGAAAAACACACAGCAGGAGAAGGAGCAAGATAAAAACCCACCAGACCTAACAAATGAAGAGGTAATAGGAAGTCTACCTGAAAAAGAATTCAGTATAATGATGGTAAAGATGATCCAAGATTCTATTTCCCAGATCCAAAATCTTGGAAATAGAATAGACAAAAGGCAAGAAACAGTTAACAAGGACCTAGAAGAACTAAAGATGAATCAAGCATCGATTAAAAACACAATAAATGAAATAAAAAATACTCTAGATGGGATCAATAGCAGAATAACTGAGGCAGAGGAACGGATAAGTGAGGTGGAAGATAAAATAGTGGAAATAACTGCTGCAGAGCAAAATAAAGAAAAAAGAATGAAAAGAACAGAGGACAGTCTCAGAGACCTCTGGGACAACATTAAACGCACCAACATTCGAATTATAGGGGTTCCAGAAGAAGAAGAGAAAAAGAAAGGGACTGAGAAAATATTTGAAGAGATTATAGTTGAAAACTTCCCTAATATGGGAAAGGAAATAGTTAATCAAGTCCAGGAGGCACAGAGAGTCCCATACAGAATAAATCCAAGGAGAAATACGCCAAGACACATATTAATCAAACTGTCAAAAATTAAACACAAAGAAATCATATTCAAAGCAGCAAGGCAAAAACAACAAATAACACACAAGGGAATCCCCATCAGGATAACAGCTGATCTCTCAGCAGAAACTCTACAAGCCAGAAGGGAGTGGCAGGACACACTTAAAGTGATGAAGGAGAAAAACCTGCAACCAAGATTACTCTACCCAGCAAGGATCTCATTCAGATTTGATAGAGAAATTAAAACGTTTACAGACAAGCAAAAGCTGAGAGAGTTCAGCACCACCAAACCAGCTTTACAACAAATGCTAAAGGAACTTCTCTAGGCAAGAAACACAACAGAAGTAAAAGACCTACAATAATGAACCCAAAACAATTAAGAAAATGGGAATAGGAACATACATATCGATAATTACCTTAAATGTAAATGGACTAAATGCTCCCACCAAAAGACACAGAGTGGCTGAATGGATACAAAAACAAGACCTATCTATATGCTGTCTACAAGAGACCCACTTCAGACCTAGAGACACATACAGACTGAAAGTAAGGGGATGGAAAAAGATATTCCATGCAAATGGAAACCAAAAGAAAGCTGGAGTAGCAATTCTCATATCAGACAAAATAGACTTTAAAATAAGGACTACTAGAAGAGACAAAGAAGGACACTACATAATGATCAAGGGATCGATCCAAGAAGAAGATATAACAATTGTAAATATTTATGCACCAAACATAGGAGCACCTCAATACATAAAGCAAATACTAACAGCCATAAAAGGAGAAATCGACAGTAACACAATCATAGTAGGGGACTTTGACACCCCACTTTCACCAATGGACAGATCATCCAAAATGAAAATAAATAAGGAAACACAAGCTTTAAATGATACATTAAAGAAGATGGACTTAATTGATATTTATAGGACATTCCATCCAAAAACAACAGAATACACATTTTTCTCAAGTGCTCATGGAACATTCTCCAGGATAGATCATATCATGGGTCGCAAATCAAGCCTTGGTAAATTTAAGAAAATTGAAATTGTATCAAGTATCTTTTCCGACCACAATGCTATGAGACTAGATATCAATTACAGGAAAATATCTGTTAAAAATACAAACACATGGAGGCTAAACAATACACTACTTAATAACGAAGTGATCACTGAAGAAATCAAAGAGGAAATTAAAAAATACCTAGAAACAAATGACAATGGAGACACGACGACCCAAAACCTATGGGATGCAGCAAAAGCAGTTCTAAGAGGGAAGTTTATAGCAATACAATCCCACCTTAAGAAACAGGAAACATCTCGAATAAACAACCTAACCTTGCACCTAAAGCAATTAGAGAAAGAAGAACAAAAACATCCCAAAGTTAGCAGAAGGAAAGAAATCATAAAAATCAGATCAGAAATAAATGAAAAAGTAATGAAGGAAACGATAGCAAAGATCAATAAAACTAAAAGCTGGTTCTTTGAGAAGATAAACAAAATTGATAAACCATTAGCCAGACTCATCAAGAAAAAAAGGGAGAAGACTCAAATCAATAGAATTAGAAATGAAAAAGGAGAAGTAACAACTGACACTACAGAAATACAAAAGATCATGAGAGATTACTATAAGCAACTCTATGCCAATAAAATGGACAACCTGGAAGAAATGGACAAATTCTTAGAAATGCACAACCTGCCAAGACTGAATCAGGAAGAAATAGAAAATATGAACAGACCAATCACAAGCACTGAAATTGAAACTGTGATAAAAAATCTTCCAACAAACAAAAGCCCAGGACCAGATGGCTTCACAGGCGAATTCTATCAAGCATTTAGAGAAGAGCTAACACCTATCCTTCTGAAACTCTTCCAAAATATAGCAGAGGGAGGAACACTCCCAAACTCATTCTACGAGGCCACCATCACCTTGATACCAAAACCAGGCAAGGATGTAACAAAGAAAGAAAACTACAGGTCAATCTCACTGATGAACATAGATGCAAAAATCCTCAACAAAATACTAGCAAACAGAATCCAACAACACATTAAAAGGATCATACACCATGATCAAGTGGGGTTTATTCCAGGAATGCAAGGATTCTTCAATATACGCAAATCAATCAACGTGATACACCATATTAACAAATTGAAGGAGAAAAACCATATGATCATCTCAATCGATGCAGAGAAAGCTTTCGACAAAATTCAACACCCATTTATGATAAAAACCCTGCAGAAAGTAGGCATAGAGGGAACTTTCCTCAACATAATAAAGGCCATATATGACAAACCCACAGCCAGCATCGTCCTCAATGGTGAAAAACTGAAACCATTTCCACTAAGATCAGGAACTAGACAAGGTTGCCCACTTTCACCACTCTTATTCAACCTAGTTTTGGAAGTTTTAGCCACAGCAATCAGAGAAGAAAAGGAAATAAAAGGAATCCAAATTGGAAAAGAAGAAGTAAAGCTGTCACTGTTTGCAGATGACATGATACTATACATAGAGAATCCTAAAGATGCTACCAGAAAACTACTAGAGTTAATCAATGAATTTGGTAAAGTTGCAGGATACAAAATTAATGCACAGAAATCTCTGGCATTCCTATATACTGATGATGAAAAATCTGAAAGTGAAATCAAGGAAACACTCCCATTTACCATTGCAACAAAAAGAATAAAATATCTAGGAATAAACCTACCTAAGGAGACAAAAGACATGTATGCAGAAAATTATAAGACACTGATGAAAGAAATTAAAGATGATACAAATAGATGGAGAGATGTATCATGTTCTTGGATTGGAAGAATCAACATTGTGAAAATGACTCTACTACCCAAAGCAATCTACAGGTTCAATGCAATCCCTATCAAACTACCACTGGCATTTTTCACAGAACTAGAACAAAAAATTTCACAATTTGTATGGAAACACAAAAGACCCCGAATAGCCAAAGCAATCTTGAGAACGAAAAATGGAGCTGGAGGAATCAGGCTCCCTGACTTCAGACTATACTACAAAGCTACAGTAATCAAGACAGTATGGTACTGGCACAAAAACAGAAAGATAGATCAATGGAACAGGATAGAAAGCCCAGAGTTAAACCCACGGACATATGGTCACCTTATCTTTGATAAAGGAGGCAGGAATGTACAGTGGAGAAAGGACAGTCTCTTCAATAAGTGGTGCTGGGAAAACTGGATAGGGACATGTAAAAGTATGAGATTAGATCACTCCCTAACACCATACACAAAAATAAGCTCAAAATGGATTAAAGACCTAAATGTAAGGCCAGACACTATCAAACTCTTAGAGGAACACATAGGCAGAACACTCTATGACATAAATCACAGCAAGATCCTTTTGGACCCACCTCCTAGAGAAATGGAAATAAAGACAAAAATAAACACATGGGACCTAATGAAACTTAAAAGCTTTTGCACAGCAAAGGAAACCATAAACAAGACCAAAAGACAACCCTCAGAATGGGAGAAAATATTTGCAAATGAATCAACTGACAAAGGATTAATCTACAAAATTTATAAGCAGCTCATGCAGCTCAATAACAAAAAAAACAAACAACCCAATCCAAAAATGGGCAGAAGACCTAAATAGACATTTCTCCACAGAAGATATACAGACTGCCAACAAACACATGAAAGGATGCTCAACATCTTTACTCATTAGAGAAATGCAAATCAAAACTACAATGAGATATCATCTCACACCAGTCAGAATGGCCATCATCAAAAAATCTAGAAACAATAAATGCTGGAGAGGGTGTGGTAAAAAGGGAACACTCTTGCACTGCTGGTGGGAATGTGAATTGGTACAGCCGCTATGGAGAACGGTATGGAGGTTCCTTAAAAAAACTACAAATAGAACTACCATATGACCCAGCAATCCCACTACTGGGCATATACCCTGAGAAAACCATAATTCAAAAAGAGACATGTACCAAAATGTTCATAGCAGCCCTATTTACAATAGCCCGGAGATGGAAACAACCTAAGTGTCCATCATCGGATGAATGGATAAAGAAGATGTGGCACATATATACAATGGAATATTACTCAGCCATAAAAAGAAATGAAATTGAGCTATTTGTAATGAGGTGGATAGACCTAGAGTCTGTCATACAGAGTGAAGTAAGTCAGAAAGAGAAAGACAAATACTGTATGCTAACACATATATATGGAATTTAAGAAAAAAAATGTCATGAAGAACATAGGGGTAAGACAGGAATAAAGACACAGACCTACTAGAGAATGGACTTGAGGATATGGGGAGGGGGAAGGGTAAGCTGTGACAAAGTGAAAGAGCGGCATGGACATATATACACTACCAAACGTAAGGTAGATAGCTAGGGGGAAGCAGCCGCATAGCACAGGGAGATCAGCTCGGTGCTTTGTGACCGCATGGAGGGGTGGGATAGGGAGGGTGGGAGGGAGACGCAAAAGGGAGGGGTTATGGAAACATATGTATATGTATAACTGATTAAATTTGTTATAAAAAAATGGGAGAAAATAAAAAAATATATGCATAAAAAAAACATAATATGTAGCTGAGGCAGTATAAAATAAGGAATCTATAGCCATTACTTCTTGAATAAGAATGAAAAGTCTGAAAATTAATGAGTTAAACATCCTACTTAATAAGTTCTTATAATTACAAAACTAATGTAAAGAACTCATGTTTTATGTCTTTTGCCCAGTTATCAGAAAAATACATGTTTTGAGTATATAGCTTGATGAATTTTCAAAAACTGAACACACACATAGCATTACCTGGATCAAGAAACAGAGCACCCAGAATTCATCTTAATTAAAAGTAATTTTATAAATCAGGAAAAAAAAAAGCGAGGCAGGATAGCAGGAAACAGATTTCATGAGGTACGTTGGAATTGCCTTTAAAGCACAGGAAGACGGGCAAAACTTCGAAAATGATGCACTTGGCCAAAAAGGGCGTATGCGTTTCCTCCTGAATATATTCAGGAGAAAACGCATACGCCCTTTTTGGCCAAGCAAGCAAGTAGGCAATGCAAATCTGCACTAAAAAGAAGTTTCACTTCCCACCGGTCAAAAGGGACATACACAAAATGGGTAAAATCCAGAAAGGCAAGACAGGCCCTGGAGATCAGGGAGCCTTATTATGCTGTTGGGAGGGATGTAAATTGCCAACTGCCTCTCTGGAGGAGTGCACTGTGTTCCATAAAACAAGTAAACAACAGAGCTACACAGCCAAGTACACCTGCAGTTTAGGGAATATACCTTGGGAAAACTGAAAATCAATAAGACAGAGCCACCCAAATATTTAGGGCTGCACTCCTTACAAGTACCTCAACTTGGGTACACCTTAAGTATCACAGGAAAGATAAAAAGTGTTTAAAAAATTGTGGTATATACGTATGATGGAATATCCCTCAGCCATGAAATCAATGTCATAAGACCAGTAGCAGCAAAATGAGTGGATTCAGGTACGATGATTCTAAGTGAAATAAGTCACACAGAAAAAGAAACTTATCATTAGATATCACTTATGAAGATCCTGTAAACATGGCTACACATGAACTGAGTTAGGAAAGAGAACAGAGTCTCACATTTAGAAAACACTCTTATGCCTGCTTAAGGGGAAAGGAGAGGTGGGGTGATGCATAAAACCAGAGTTTGATATAAGCATAGGTACCCTTCCAAAAACCAACTATGGAATAGACAAGACCTACACCTTCCTCAGTGAAAGGGACTCAAAACCCCATATTTCCCACAGAGGAATATTTCTGACTAGTAAGAATCTTAAAACCTATGTATTGATATGTCTCTGTAAAGGAATCAAGTGTTTCTAGAGTGGCATAAAGATGGCAGCGAGAATCAGTTCAAACCCACTATAAAACGGAATTTCAAAAACAAAACAAGAAAACAGGGAAATTCTTTACAATTCTTTCAGGGTCTCTGATTAAACTTGTAATCACCCTATCTAAAACGACAGCTGGATGTGGCATAAGGCTGGGCACATGGGACTGAGAGGATTGGTGAGATTGGGTGAGCAAATGCAGACCCTTTAAATCAATAATGCATGGCACCCATTCCATGGGTCCCAACTCTCCAGGTTGAAGGGAATATTACTATAGCTATAATATGTATGTGAAACCTAGAGAATGGACACACTGTGAATACGAAAGGTCTCTAAAACTCAAAGAATAGTCACTCTCCTGGTGCTCCGGTTTGACTTTCCAACTGCTTTACAATCAATCTACCAACATGGAGAGACAGCACCTTTAACCTCCTGTTTCGCACAGGTTGCCAATTTCGCAGAGGATGAATGGGAAGAGGGAGGACCAATGAGAGAGTAGCTGTTAAGCATTTGCACGGGCATATGTCACACTTATATCCTTGGAGGAAGAAGAATTGACCAAAGTCTCAGCCAACAACCGGGAACCAGTATAGGTCCTGAAACAAAATATTGGACTTGGGTTCAGCTCACAAAAACGAGTTAAAAAATGGAGCTCAGGGGCAGAGCAATTCACAAACTGGCAGAGTAATAAAGGGCAACTATCGTCCAAAAATCTGTTGAGGGAAGGCAAACACGCTGACGTGAAGTGAGGCAGAATAGCAGGAAACAGATTTCAAGAGGTACGTTGGAATCACATTTAAAGCACAGGAAGAGGGGCACAACTTCGACAATGATGCACTTGGCCAAAAAGGGCCTATGCGTTTTCTCCTGAGGAGAAAACACATACGCCCTTTTTGGCCAAGCAAGCAAGTGGGCAATGCAAATCGGCACTACAAAGAAGTATCACTTCCCACCGGTCCAAAGGAACATACACAAAATGGGTAAAAACCAGAAAGGCAAAACCGGCCCTGGAGAACAGGGAGCCTTGTTATGCTGATGGGCGGCATGTAAATTGCCAACTGCCTCTCTGGAGGAGTGCATTGTGTTCCCTAAAACAAGTAAACAACAGAGCTACAGAGCCAAGGGCACTTCCAGTCTAGCAAATATACCTTTGGAAAACTGAAAATCAATAAGACACAGCCACCCCAAAATTTAGGGCTGCACTGCTTACAACAACCTCAACTTGGGTACACCTTAAATATCCCAGGAAATATAAAAATGGTTCAAAAATTGGGGTACTTACGTACGATGGAATATCCCACAGACATGAAATCAATGTCATAAGACCCGTAGCAACAAAAAGAGTGGATTCAGGTACGATGATTCTATGTGAAATAAGTCACACAGAAAAAGAAGCTTATCAAAAGATATCACTTATGTAGATCCTGTAAACATGGCTACACATGAACTGAGTTAGGAAAGAGAACAGAGTCTCATATTTAGAAAACACTCTTATGCCTTCTTAAGGGGGAAGGAGAGGTGGGGTGATGCATAAAACCAGAGTTTGATATAAGCACAGGTACCGTTCCAAAAACCAACTATGGAATAGACAAGACCTACACCTTCCTCAGTGAAAGGGACTCGAAACACCATATTTCCCGCAGAGGAATATATCTGACTAGTAAGAATCTTAAAACCTATGTATTGATATGTCTCCGTAAGGGAATCAAGTGTGTCTACACTGGCATAAACATGGCAGCGAGAATCAGCTCAAACCCACTATAAAACGGAATTTCAGAAACAAAACAAAAAAACAGGGAAATTCTTTACAATTCCTTCAGGGTCTCTGATGAAACTTGGAATGACCCTATCTACAAAGACAGCTGGAGGTGGCATAAGGCTGGACACATGGGACTGAGAGGATTGGTGAGATTGGGTGAGCAAATGCAGACCCTTTAAAGCAATAATGCAAGGCACCCACTACATGGGTCACAACTCTCCAGGTTGAAGGCAATATTACTACAGCTATAACATGTACGGGAAACCTAGAGAATGGACACACTGTGAATACGAAAGGTCTCTAAAACTCAACGAATAGTCCCTCTCCTGGTGCTCCGGTTTGACGTTTCAACTGCTTTACTATCAATCTCCCAACCTGGAGAGACAGCTCCTTTAACCTCCTGTTTCGCACAGGTTGCCAATTTCACAGAGGATGAATGGGAATAGGGAGACCCAATGAGAGAGTAGCTGTTAGGCATTTGGACGGGCATATGTCACTCTTATTTCCCGGGAGGAAGAAGAATTAACCAAAGTCTCAGCCACCCACCAGGAACCAGTATAGGTCCTGAACCAAAATATGGGACTTGCGTTCAGCTCAGAAAATACGAGTTAAAAAATGAAGCTATAGGGCATAACAATTCACAAACTGGCAGAGTAATAAAGGACAACTATCAACCAAAAATCTGTTGAGGGAAGGCAACGAGGCGGACTTGAAAATGAGGCAGAATATGAGGAAACAGATTTCAAGAGGTACGTTGGATACACCGTTAAAACACAGGAAGAGAGCTTCCCTGGTGGCGCAGTGGTTGAGAATCTGCCTGCTAATGCAGCGGACACGGGTACGAGCCCTGGTCTGGGAGGATCCCACATGCCACGGAGCAACTGGGCCCGTGAGCCACAACTGCTGAACCTGTGCATCTGGAGCCTGTGCTCCGCAACAAGAGAGGCCGTGACAGTGAGAGGCCCGCGCACCGCGATGAAGAGAGTGGTCCCCGCTTCCCACAACTAGAGAAAGCCCTCGCACAGAAACAAACACCCACCACAGCCAAAAATAAATAAATAAACAAATGTGGGGTTAAAAAAAAAAAGCTTCTTCTCTAAAAAGTTATAAATAAAAAAAGAAAAAAAAAGGAAACACAGGAAGAGGGGCACAATTTCGACAATAATGCACTTGGCCAAAAAGGGCGTATGCATTTTCTCCTGAGTATATTCAGGAGAAAATGCATATGCCGTTTTTGACCATGCAAGCAAGCGGACAATGTAAATCTGCACTACAAAGAAGTATCACTTCCCACCGGTCCAAAGTGACATCCACAAAAAAGGTAAAAACCAGAAATTCAAGACAGGCCCTGGAGAACATGGAGCCTTGTTATGCTGATGGGCGGGATATAAACTGCCAACTGCCTCTGGAGGAGTGCATTGTGTTCCCTAAAATAAGTAAACAACAGAGATACAGAGCCAAGGACACTTCCAGTCTAGGGAACATACCTTGGGAAAACTGAAAATCAATAAGCCAGAACTACCCCAAAATTTAGGGCTGCACTGCTTACAAGAACCTCAATTTGGGTACACCTTAAATATCTCAGGAAATATAAAAATGGTTCAAAAAATTGTGGTACATACGTACGATGGTATATCACTCCGCCATGAAATCAATGTCATAAGACCAGTAGCAGCAAAATGAGTGGATTCAGGTACGATGATTCTAAGTGAAGTAAGTCACACAGAAAAAGAAACTTATCATGATATATCACTTATGAAGATCCTGTAAACATGGCTACACATTAACTGAGTGGGGAAAGAGAACAGAGTCTCACATTTAGAAAACAATCTTATGCCTGCTTAAGGGGGAAGGAGAGGTGGGGTGATGCATAAAACCAGAATTTGATATAAGCACAGGTACCATACCAAAAACCAACTATGGAATAGACAAGACCTACACCTTCCTCAGTGAAAGGGACTCAAAACCCCATATTTCCCGCAGAGGAATATATCTGACTAGTAAGAATCTTAAAACCTATGTATTGATATGTCTTCATAAGGGAATCAAGTGTTTCTAGACTGGCATAATCATGGCAGCGAGAATCAGCTCAAACCCACTATAAAAAGGAATTTCAAAAACAAACGAAAAAACAGGGATATTCTTTACAATTCCTTCAGGGTCTCTGATGAAACCAGGAATGACCCTGTCTACAATGACAGCTGGATGTGGCATAAGGCTGGACACATGGGACTGAGAGGATTGGTGAGATTGGGTGAGCAAATGCAGACCCTTTAAAGCAATAATGCAAGGCACCCACTACATGGGTCACAACTCTCCAGGTTGAAGGCAATATTACTACAGCTATAACATGTACGGGAAACCTAGAGAATGGACACACTGTGAATACGAAAGGTCTCTAAAACTCAACGAATAGTCCCTCTCCTGGTGCTCCAGTTTGACGTTTCAACTGCTTTACTATCAATCTCCCAACCTGGAGAGACAGCTCCTTTAACCTCCTGTTTCGCACAGGTTGCCAATTTCACAGAGGATGAATGGGAATAGGGAGACCCAATGAGAGAGTAGCTGTTAGGCATTTGGACGGGCATATGTCACTCTTATTTCCCGGGAGGAAGAAGAATTAACCAAAGTCTCAGCCACCCACCGGGAACCAGTATAGGTCCTGAACCAAAATATGGGACTTGCGTTCAGCTCAGAAAATACGAGTTAAAAAATGAAGCTATAGGGCATAACAATTCACAAACTGGCAGAGTAATAAAGGACAACTATCAACCAAAAATCTGTTGAGGGAAGGCAACGAGGCGGACTTGAAAATGAGGCAGAATATGAGGAAACAGATTTCAAGAGGTACGTTGGATACACCGTTAAAACACAGGAAGAGAGCTTCCCTGGTGGCGCAGTGGTTGAGAATCTGCCTGCTAATGCAGCGGACACGGGTACGAGCCCTGGTCTGGGAGGATCCCACATGCCACGGAGCAACTGGGCCCGTGAGCCACAACTGCTGAACCTGTGCATCTGGAGCCTGTGCTCCGCAACAAGAGAGGCCGTGACAGTGAGAGGCCCGCGCACCGCGATGAAGAGAGTGGTCCCCGCTTCCCACAACTAGAGAAAGCCCTCGCACAGAAACAAACACCCACCACAGCCAAAAATAAATAAATAAACAAATGTGGGGTTAAAAAAAAAAAAGCTTCTTCTCTAAAAAGTTATAAATAAAAAAAGAAAAAAAAAGGAAGCACAGGAAGAGGGGCACAATTTCGACAATAATGCACTTGGCCAAAAAGGGCGTATGCATTTTCTCCTGAGTATATTCAGGAGAAAATGCATATGCCGTTTTTGACCATGCAAGCAAGCGGACAATGTAAATCTGCACTACAAAGAAGTATCACTTCCCACCGGTCCAAAGTGACATCCACAAAAATGGTAAAAACCAGAAATTCAAGACAGGCCCTGGAGAACATGGAGCCTTGTTATGCTGATGGGCGGGATATAAACTGCCAACTGCCTCTGGAGGAGTGCATTGTGTTCCCTAAAATAAGTAAACAACAGAGATACAGAGCCAAGGACACTTCCAGTCTAGGTAACATACCTTGGGAAAACTGAAAATCAATAAGCCAGAACTACCCCAAAATTTAGGGCTGCACTGCTTACAAGAACCTCAATTTGGGTACACCTTAAATATCTCAGGAAATATAAAAATGGTTCAAAAAATTGTGGTACATACGTACGATGGTATATCACTCCGCCATGAAATCAATGTCATAAGACCAGTAGCAGCAAAATGAGTGGATTCAGGTACGATGATTCTAAGTGAAGTAAGTCACACAGAAAAAGAAACTTATCATGATATATCACTTATGAAGATCCTGTAAACATGGCTACACATTAACTGAGTGGGGAAAGAGAACAGAGTCTCACATTTAGAAAACAATCTTATGCCTGCTTAAGGGGGAAGGAGAGGTGGGGTGATGCATAAAACCAGAATTTGATATAAGCACAGGTACCATACCAAAAACCAACTATGGAATAGACAAGACATACACCTTCCTCAGTGAAAGGGACTCAAAACCCCATATTTCCCGCAGAGGAATATATCTGACTAGTAAGAATCTTAAAACCTATGTATTGATATGTCTTCATAAGGGAATCAAGTGTTTCTAGACTGGCATAATCATGGCAGCGAGAATCAGCTCAAACCCACTATAAAAAGGAATTTCAAAAACAAACGAAAAAACAGGGATATTCTTTACAATTCCTTCAGGGTCTCTGATGAAACCAGGAATGACCCTGTCTACAATGACAGCTGGATGTGGCATAAGGCTGGACACATGGGACTGAGAGGACTGGTGACATTGGGTGAGCAAATGCAGACCCTTTAAAGCAAAAATGCAAGGCACCCATTCCATGTGTCCCAACTCTCCAGGTTGAAGGGAATATTACTACAGCTATAACATGCATGGGAAACCTAGAGAATGGACACACTGTGAATACGAAAGGTCTCTAAAACTCAACAAATACTCCCTCTCCTGCTGCTCCGGTTTGACTTTCCAACTGCTTTACTATCAATCTCTCAACCTGGAGAGACAGCACCTTTAACCTCCTGTTTCACACAGGTTGCCAATTTCGCAGAGGATGAATGGGAAGAGAGAGAACCAATGAGAGAGTAGCTGTTAGGCATTTGGAAGGGCATATGTCACTCTTATTTCCCGGGAGGAAGAAGAATTGACAAAAGTCTCAGCCACCCACCGGGAACCAGTATAGTTCCTGAACCAAAATATTGGACTTGCGTTCAGCTCACAAAAAATGAGTTAAAAAATGGAGCTCAGGGGCACAGCAATTCAAAAACTGGCAGTGTAATAAAGGGCAACTATCGTCCAAAAATCTGTTGAGGGAAGGCAACGAGGGGACCTTGAAAGGGAGGCAGAATAGCAGGAAACACATTTCAAGAGGTACCTTGGAATCACCTTTAATGCACAGGAAGAGGGGCACAACTTCGACAATGATGCACTTGGCCAAAAAGTGTGTAGGCGTTTTGTCCTGAATATATTCAGCGGAAAATGCATACATCCTTTTCAGCCAAGCAAGCAAGTGGGCAATGCAAATCTGCACTACAAAGAAGTATCACTTCCCACCGGTAAAAAGGGACATCCACAAAATGGGTAAAAACCAGAAAGGCAAGACAGGCCCTGGAGAACAGGGAGCCTTGTTATGCTGATGGGCGGCATGTAAATTGCCAACTGCCTCTCAGGAGGAGTGCATTGTGTTCCCTGAAACAAGTAAACAACAGAGGTACAGAGCCAAGGGCACTTCCAGTCTAGGGTATATACCTTGGGAAAACTGGAAATCAATAAGACAGAACCACCCGAAAATTTAGGGCTGCACTGCATACAAGAACCTCAACTTGTGTACACCTTAAATATCCCAGGAAATATAAAAATGGTTCAAAAAATTGTGGTACTTACGTACGATGGAATATCCCTCAGCCATGAAATCAATGTCATAAGACCAGTAGCAGCAAAATGAGTCGATTCAGTACAATGATTCTAAGTGAAATAAGTCACACAGAAAAAGAAACTTATCATAAGGTATCACTTATGAACATCCTGTAAACATGGCTACACATGAACTGAGATAGGAAAGAGAACAGAGTCTCACATTTAGAAAACACTCTTATGCCTGCTTAAGGGGGAAGGAGAGTTGGGGTGATGCATAAAACCAGAGTTTGATATAAGCACCGGTACCGTTCAAAAACCAAATATGGAATAGACAAGACTTACACCTTCCTCAGTGAAAGGGACTTAAAAACCCATATTTCCCACAAAGGAATATATATGACTAGTAAGAATTTTAAAACCTATGTATTGATATGTCTCTTTTAGGGAATCAAGTGTGTCTAGACTGGCATAAACATGGCAGCGAGAATCAGCTCAAACCCACTATAAAAAGGAATTTCAAAAACAAAAAAAAAACAGCGAAATTCTTTACAATTCCTTCAGGATCTTTGAAGAAACATGGAATGACCCTATCTACAATAACAGCTGGAGGTGGCAAAAGGCTGGACACATGGGACTAGGAGGATTGGGGAGATTGGGTGAGCAAATGCTTACCCTTTAAAGCAATAATGCATGGCACCCATTCCTTTGGTCCCAAATCTCCAGGTTGAATGGATTATTACTACAGCTATAACATGTATGGGAAACCTAGATAATGGACACATTGTGAATACGAAAGGTCTCTAAATCTCAATGAATAGTCCCTCTCCTTGTGCTCCAGTTTGACTTTCCAAATGTTTACTATCAATCTCCCAACTTGGAGAGACAGCACCTTTAACCTCCTGGTTCGCAAATGTTGCCAATTTAGCAAAGGATGAAAGGGAATAGGGAGAACCAATGAGAGAGTACCTGTCAAGCATTTGGACGGGCACATGTCACTGTTATTTCCTGGGAGGAAGAAGAATTACCCAAATTCTCTGCCACCCTCCGAAAAACAGTATAGGTCCTGAACCAAAATATTGGACTTGCGTTCAGCTCACAAAAATCGAGTTAAAAAATGGAGTTCAGGGGCACACCAAATCACAAACTGGCAGAGTAATAAAGGGCAACTATCGTCCAAAAATCTGTTGAGGGAAGTCAACGAGGCGGACTTGAAAGCGAGGAAGAATAGCAGGAAACAGATTTCAAGAGGTATGTTGGAATCACCTTTAAAGCATAGGAAGAGGGGCATGACTTCGACAATGATGCACTTGGCCAAAAAGGGTGAATGCGTTTTCTCCTGAATATATTCAAGAGAAAACACATACGCCACTGTTGGCCAAGCAAGCAAGCAGGCAATGCAAATCTGCACTACAAAGAAGGATCACTTCCCACTGGTCAAAAGGGACATCCAGAAAATGGGTAAAAACCAGAAAGGCAAGACAGGCCCTGGAGAACAGGGAGCATTGTTATGCTGATGGGCGGAATGTAAATTGCCAACTGCCTCTCAGGAGGAGTGCATTGTGTTCCCTAAAACAATAAACAACAGAGGTACAGAGCCAAGGGCACTTCCAGTCTAGGGAATATACCTTGGGAAAACTGAAAATCAATAAGACAGAGCCACTCCAAAATTTAGGGCTGCACTGCTTACAAGAACCTCAATTTGGGTACACCTGAAATATTCCAGGATAGATAAAAATCATTCAAAAAATTGTGGTACTTACGTATGATCGAATATCCCTCAGCCATGAAATCAATGTCATAAGACCAGTAGCAGCAAAATGAGTGTATTCAGGTACGATGATTCTAAGTGAAATAAGTCACACAGAAAAAGAAGCTTATCATAAGATATCACTTATGAAGATCCTGTAAACATGGCTACACATGAACTGAGTTAGGAAATAGAACAGAGTCTCATATTTAGAAAACACTCTTATGCCTGCTTAATGGGGAAGGAGAGTTGGGGGTGATGCATAAAACCAGAGTTTGATATACGCACTGGTACCGTTCCAAAAACCAACTATGGTTTAGACAAGACCTACACCTTCCTCATTGAAAGGGACTGAAAACCACATATTTCCCGCAGAGGAATATATCTGACTAGTAAGAATTTTAAAACCTATGTATTGATATGTCTCCTTAAGGAATCAAGTGTTTCTAGACTGGCATAATGATTACAGCGAGAATCAGCTCAAACCCACTATAAAAAGGAATTTCAAAAACAAACCAAAAAAACAGCGAAATTCTTTACAATTCCTTCAGGGTCTCTGCTGAAACCTGGAGTGACTCTATCTACAACGACAGCTGGATATGGCATAAGTCTGGCCACATGGGACTGACAGGATTGGTGACATTGGGTGAGCAAATGCAGACCCTTTAAAGCAATAATGCAAGGCACCCATTCCATGTGTCCCAACTCTCCAGGTTGAAGGGAATATTACTACATCTATGACATGTACGGGAAACCTAGAGAATGGACACACTGTGAATAAGAAAGGTCTCTAAAACGCAACGAATAGTCCCTCTCCTGGTGCTCCAGTTTGACTTTACAACTGCTTTACTATCAATCTCTCAACCTGGAGAGACAGCAACTTTAACCTCCTGTTTCGCACAGGTTGCCAATTTCGCAGATGATGAATGGGAAGAGAGAGAACCAATGAAAGAGTAGCTGTTAGGAATTTGGACGGGCATATGTCACTCTTATTTCCCGGGAGGAAGAAGAATTGACCAAAGTCTCAGCCACCCACCGGGAACCAGTATAGGTCCTGAACCAAAATATTGGACTTTCGTTCAGCTCACAAAAACGAGTTAAAAATGGAGCTCAGGGGCACAGCAATTCACAAACTGGCAGAGTAATAAAGGGCAACTATCGTCCAAAAATCTGTTGAGGGAAGGCAACGAGGTGAACTTGAAAGGGAGGCAGAATAGAATGAAACAGATTTCAAGAGGTACATTGGAATCGCCTTTAAATCACAGGAAGAGGGTCACAACTTCGACAATGATGCACTTGGCCAAAAAGTGCGTATGCGTTTTGTGCTGAATATATTCAGCGGAAAATGCATACATCCTTTTAAGCCAAGCAAGCAAGTGGGCAATGCAAATCTGCAATACAAAGAAGTATCACTTCGCACCCCTCAAAAGGGACATCCACAAAATGGGTAAAAACCAGAAAGGCAAGACAGGCCCTGGAGAACAGGGAGCCTTGTTATGCTGATGGGCGGCATGTAAATTGCCAAATGCATATCTGGAGGAGTGCATTGTGTTCCCTAAAACAAGTAAACAACAGAGGTATAGAGCCAAGGGCACTTCCACTCTAGGGTATATACCTTGGGAAAACTGAAAATCAATAAGACAGAGCCACCGGAAAATTTAGGGCTGCACTGCAAACAAGAACCTCAACTTGGGTACACCTTAAATATCCCAGGAAATATAAAAATGGTTCAAAAATTGTGGTAATTACGTACGATTGAATATCCTTCAGCCATGAAATCAATGTCATAAGACCTGTAGCAGCAAAATGAGTGGATTCAGGTACGATGATTCTAAGTGAAATAAGTCATACAGAAAAAGAAACTTATAAGATATCAGTTATGAAGATCCTGCAAACATGGCTACACATGAACTGAGTTAGGAAAGAGAACAGAGTCTCACATTTAGAAAACACTCTTATGCCTGCTTAAGGGGGAAGGAGAGGTGGGGTGATGCATAAAACCAGAGTTTGATATAAGCACTGGTACCGTTCAAAAACCAAATATGGAATAGACAAGACTTACACCTTCCTCAGTGAAAGGGACTTAAAACCCCATATTTCCCACAGAGGAATATATATGACTAGTAAGAATTTTAAAACCTATGTATTGATATGTCTCTTTTAGGGAATCAAGTGTGTCTAGACTGGCATAAACATGGCAGCGAGAATCAGCTCAAACCCACTATAAAAAGGAATTTCAAAAACAAACAAAAAAAAACAGCGAAATTCTTTACAATTCCTTCAGGATCTTTGATGAAACATGGAATGACCCTATCTACAATGACAGCTGGAGGTGGCAAAATGCTGGACACATGGGAATTGGAGGATTGGTGAGATTGGGTGAGCAAATGCTGACCCTTTAAAGAAATAATGCATGGCACCCATTCCATTGGTCCCAAATCTCCAGGTTGAATGGATTATTACTACAGCTATAACATGTACGGGAAACCTAGTGAATGGACACTCTGTGAATACGAAAGGTCTCTAAAGCTCAATGAATAGTCCCTCTCCTTGTGCTCCAGTTTGACTTTCCAACTGTTTACTATCAATCTCCCAACTTGGAGAGACAGCACCTTTAACCTCCTGGTTCGCAAATGTTGCCAATTTGGCAAAGGATGAAAGGGAATAGGGAGAACCAATGAGAGAGTAGCTGTCAAGCATTTGGACGGGCACATGTCACTATTATTTCCTGGGAGGAAGAAGAATTACCCAAATTCTCTGCCAACCACCGAAAACCAGTATAGGTCCTGAACCAAAATATTGGACTTGCGTTCAGCTCACAAAAAACGAGTTAAAAAATGGAGTTCAGGGACACAACAATTCACAAACTGGCAGAGTAATAAAGGGCAACTATCGTCCAGAAATCTGTTGAGGGAAATCAACGAGGCGGACTTGAAAGCAAGGAAGAATAGCAGGAAACAGATTTCAAGAGGTATCTTGGAATCGCCTTTAAAGCGTAGGAAGAGGGGCATGACTTCGACAATGATGCACTTGGCCAAAAAGGGTGAATGCGTTTTCTCCTGAATATATTCAGGAGAAAACACATACGCCCTTTTTGGCCAAGCAAGCAAGCAGGCAATGCAAATCTGCACTACAAAGAAGGATCACTTTCCACTGGTCAAAAGGGACATCCAGAAAATGGGTAAAAACCAGAAAGGCAAGACAGGCCTTGGAGAACAGGGAGCATTGTTATGCTGATGGGCGGAATGGAAATTGCCAACTGCCTCTCAGGAGGAGTGCATTGTGTTCCCTAAATCTAGTAAACAACAGAGCGACAGAGCCAAGGGCACTTCCAGTCTAGGTAATATACCTTGGGAAAACTGAAAATCAATAAGACAGAGCCACTCCAAAATTTAGGGCTGCACTGCTTACAAGAACCTCAATTTGGGTACACCTGAAATATCCCAGGAAAGATAAAAATCATTCAAAAAATTGTGGTACTTACGTACGATCGAATATCCCTCAGCCATGAAATCAATGTCATAAGGCCAGTAGCAGCAAAATGAGTGTATTCAGGTACGATGATTCTAAGTGAAATAAGTCACACAGAAAAAGAAACATATCATAAGATATCACTTATGAAGATCCTGTAAACATGGCTACACATGAACTGAGTTAGGAAAGAGAACAGAGTCTCACATTTAGAAAACACTCTTATGCCTGCTTAAGGGGGAAGGAGAGGTGGGGTGATGCATAAAACCAGAGTTTGATATAAGCACAGGTACCGTTCCAAAAACCAACTATGGAATAGACAAGACCTACACCTTCCTCAGTGAAAGGGTCTCAAAACCCCATATTTCCCGCAGAGGAATATATCTGACTAGTAAGAATTTTAAAACCTATGTATTGATATGTCTCCGTAAGGGAATCAAGTGTTTCTAGACTGGCATAATGATTACAGCGAGAATCAGCTCACACCCACTATAAAAAGGAATTTCAAAAACAAACCAAAAAAACAGCGAAATTCTTTTTTTTTTTTCTTTTTGCGGTAGGTGGGCCTCTCACTGTTGTGGCCTCTCCCATTGCTGAGCACAGGCTCCGGATGCGCAGGCCCAGCGGCCATGGCTCACGGGCCCAGCCGCTCCGCGGCATATGTGATCCTCCCAGACCGGGGCACGAACCCGTATCACCTGCATCGGCAGGCGGACTCTCAACCACTGCGCCACCAGGGAGGCCCCGAAATTCTTTAAAATTCCTTCAGGGTCTCTGCTGAAACCTGGAGTGACGGTATCTACAACAACAGCTTGATGTGACATAAGGCTGGCCACATGGGACTGACAGGATTGGTGAGATTGGGTGAGCAAATGGAGACCCTTTAAGGCCATAATGCATGACACACATTCCATGGGTCCCAACTCTCAAGGTTGTAGGGAATATTACTACAGCTATAACATGTACGGGAAACCTAGAGAATGGACACACTGTGAATACGAAAGGTCTCTAAAACTCAACGAATAGTCCCTCTCCTGGTGCTCCGGTTTGACTTTCCAACTACTTTACTATCAATCTCCCAACTTGGAGAGACTGCCCCTTTTACCTCCTGGTTCGCACAGGTTGCCAATATGGCAGAGGATGAAAGGGAAGAGGGAGAACGAATGAGAGAGTAGATGTTAGGCATTTAGACGGGAACATGTCTTTCTTATTTCCTGGGAGGAAGAAGAATTAACCAAAGTCTCAGCCACCCACCGAAAACCAGTATAGGTCCTGAACCAAAATATTGGACTTGCGTTCAGCTCACAAAAAATGAGTAAAAAATGGAGCTCAGGGACAAAGCAATTCAAAAACTGGCAGAGTAATAAAGGGTAGCTATCGTCCAAAAATCTGTTGAGGGAAGTCAATGAGGTGGACTTGAAAGCGCGGCAGAATAGCAGGAAACAGATTTCAAGAGCCACGTTGGAATCGCCTTTAAAGCACAGGAAGAGGGGCACAACTTCGACAATGATGCACTTGGCCAAAAATGGCGTATACGTTTACTCCTGAATATATTCAGGAGAAAACGCATACGCCTTTTTGGCCAAGCAAGCAAGCGGGCAATGCAAATCGGCACTAAAAAGAAGTAGCACTTCCCAACAGTCAAAAGGGACATCCACAAAATGGGGAAAAACCAGAGGCAAGACAGGCCCTGGAGAACAGGGAGCCGTGTTATGCTGATGGGCGGCATGTAAATTGCCAACTGCCTCACTGGAGGAGTGCATTGTGTTACCTATAACAAGTAAACAACAGAGGTACAGAGCGAAGGACACTTCCAGTCTAGGGAATATACCATGGGAAAACTGAAAATCAATAAGTCAGGGCCACCCCAAAATTTGGGCTGCACTGCTTACAAGAACCTAAACATGGGTACACCTTAAATATCCCAGGAAGTATAAAAATGGTTCAAAAAATTGTGGTACTTACGTACGATGGAATATACCTCAGCCATGAAATCAATGTCATAAGACCAGTAGCAGCAAAATGAGTGGATTCAGGTACGATGATTCTAAGTGAAATATTCCCTCAGAAAAAGAAACTTATCATAAGATATCACTTATGAAGATCCTTTAAAAATGGTTACACATGAACTGAGTTAGGAAAGAGAAGAGAATCTCACATTTAGAAAACACTCTTATGCCTGCTTAAGGGGGAAGGAGAGGTGGGGTGATGCATAAAACCAGAGTTTGATATAAGCACAGGTACCGTTCCAAAAAGAAACTATGGAATAGACAAGACCTACACCTTCCTCAGTGAAAGGGATTCAAAACGCCATATTTCCCGCAGAGGAATATATCTGACTATTAAGAATCTTAATTTTTAAAGCACAGGAAGACGGGCACAACTTCGACAATGATGCACATGGCCATAAAGGGCATATGCGTTTTCTCCTGAATATATTCAGGAGAAAACGCATACGCCCATTTTGGCAAAGCAAGCAAGCAGGCAATGCAAATCTGGACTACAAAGAAGTATCACTTCCCACCGGTCAAAAGGGACATCCACAAAATGGGTAAAAAGAAGAAAGTCAAGGCAGGCCCTGGAGAACAGGGAGCCTTGTTATGCTGCTGGGCGGCATGTAAATTGCCAACTGCCTCTCTGGAGGAGTGCATTGTGTTCCCTAAAACAAGTAAACAACAGAGGTACAGAGCCAAGGGCACTTCCTGTCTAGGGAATATACCTTGGGTAAACTGAAAATAAATAAAACAGGTCCACTCAAAAATTCAGGGCTGCACTGCTTACAAGAACCTCAACTTGGGTACACCTTAAATATCCAAGGGAAGATAAAATTCGTTCAAAAAATTGGGGTACTTACGTACCATGGAATATCCCTCAGCCATGAAATCAATGTTATAAGACCAGTAGCAGCAAAATGAGTGGATTCAGGTACGATGATTCTATGTGAAATAAGTCACACAGAAAAAGAGACTTATCATAAGATATCACTTATGAAGATCCTGTAAACATGGCTACACATGAACTGACTTTGGAAAGAGAACAGAGTCTCACATTTAGAAAACACTCTTATGCCTGCTTAAGGGGGAAGGAGAGGTGGGGTGATGCATAAATCCAGAGTTTGATATAATCACAGGTACCGTTCCAAAAAACAAGTATAGAATAGACAAGACCTACACCTTCCTCAGTGAAAGGCACTCAAAACCCCATATTTCGCGCAGAGGAATATATCTGACTAGTAAGAATCTTAAAACCTATGTATTGATATGTCTCTGAAAGGGAATCAAGTGTTTCTAGACTGGCATAATCATGACAGCGAGAATCAGCTCAAACCCACTATAAAAAGGAATTTCAAAAACAAAACAAAAAAAACAGGGAAATTCTTTCAATTCCTTCAGGGTCTCTGATGATACCTGAAATGAACCTATCTACAACTATAGCTTGATGTGGCATAAGGCTGGATACTTGGGACTGAGAGGATAGGTGAGACTGAGTGAGGAAACACAGACTGTTTAAAGAAATAATGCGTGGCCTCCATTCCATGGTTCCAAACTCTCCAGGTTGAAGGGAATATTACTACAGCTATAACATGTACGGGAAACCTAGAGAATGGACACACTGTGTATACGAAAGGTTTCTAAAACTTAACTAATTGTCCCCCTCCTGGTGCTCCAGTTTGACATTCCAACTGCTTTACTATCAATCTCCCAACTTGGAGAGACAGCCCCTTTAACCTCCTGGATAACACAGGTTGCCAATTTGGCAGAGGATGAAAGGGAAGAGGGAGAACCAATGAGAGAGTAGCTGTTAGGCTTTTGGACGGGCACATGTCACTCTAATTGCCTGGCACGAAGAAGAATTAACCAAAGACTCATCCCCCTGCCAGGAACCAGTATAGGTCCTGAACCGAAATTTTGGACTTGCGGTCACCTCACAAAATACGATTTGATAAATGGAGCTCAGGGGCACAGCAATTCACAAACTGGCAGATTCATAAAGGACAACTATCGTCCAAAAATCTTTTGAAAGAAGGCAACGAGGCGGACTTGAAAGCGAGGCAGAATAGCAGGAAACAGATTTCAAGCGGTACCTTGGAATCACCTGTAAAGCACAGGAAGAGGGGCAAAACTTCGACAATGATGCACTTGGCCAAAAATGTTGTATGGGTTTTCCCCTGAATATATTCAGGGGAAAACGCATACGTCCTTTTTGGCCAAGCAAGCAAGCAGGCAATGCAAATCTGCAGTACAAAGAAGTACCCCTTCCCACCGGTCAAAAGGGACAATGGCAAAATGTGTAAAAACCAGAAAGGCAAGAGAGGACCTGGAGAACAGGGAGCATTGTTATGCTGATGGGCTGGATGTAAGTTGCCAACTGCCTCTCTGGAGGAGTGCATTGTGTTCCTTAAAACAACTAAACAACAGAGCTACATAGCCAAGGGCACTTCCAATCTAGGGAATATACCTTAGGAAAACTGAAAATCAATAAGACAGAGCCACACCAAAATTGAGGGATGCACTGCTTACAAGAACCTCAACTTGGGTACACCTTAAATATCCCAGGAAAGTTAAAAATGGTTCAAAAAATTATTGTACTTACGTACGATGGAATATCCCTCAGCCATGAAACCAATGTCATAAGACCAGTAGCAGCAAAATGAGTGGATTCAGGTATGATGATTCTAAGTGAAATAAGTCACGCAGAAAAAGAATCTTATCATAAGATATCACTTAAGAAGATCCTGTAAACATGGCTACACATGAAGTGAGTGAGGAAAGACAACAGAGTCTCACATTTAGAACACACTCTTATGCCTGCTTAAGGGGGAAGGAGAGGTGGGGTGTTGCATAACACCAGAGTTTGATATAAGCACAGGTACCGTTCCAAAAACAATCTATGGAATAGACAAGACCTACACCTTCCTCGGGGAAAGGGAATCAAAACCGAATATTTTCTGCAGAGCAATATATCTGACTAGTAAGAATCTTAAAACCTATGTATTGATATGTCTCCATAAGGGAATCAAGTGTGCCTAGACTGGCATAAACACGGCAGTGAGAATCAGCTCAAACCCACTATAAAAATGAATTTCAAAAACAAAACAACAGGGAAATTCTTTACAATTCCTTCAGGGTCTCTGATGAAACCTGGAACGACCCTGTGTACAACGACACCTGGATGTGACATAAGGCTGGACACTTGGGACTGAGAGGGTTGGTGAATTTGGGTGAGCAAATGCAGACCCTTTAAAGCAATAATGTGTGGCACCCATTCCATGGTTCCCAACTATCCAGGTTGAAGGGAATATTAGTACAGTTAAAATATGTACAGGAAACCAAGAGAATGTACACACAGTGAATACAAAAGGTTTCTAAAACCCAACTAATTGTCCCTCTCCTGGTGCTCCGGTTTGACTTTCCAACTGCTTTACCATCAATCTCCCAACTTGGAGAGACAGCCCCTTTAACCTCCTGGTTCGCACAGGCTGCCAATTTGGAAGAGGATGAAAGGGAAAAGGGGGAACCAATGAAAGAGTAGCTGTTAGGCATTTGGACGGGCATATGTCACTCTAATTGCCCGGGAGGAAGAATAATTAACCAAAGTCTCAGCCACACACCGTGAACCAGTATAGGTCCTGAACCAAAATTTTGGACTTGCGGTCAGCTCACAAAAAACGAGTTGAAAAATGAGGCTCAGGGGCACAGCAATTCACAAACTGGCAGAGTAATAAAGGACAACTATCATCCAAAAAATCTCTTAAGGAAAAGAAACGAGGCAGCCTTCAAAGCGAGTCAGAATAGCAGGAATGTGATTTCAAGTAGTTCGTTGGAATCACTTGTAAAGCCTAGGAAGATAGGCACAACTTTGACAGTGATGCACTTGGCGAAATATGGCGTATGCGTTTTGTCCTGAATATATTCAGGAGAAAACACATACGCCCTTTATGGCCAAGCAAGCAAGTGGGCAATGCAAATCTGCACAGCAAAGTAGTATCACTTCCCACCGGTCAAAAGGGACATCCACAAAATGTGTAAAAACCAGAAATCCTAGAGAGGCCCTGGAGAACATGGGGCCTTGTTATGCTGATGGGCGGCATGTAAATTGCCAACTGCCTCTCTGGAGGAGTGCATTGTGTTCCCTAAAACAAGTAAACAACAAAGCTACAGAGCCGTGGGCACATCCATTCTAGGGAATATACCTTGGGAAAACTGAAAATCAATAAGATAGAGCCACCCAAAAATTTAGGGCTGCACTGCTTACAAGAATCTCAATTTGGGTACTCTATAAATATCCCAGGATAGATAAAAATGGTTCAAAAAATTGTGGTACTTATGTACGATGGATTATCCCTCAGCCATGAAATCAATGTCATAATGCCAGTAACAGGAAAATGAGTGGATTCAGGTACGATGATTCTAAGTGAAATAAGTCACACAGGAAAACAAACTCATCATAAGATTGCACTTATGATTTTTCTGTAACATGGCTACACATGAACTGAGTTAGGAAAGGGAACAGAGTCTCACATTTAGAAAACACACTTATGCCTGTTTAAGGAGGAAGGAGAGGTGGGGTGATGCATAAAACCAGAGTTTGGTATTAGTACAAGTACCATTCCAAAATCGAAATACGGAATAGAGAAGACCTACACCTTCATCAGTGAAAGGGACTCAAAACCCAATATTCTGCGCAGAGGAAAATATCTGACTAGTAAGAATTTTAAAACCTATGTATTGATATGTCACCCTAAGGGAATCAAGTGTGTCTAGACTGGCATAAACATGGCAGTGAGAATCAGCTCAAACCCACTATAAAAAGGAATTTCAAATACAAAACAGAAAAACAGGAAATTATTTACAATTCCTTCAGAGGCTCTGATGGAACCTGGAATGACCCTACCTACAACGACAGCTGGATGTGGCATAAAGGTGGACACTTGAGACTGAGAGGTTTGGTGAGACTGGATGAGCAAATGCAGACCCTTTAAAGCCATAATGTGTGGCACCCATTCCATGGGTCCCAACTATCCATGTGTAAGGGAATATTACTACAACCATAACATTTACGGGAAACCAAGGGAATGGACACACTGTGAATACGAAAGGTCTTTAAAACTCAACTTATACTCCCTCTCCTTATGCTCCAGTTTGACCTTCCAACTTCTTTACTATCAATCTCCCTACTTGGAGCGATTGCCCGTAAAAACTACTGGTTCGCACAGGTTGCCTATTTGGCAGAGGATTAAAGGGAAGAGGGAGAACCAATGAGAGAGTAGCTGTTAGGCATTTGGAAGGGCACATGTCAATTTAATTACCAGGCAGGAAGTAGAATTAATCAAAATCTCAGCCACCCGCCGGGAACCAGTATAGGTTTTGAACCATAATTTTGGATTTGCTGTCAGCTCACAAAAACGAGTTGAAAAATGGAGCTCAGTGGCACACAATTTCAAACAGGCAGAGTAATAGAGGACAACTATCATCCAAAAATCTTTTCAGGGAAGGCAGAGAGGCGGAATTTAAAACGAGGCAGAATAGCAGGAAACAGATTTCAAGAGGTATGTTGTAATCACCTTTCAAGCACAGGAATAGGGGGACAACTTCGAGAATGATGCACTTGCCCAAAAAGGGTGTATGCGTTTTCCCCTGAATATATTCAGGAGAAAATGCATATGCCCTTTTTGGCCAAGCAAGCAAGCAGCAATGCAAATCTGCACTACAAAGAAGTATCCCTTCCCACCGGTCAAAAGGGACATCCGCAAAATGTGTAAAAACCAGAAAGGCAAGACAGGCCCTGGAGAACAGGGAGCCTTGTTATGCTGATGGGCGGGATGTAAATTGCCAACTGCCTCTCTGGAGGAGTGCACTGTGTTCCCTAAAACAAGTAAACAACAGAGCTACAGAGCCAAGGGCACTTCCAGTCTAGGGAATATACCTTGGGAAAACTGAAAATCAATAAGACAGAGCCACCCTAAAATATAGGGCTTCACTGCTTACAAGAACCTCAACTTGGGTTCACCTTAAGTATCCCAGGAAAGACAAAAATGGTTCAAGATATTGTGGTACTTACGTACGATGGAATATCGCTCAGCCATGAAATCAATGTCATAAGGCCAGTAGCAGCAAAAAGAGGGGATTCAGGTATGGTGATTCTAAGTGAAATAAGTCACACAGAAAAAGAAACTTATCATGAGATATCACTTATGAAGGTCCTGTAAACATGGCTACACATGAACTGAGTTAGGAAATATTACAGAGTAACTAATCTTATCATAAGATATCACTCATAGCGGGAATGTACACATGACTACACATGAACTGAATGACAAACACAACAGAGTCACACATTTAGAAAACATCTTCTGCCTGCATAAGGGGAAAGCGGAGTTGGGGTGAAGCATAAAACCACAGTTTTAAATTAGCACAGATACCGTTATATAAACCATGTATGTAATAGACAACACCTACTCCCGGCACAATGAACTGGACTCGACACCCCCTATTCATTGCAGAGGAATATGTCTGACTCTGTGTATTTTAAAACATATGTATTCTCATGTCTCCATAAAGGAGTCATGTGTGTGTATAACGGCATGAATACAGCACTGAAATTCAGTTAAACCCACTTATAAAAATAAATTTCAAAAGCAAAATGCAAAAACAGAGAGAATGTCTTGAAAATTACGTTCAGGGCCTGTGATGCAAGCTAGATTGACAACCTTTACACCCACAGCTGGATGAGTCATAAGACTGGACACTTGGGGCTGACAAGATTTCTGAGGTTGTGTGAACAAAAGAACACAACTTAGAGCAAAACTATGTGCTACCCATTCTAGTGGTCCCAACTCTCCAGGTTTAAGGGAATCTTCCTCCAGTTAAAACATGCATGGGAAACCCAGTGGATGGTACATTGTGTAATTGGGAAAGTTTTCTAAAAGGTACCTCATTTTTCCTTTTGTCGTGCTTGGCTTCGCCATTCCATCTGCATTACTCAAAATATCCCCACTTGGAGTGTCAGCGCCTTTACCCTCCTGTTATGCACAGTTTGCAAATTGTGCAGAGGATGAACAGGAAGAGGGGAAATAAATGAGAGATTAGCTGTAGGTGTTTGGATAGGCACATGTCACTCTAGTTTCCCATCAGGAAGAATAATTAATCAAAGGCCCAGCCTGAAGCCCCGGAAACAGACTAGGACCTAAAGCCATCCTGCGGTATTGCAGCCAGCTCACAAATAGGCGAGTTGAAAAATGGAAATCAGGGGCACAGCAATTCACAAACTTGCAGAGTTATAAAGGACAACTATCATCCAGAAATATATTGAGGAAAGGCAGTGAAGAGGATTTGAATGCAAGGCAGAATTGAAGGAAAAAGATTTCAAGAGGTAGATTGGAGTCGTCTTTAAAGCACATGAAAAGTGACAGAATTTCGACAATGTTGCCCTTGCCTGAAAAGGGAGTACGTATATTTTCCTGAATATAATCGGGAAAAAATGCATATGCCCTTTTTGGCCAAGCAAGCCATCAGGCATTGCAAATCCACACTACAGAGAAGTGTCCCTTACCTCCAGTCAAAAGGGCCATCCACAAATAGTGTAAAAACCACAAATGCAGGACAGGCCATGGAGAAAAGGGAGCCTGGTTACGCCGATGGACAGGATGTAAATTGCCAACAGCCTCTCTGGAGAACTGTATGTTGTTTTCTAAAACAGAACTACAGAGCATAGCACACTTCCACTCATGGGCGTGTATTTTGGGAAAACTAAAAATCCACCACACACAGCCAGCCCAATCTTTAGGGCTGCTCTGTTTACAAGAACCTCCACTTTGGTACACTTTATATATCCCAGGAAAGGAAAAAAAAATGGATATAGATGTTGTGGTACTTATATACAATGGAATGTCACTCAGACATAAAATCAATGTCATAAGGCCAATAGCAGCTTAATGAGTGGCTTTAGGTACGATGATGCTAAGTGAAATGAGCCACAAAGTAAAAGAAACTTATTGTAATATATCACTTATAGAGGAAATGTAAACATGGCTACACATGAACTGAATTTCAAAAGAGAACAGAGTTACACATTTAGAAAACACAGTTATGCCTCCTTAAGGGGAAAGGTGACATGGGGTGATGTGTAAAAGCAGAGTTTGAAATTAGCACAGATCCCATTCCATATACCAAATATGTAACAGACAAGACCTACTCCTTTCTCAATGAACTGGACACAAAACACCCTATTCACTGAAGAGGAATATATCTGACTGGTAATAACCTTGAAACCTATGTATTTATATGTCTCCATAATGGAATCAAGTGTATGTAGATTGGCATAAACACAGATCAATGGAACAGGACAGAAAGCCCAGAGATAAACCTACATACCTATGGCTATCTCATCTATGACAAAGGAGCTAAGGATATACAATGGAGAAAAGACAGTCTCTTCAGTAATTGGTGCTGGGAAAACTAGACCCCTACACATAAAAGAATGAAATTAGAACACCCCATAACACCATACACAAAAATAAACTCTAAATTGATTAGAGATCTAAATATAAGACGACACTATAAAACACTTAGAGGAAACCATAGGCAGAACACTCTATGACATAAATCACAGCAAGATCCTGTTTGACCCACCTCCTAGAGAAATGGAAATAAAAACAGAAATCAACAAATGGGACCTAATGAAACTTAAAAGCTTTTACACAGTACAGGAAAACATAAACAAGATGCAAAAACAACCCTCAGAATGGGAGAAAATATTTTCAAATGAAGCAATTGACAAAGGATTAATCCCCTAACTTTAAAAGCACCGCATGTAGCTCAATATCACAAAAACAAACAACCCAATCCAAAAACAGGCAGAAGATCTAAATAGACATTTATCCAAAGAAGATATACAGATTACCAAGAAACACATGAAAGGATGCTGAACATCACTAATCATTAGAGAAATGCAAATCAAAACTACCCTGAGTTATCACCTCACAGCAATCAGAGTGGCAATCATCAAAATAATCTACAAAACAATAAATGCTGGAGAGGCCTTTATTGGAGAAAAGGGAACACACTTGCACTGTGGGTGGGAATGTAAATTGATATGGGCACTAGGGAGAACAGTACGGAGGTTCCTTTAAATAACTAACAATAGAAGTACCATATGACACAACAATCCAACTACTGGGCATTTGCCTTGCAAAAACCATAATTCAAAAAGAGTTATGTACAAAAATGTTCATTGCAGCTCTATTTGCAATAGCCAGGACGTGGAAGCAATCTAAGTGTCCATCGACAGATGAATGGATAAAGAAAATCTGGCACATATATACAATGGAATATTACTCAGCCATAAAAAGAAGCAAAACTGAGTTATTTGTACTGAGGTGGATGGACTTAGAATCTGTCCTACACAGTGAAGTAAGTCAGAAAGGGAAAAACAAATACTGTATGTTAACAGAGATATACGGAATCTAATGAAGAAAAAAAAAAGATTTTGAAGAACCTAGTGGCAGGACAGGATTAAGGACACAGACATAGAGAAAGGACTTGAGGACACCGGAAGGGGGATGGGTAAGCTGGGACGAAGTGAGAGAGTGGCATGGACATAAATACATTACCAAATGTAACACCGATAGCTACTGGGAAGCAGCCACATAGAACAGGGAGATCATCTCTGTGCTTTGTTACCACATAAAGGGGTGGGATATGGAGTGTGGGAGGGAGATGCAAGAGGGAGGGGATCTGGTGATATTTGTATATGTATAGCTGATTCACTTTGTTATACAGCAGAAACGAACACTCCATTGTAAATCAATTATACTTCAATTAACGTGTAAAAGAAAAAAAAAAAAAAAGAAAGCCCAGGGATAAACCTACACACCTATGGTCAACTAATCTATGACAAAGGAAGCAAGACTATACAATGGAGATAAGACAGTCTCTTCAATCATTGGTGCTGGGAAATATGGACAGCTACATGTAAAAGAATGAAATTAGAACACTCCCCAACACCATACATAAAAATATATTCAAAATGGATTAGAGACCTTAATGTAAGACCGGATAGTATAAAACTCTGAGAGGAAAACTTATGAAGGATACTCTGACGTAAATCACAGCAAGATCTTTTTTGATCCACCTACTATAGTAATGAAATAAAAAAGAAAACTAAACAGATGGGACCTAATGAAACGTAAAAGCTTTTGCAAAGCAAAGGAAACTACAAACAAGATGAAAAGAAAACCCTCAGATTGGCAGAGAATATTTGCAAACGAATCAATGGACAAATGATTAATCTCCAATATATATAAACAGCTCATGCAGCTCCATATTAATAAAACAAACAACCCAATACAAAAATGGAAGAAGATCTAAATAGATATTTCTTCCAAGAAGACATAGAAATGGCTAGTACACACATGAAAATCTGCTCAACATCACTAATTATTAGAGAAATGGAAATCGAAACTACAATGAGGTATCTCGTCACATCATCAGAAAATCTACAAACAACAAATGTTGGAGAGGGTGTGGAGAAAAGGAATCTTATTCCACTATTGTTGGGAATGTAAACCGATACAGTCTCTATGGAGAACTGTATGGAGGTTCCTTAAAAAACTAAAAATAGAATTACCGTATAATCCATCAATCCCACTACTGGGCATATACCCAGAGAAAACCATAAATCAAAAAGACACATTCACCACAATGTTCATTGCAGCACTATTTACAATAGCCAAGTAATGAAAGCAACCTAAGTGCCCACAGACAGACGAATGGATAAAGATGTGGTACATATATACAATGGAATATTACTCAGCCATACATAGGAATGAAATTGGGTCATCTGTAGAGACCTTGATGGATCTACAGACTGTCATACGGAGTGAAGTAAGTCAGAAAGAGAAAAACAAATATTGTATATTAATGCATATATGTGGAACCTAGAAAAATGGTACAGATGAACCGGTTTGCAGGGCAGAGATAGAGACACAGATGTAGAGAACAAACATATGGACACCAAGGGGGGAACACCATGTGAGGGTGGTGGTGGGATGAATTGGGAGACTGGGATTCACATGTGCACACTTATAGGTATAAAATAGATATCCAATAAGAACTGCTGTATAAAAGAAATAAATAAATTTTTAAAAATTAAAAATAAATAAATAACATTTAATAAAATAAAACAGAAAATAAGTTTTTCCCTTCACATAGACGTCTTTATATTAATGCATTATTTCCATGTTTATATCTCCAAATTAAAAAAAAAAGAGGAATAAATAAAATCTACCTTGAACCAAAAAGAAAAAAAAAAAAAAAACACCAGTTATACAGTGGAAAATCATATCAGGGCACTTGCTCCAGTGGTAAAAATTTCTTAAGTTGGTCAGATGTGGGAAATCGTCTCCCATGCAGTCAGCAGTGCTCCCCCACACAAGGAGCATCCTCATTGCAAAGCTGGGGGACTGTGTCGAGGCGTCTGTGAGTAAATGTGAGCTGAGCCCCAGTCCTGCTGCAGCTGAACTCTTCCCACCCTTTCCAGGTAAAACACCTGAATATGTACAAGCACTTGCAAGCCTAGAGGAAGGGCTCTGGAGCCACACCAGCGACAGCACGCAGGCCGACTTGGTGCCTGCAGGCCAGCCAGGATGGTCCTGGACCCAGATGCTCTTCTGGAAGCTTTCCATTTCCCTGCCTGAGATACCCCTCCTGCCACGGCCCCCACTGCTTTTTTACTTCCTCACCTCTGCCTGGGGAGAAGTTCCAGTGGCAGGTATGGGTGACACATCCTCTTCTTTAGCAGGTGGCAGCCTGGCAACTCCTGCAGAAAGTCCAGCAGAGCCCCACTCACACTGGGCCACCCACAAAGCCACGGCCCCTCACTCCCTCCCACCACCCCAGCCCCGACACTGCTGACGGGGCAGAGATTATGGCGTCAGGCACAGCTACAGGGGCTCTTGCTGACTGGAGAGGTGTTTATATTGACCTCAACCCAGGCACATCTGTGGGGGGGGCTGGCAGGCAGTGTCAGGCTGCCCAAATCAGCCAATCCTCACCCCTCAGGGGCTCACAGTTGCAGAAAATGAACCTTGCTAAACGGGTCAGTCCCAAGGAACAGGTGTGGGCTCTTGAGAGTCAGGATAGACAAGGGGCTGCAGCTGCGGCTTGTTTTCTTATCATTTTATCTGGTCCATGAGTGGAAAACAACTTCAAGAAGACCCTATCCTAATGAGAGGAACCCAGGAGTCAGGGAGAGGAGTGATGGTGGGTGGAGACAGAGGCCTGGTGCCCTGGCTGCAGTGGAAGTGTCTGGAAGACCAGGCAGAGAGAGGCTGCACAGAGTGATAGCCAGGGTCACAGACCTGTCAGAGCTGCTGTTTGTTAGTTCAAGTCCTGCTCTGAGGTGTTCTGTGTCAGCTGTGAGCGACAGGTGAGCTGGGGGTTCTCTGCAAGGTGGGCTATGTGCACAGTTCCTGTGTGTCCAGCCCTGCTGGGGTACCTGCCCAGGGGAGATCTGTATCCTGGGAAGGGCCTGACTATGAGAGCCCCATGGGCTGCTGGGTAGCTGCACAGGTGAGCTCCATAACTTGGGAGCGACTTGACCACGAGAGCCACGTGGGCTGTGTGGATGGGGGGTGCAGCCCAGGTGAGCTCCATATCCTGGGATTGGCCTGACCACGAGAGCCCCATGGGCTGCTGGAGACCTGGTAAAGATATCAGGAGAGTCAGTGAAGCCACCGAGGATAAACTTCCAGTAGCTCCTATTTCCTACACACTGCTGCTCATTCTACCATCCACCAGGCCATGTCATTCTGTATTACACTTCAATGATGCCTTCTTCTGTATTCCATTCATCTCAGAGTCACAAGAATTTTTGGCTTGTGAGTGGCAGGACACAACATGCAACAAAACCAATAATGCTGGGCCGTCCTGCCCCAATGGTTCAAAAATCCCCACACCATCATTGGGGAAATGTCCTCTAAAGACCTAAAAGTTCTACCTCTGTAAAAGGGAACCCTCCTTCAATATGCTGATGACATTCTGATCGCCAGGCCTACTAAAGACGCCTCTGAACTACCTAGCCAAGAACGGATAGAAGGTGTCCAAGAAAAAGGCTCAAATATCCCAGGCTCAGGTGACATGCCTGGGCTTCATTCTCACAGATATTCGGAGAAACACATCCCAGGATAGGGAAGAAGCCATTTGCAGCCTTACCTCTTCTAAAACTAGAAGACAGCTTAGGGGTTCCTGGGGTGGCCAAGGTTTTCTGCATCTGGATCCCTAACTACAGTCGAATAGCTGGGCTTCTACATGAAACACTGACACGAAAAGATGATGATCCTTTTGTATAGAATCCAGAAGCAGCCTTTCAAGAATGGAAAGAGCAGTCAATTCAGACCCTTGCCCAGGAACTCCCTAATTTAGCTAAACCCATTGACCTGTACATACCCGGTCAAAGGTTAATTGCCCTTGGAGACAGTGCAAAAACTGGGACCACTTGAAATGGAGCAACACAAGAATGCCCTTCAGGTATGATAAAATATGGTCACCAAGGGCTTTGCCCACCGACTCATCAGGCCAGGATACTGGGGTATCTAAAAAGCTAGAAATCAGCAGCCCACAAGGCCAGCTCCCTCCTAAGGGAAAAGGACACCACGTCGTGATCCTAACCACCCATCATGCCCTGAAGATGCAGGGGTCGCTCTGTGGACACACTGACCTCGAGTGAGGAGGCCCTCCAACTCCAACCTCCAGAGACACAAACGGGAGCAACGGGCCCCCAAGATGACTCGTGTGACCATCACTTGACCTGGAGTTTCTCTCAGAAAACAACAAGACAGTGCCCCGAAAGAGCAGACTACTGCTTGCAGGACTTACTGCACCCAGAGGGGAGCTAATAAGCTTGGCGGGGGAAATGTATATCACGCTTTCACCATAGAAAACCCTACAGACACCGCGGTGATGGTGGCCAATATGACCGCCTGGACTGCTGGCTACTTCTAAAGGCCGTTGACTCAGTGGACGTCATGGTCCTAGATCACCACTGACCCTGGACTGTCTGAGAGTTTTGCGGGCAGGGTTCTCACACATGGTGCTGTTTGTACATTAATTCAGGGACCTAATTAAAGAAAGCACAGACTACTGGTCAGAGCATCTAGGCTGGCAAAAACCGTCAGCCTAAGGTTGCCGAAAAAATGTGGGGTGGGGTGAAACCTGCCACCACAGCATCTCTGCGCATCTATTTCCTGGACACTTAAAGGTCATTAGAATCTATAACACTTCCAATGCTGGTGCTCAGGCGGACGAGAAGTGAGGCAGGAGGCCTTGGGACAATCAACCTCACCTGGAAGCTGGTGGGGAGACGTTTTGCCCCTCACCCCAGGTATCAGGGCTCCCACCACAGCATGAAGCAGTTACAAAAGAGGGGTCTGCACCCTCAACACCCCAAGAATGAGGAACGGAACAAAAAGCAGAGGAGGTGTTCGTCTCTGGCAATGTTCATTAAAAATTCCTGGGAGATAAAAAGAGAATCTGGGCAATAAAATAAAGTGTAACCTGTTTTTCCTTTGTGCTTTGTCTAATTTCACGTGCTCCTAGGGTTCCGCATGCAGAGGTACCACACCCAGCACTTCAGACCCGATTTCCTAGTGCAGAATGGCTGGGTCGACACCTCAGCCAGCGGGGTCCCATGCAGACTCCACAGCATAGAGCCTGAGCTGCAGCCAACCCAGCCCTCTATAGCTCCATCACCTCCCTCCAACTGATGCTGCTGGGATCCCTACACAGCAGTCCACCCACAGCCCGTGGGGGCGTGCACGCTCTCACCTCTCCATTCTGTTTTCAAAATAATGTTTCCTTTGCTTCTGAACCAAACTCAGTCTTGACCTTTTGGCTCCAATGACACTGGGCATGGGGACCCCTGTTGGGGTCCACTCTGGAGGATCAGTAACAGAAATTGAGAACATTGTAACTTCAATGAACAGATGTGTGAGCCAAACTGTAGTTAACATAGAGCAGTGTATAATGCTCGGGTAAAATAAGATGTTTCTAAGACTTATATTAGATATTTCCATCACTTTTCTATAAGCAAGTTCAGTGAAGATGCCTGTCTTATTTGTTAGGTCAACATTAGAGAAATGAAGTGATTTATTTCCATGGATGTACATCGAATACTCTTGGCTGAAGCTTCAATCTTGTTTTGAATGCTTTTCCATTGAAAAGGATACCTCTCTTTCAGCTCCCCCATTTCTGAGAAGTATAAAATCTTATAATTTATTATTACCAAAGGGGAAAGGTAGGAGAAGGGATAAATTAACAGTTTGGGATTAACACATACACACTGCTATGTATAAAATAGATCATCAACAAGGAACTACTGTATAGCACAGGGAACTACACTGAATATTTTGCAATAACCTATAAGGGGAAATAATCTGAAAAAGAATAGATATTTTTATTGACCTCATCTATCAATGACAGATAAAATATAACCAAAGCAAGGCCGATGGTGAACGCTTCTGACCCTGAAGATTTCAATCATCTAAAATTTGGGCTCTGCCAATTTCCCAAGGCCCTTAATGGACATACGTGTAGCTGTAGCTTAAAAATTCCCCAGTTTGGGGTACGGGGAAGCACTGATTTGGAAAAATCCCTGGTGTTCTCCTGCCATGCACGGGACCCTTCCTACAGCTAAAACATGCCTGTCACACCTAGGGGATGGTACACCGTTTGATCGGAAAGAGTTTGGAAAAGGCACCTCATCTCCTCATCGCCTGGTGCTCGGGTTCACCCCTCCAGCATCTTTCCTAACAATCTCCTCACTTGGGGATATCAGCACCGTCAACATCCTGTTGCACACAGTTTGGAATTTGTCCAGAGGATGAAGTGGAAGGATGAGAAAAATTTAGAGACAAGTCTTAGTTGTTCGGACAGGCACATGCCACTCTAATTTCCAATCTGGAAGACAAATTCATCAAAGGCGAGAATTGCCCACGGAAACAGAATAGGTCTAGAGGAAATCCCGCTGTTTTGTGTCCAGTTTCCAAAAACACAAGTTGAAAAATGGAACTCAGGGGCACTAAAATTCATGAAACTGCAGAGTTGAAAATATCTATCGTCGAAAAATGTCTTGAGGTAAGTCACAGAAAAGGAGTTGTAAGCAAGGGAGAGTGGCAGGAAACAGATTTGAAGAGGTAGAAAGGACTCCCCATTAAAGCACAAGAAAAGGGGCTGAACATCGCCAATGATGCAGTTGGCCCAAAAGGGAGTATGCATTTTTTCTGAATATATTCAAGTAAAGGCCATACACACGTTTTATCCAACCAAACAGGTGGGCACTGGAAATCAATACTACAAAATGTATCATTCACATCAGTCAGAAGAGCCATCCACATAAAGTGTAAACACCAGAAATGCAGGACAGGGTGAGGAGAAAAGGGAGCCCTGTGAGGCTGATAGTGGAAATGTAATTTGCCAACGGCCACTCTGGAGAAGTGTATTGTGTTTGCTAAAACATCTGAAAACTGAGCTACAGAGCATAGGGCACTTGCACTCATGGGCGTATACCTTGGGAAAAACAAAAAATGACAGAAAACAGGCACCCCAACGTTTACCACCTCTGTGTTAAAAAGGGCCTCCACTTGGATATAACCTAAATGTCCCTGGAAGGATAAAATGGATAAAAGAGATGGGGTACTTATGTAGAGTGGAATATTACTCATCCAGAAATCAATGAAATAAGGCCAGTTGTAACAACTCTGGAGGAGTTACATACGATCATTCTAAGTGACACATGTCAGAAAGAAAAAGACACATATCATAAGATGTCACTTAAAGGTGGAATCAAAAATGGCTACACATGAAATAAACTACAAAACAGAAACATAGTCAAATATGTAGAAAATAGACATAAGGCTGCTGAATGGGAAAGATGGGGAATGGTGAGGTATTATCCAGGAGGTTGAAATTATCAAAGATACCATTCCAAGTACCGAATTGAATAACTGGCAAGGCCTACACGGTACCTCAAAGAACTGCACTCAGTCCACTCAAGTCACTGGAAAATAATACATATGACTCATAAGCATCTGAGAAAGAATTTATTGTTGTCTCACAGTACATGAATCAAGTGGATGTACAGCAGCAAAAAACAGAGCTTTGAAAATCAGCTGTAACCAATATAAAAATAAATTTAAAAATATTTATAAAAACAGTGAGACAGACAAAAATTCTTACAACTTTTGTTGAAGGACTACGATGTAACATGGATTGAACACATGTAGACCCACAGCAGGATGATATATAAGGCTGGAAGCTATGCACGCTAAGAGATGTTAGAGAGTCTGGGTGAGGAAATGCAGACCTTTTAAAGTAATACTGCCTGTTACCCATTCCATGGGTCCCAAATCGGCAGTTTCAAGGGAAACTTCTGACAGCGAAAACATGCCTGCGAAACCGAGATGAATGTACACCGTGTGCTCAGGAAAGGTATCTAAAATGCACCTCATTTTTGATCTCCTGGTGCTGGGGTTTGCCATTCCAGCCACATTAATAAAAATCTCCCCACTTGGAGAATCAGCAACTTTAACCTCCTGTTTCAAACACTTTGCAATTTGTGCAGAGGATAAATGGGAAGGGGGGAACCAATGAGAGATTAGCTGTAGGGGTTTTGACAGGCACATGTCACTCTAATTTCCCATTAGGAACAAGAATTAACCAAAGGCTCAGCCTGCCTCCTCAGAACCAGAAAAGGGCCAGAAGCAATCCAAAGGTTTGGCGGCCAGCTCACAAAAAATGTGAGGTGCAAAATGGAGCTCAGGAGCAGACAATTCAAAGACCTGCAAAGATATAAATGATAACCAATGTACAAAAGTATATTCAGGTAAGGCAAAAAAGAGGATCTGAATGAGAGGCAGAATTGCAGGAAACAGATTTCAAAAGGTAGATTGTACTCACATTTAAAGCATATGAAAAGCAGCCGAATTTCTCAAATGATGCAGGTGGGCAAAAGGATGTATGCATTTTCTTCTTGAATATCTTCAGGAAAAAAAACACATACAGAGTTTTTGGCCAACCAAGCAAGCGGGAAATGCAAATCCGCACAACAAAGAAGTCTCAATGTCCACTGCTTAGAAAGGCCATCCAAAAAATGTGTACAAACCAGAAATGCTGGAGAGGCCATGGAGAACAGGGAGCCTAGTCACGCTGATGGGTGGGGTATAAATATCCAAGAGCCACTCTGAAGAAGTGTATGCTGTTTCTTAAAACATTTAAATACAAAGCCCCCACACAAAGGGAACTTCAACTCATAGACATATAACTTGGGAAGACTAAATATCGACAAGACACAGGCACCCCAAAGTTTAGGGCTGCTCTGCATACAAGAACCTCAACTTCGGTACACCTAAAATATCCCAGGAAAAAGAGAAATGCGTAAATAACTTGTAGTAACTTTGTACAACAGAATATCACTCAGACGTGAAATCAATGTCATAAGGCCAGTAGCAGCATAAAGAGTGGATTTAGGTATGATGAATCTAAGTGAAATTAGTCACACAGAAAAAGAATCTATTCATAAGATATCACTTACAGAGGGAATGTCAACATCACAACACATGAATTGAATTAAGAAAGAGAACAGAGTCTCACATTTAGAAAACATTCTTATGCCTGTTTAATGGGAAAGGAGAGGTGGGGTGATGCATAAAACCAGTGTTTGATATTAGCACAGGTACCATTCCATAAACCAAATAGAGAATAGACGAGACCTACCCCTTCCTCAGTGAACGGGACTCAAAACCCCTATTCCCCGCAGAGGAATATATCTGACTAGTGAGAATCTTAAAACCTATGTATTGATTTGTCTCCATAAGGGAATCAAGTGTGTCTAGACCAGCATAAACACGTCAGTGAAAATCAGCTCAACCCCATTATAAAAATGAATTTCAAAAACAAACAAAAAAACAGCAAAATTCTTACACAATTCCTTCAGGGGTTCTGATGAAACCGGGAATGACCCTATCTGCAATGACAGCTGGATGAGACATAACGCTGGACACTTGGGACTGAGAGGACTGGTGAGATTGGGAGAGAAAATGCAGACCCTTTAAAGTAGTAATGCATGCCACCATTCCATAGATCCCAAATCTCCAGGTAGAAGGGAATATCACTACAGTTATAACATGTATGGGAAACCTAGAGAATGGACACCCTGTGATGGTGAAAGGTTTTTAAAAGTCTCCTAATTTTTCCTATCCTTGTGCTCCAGTTTGGCATTCCAACTGCTTTACTATCAATCTCCCAACTTAGGAGAGCCAGCCCCTATAACCTCCTGGTTCGCACAGTTTGCTAATTGTGCAGAGGATGAAAGGGAAGAGGGAGAACCAATCAGAGAGTAGATGTAGGCATTTGGACGGGCACATGTCACTCTAAATTCCCGTCAGGAAGAAGAATTAACCAAAGCCTCAGCCACCCGCAGGGAACAGTATAGTCACCCCTGGAACAAGTATATGTCCTGAAGCAAAATTGTGGATTTGCGGTCAGCTCCCAAAAATGGGATTTGAAAATTGGAGGTCACGGGCACAGCAATTCACAAACCTACAGTTATAAATTACTACTGTCTTCCCAAAAATCTGTTGAGGGAAGGCAACGAAGCTGACTTGAAAATGAGGCAGAATTGCACAAAACATATTTCAAGAGGTAAATTGGAATCGCCTTTAAAGCACAGGAAAAGAATCACAACTTTGACAATGATGCACTTGGCCAAAAAGGGCGTATGCCTTTTCTCCTGAATATATTCAGGAGAAAACGCATACGAACTTTTTGGACAATGAAGCAAGCGCGTAATGCAAATCCACACTACAAAGAATTGTCACTTCCCACGGGTGAAAAGCGACATCCGAAAAGCTGTGAAAACCAGAAAGGCAAGAGGGAGATGACAAGGGCATGAAGAAATATGATCCAAAGTGTCATGAAGGATTGTGATGACAAGCGCATGGAGCATTGTGACAACAAGATTATGTAGCATATTGCTGAAAAAGGCATGGAGCATTGTGATGACAAGGTTCATGGAGCACTGTGATGACAAGCGTCACGGAGCATTGTGATCACAGGGGTCATGGAGCATTGGGATGACAAGGGCATGGAGCATTCTGATGACAAGAGTCCCGGATCATTGTGTTGTCAGGGTTCATGGATGGTTGTGATGACAGGGGTAATGGTGCATTGTGATGACAGGGGTCATGGAGCATTGTGATGAGAAGGTCGAGGAGCAATGGGCTGAAAATGTTCATGGAGTATTTTGATGACAGGGGCCATGGAGGCTTGTGATGACAAGGTACTGGAGCATTGTGATGAGAAGACCATGGAGACTTGTGATGACAAGTCTGATGGAATATTCTGATGAAAAGGGGCATGGAGCATTGTGATTACAGGGGTCTTGGAGCATTGTGATGACAAGGGCATGGAACATTGGGATGAGATGGCCATGGAGCGTTCTGATGACTTGCATCATGGAGCTTTGTGATGACAAGGGCATGGAACATTGTGATGAAAAAGGCATGGAGACTTGTCATGACATGGTTCAAGGAGCATACTGACAACAAGTGTCAGGGAGCATTGTGATGACAAGTGTATTGAGCATTGTGATGACAAAGGTCATGGAGCATTCTGATGAGAAGTCCATGGATAATTGTGATGATGAGCGTCATGGGGCGTTGTGATGATAAGTGTTATGGAACATTTTGATCACAAGGATTTGGATCATTGTGATGACAGAGGTCATGGAGCATTTTGATTTCATTGTGATGACAATAGCATGAAGCATTTTGATGATGGGCATGGTGCATTGTGATGACAGGGTTCATGGATCATTGAGATGAAAAGGGGCATGGAGCATTGTGATTACAGGGGTCTTGGAGCATTGTGATGAGAAGGGTCATGGAGCCTTGTGATGACAAGGCCATGGAACATCGTGATGGCAGAGGTCATGGAGCATTGTTGTGACAGGGGTAAAGGAGCATTGTGATGGCAAGGGCATGGAACATTGTGATGAGAAGGCCATGGAGCATTCTGATGACATGTGTCATGGAGCTATGTGAAGACAAGGGCATGGAGCAATGTGATGAGAGTGTTCATGGAGCATTGTGATGACAATGACATTGAGCATTGTGATGTAAAGTTCATGGAGCATTGTGGTGACAAATTTCACAGAGCCTTGTGATGATGAGGGCATTGACCATTGTGATGACACAGGTCATGGCTCCTTGTGATGACGGGACACACGGAGCATTGTGATGACTGGCGTCAGGTAGCATTGTGATGACAGGAGCATTGAGCATTGGTCTGACAAGTTTCATGGATAATTGTGTTGACAGTGGGCATGGCACATTGTGATGAAATGGGCATGGAGCATTGTGATGACAAGGTCATGGAGTATTGTGAAGACAGGTGTCAGGGAGCATTGTGATGGCATATTTCATGTTCCATTGTGATGACAATGGCATGGAGCATTGTGATGCCAAGTGTTATGGAGGATTGTTATGACAAAGGTAATGGATCATTGTGATGACAAGGACATGGAGCACTGTGATTACAACGGCCATAGAGAATTTTGATGAAAAGTTCGTGAAGCATTGTGATGACAAAGGCAAGGAGCTTGCTATGACAGTGGTCATGGGGCATTGTGATGACAAGTGCATGGAGAATTGTGATGACAAGAGCATGTAACATTGTGATGAGAACTGTCATGGAGCATTGTGATGACAAGGACGTGCAGAATTGTGATGACAAGGGACATGGAGCATTGTGATGACCAGGGCATGGAGCATTGTGATGGCAAGACCGTGGAGCACTGTGATGAGAAGACCATGGATAATTCTGGTGACGAGCATCATGGAGCATTGTAATGACAAGGGGCATGGAACATTGTGATGATACGTCTCATGGAGCATTGTGATGACAAGGCTCATGGAGTATTCTGATGACAAGCTTGTGGAGTATTGTGATGACAAAGCATTTAACACTGTGATGGGAAGTGTCATGGAACATAGTGATGCCAAGAACGTGGAGAATTGTGATGACAGGGAACATGGAGCATTGTGATGACCAGGGCATGGAGCATTGTGATGGCAAGACCGTGGAGCATTGTGATGAGAAGACCATGGATAATTGTGATGACGAGCGTCATAGAGCGCTAAAATGACAAGCGGCATGGAGCACTCTGATTACAGGGGTCTTGGAGCATTGTGATGACAGGGGCATGGAGCATTGTGAAGAGAAGGCCATGGAGCATTCTGATGAATGCATCATGGAGCACTGTGATGACAAGTGCATGGAGCATTGTGATTAAAGTTGTCTTGGAGCATTGTGATGAAAAGGGCATAGAGCATTGTGATGAAAAACGTATGGAGCCTTTTCATGACAGTGTTCAAGGAGCATACTGACAACAAGTGTCAGGGAGCATTGTGATGACAACTGAATTGAGCACTGTGATGACAAAGGTTATGGAACATAGTGATGAGAAGACCATGGATAATTTTGATTATGAGCATCATGGGGTGTTGTGATGAGAAGTGTTATGGAACATTGTGATCCCAACGGTTTGGAGCATTGTGATGACAGAGGTCATGGAGCATTTTGATTTCATTGTGATGAAAATAGCCTGAAGCATTATGATAATGGGCATGGTGCATTGTGATGATAGTATTCATGAAGCTTTGAGATGAAAAGGGGCATGGATCATTGTGATAACAAGTGTCTTGGAGCATTGTGATGACATGGGCATGGAGCATTGTGATGAGAAGTCCATGGAACATTCTGATGACATGCGTCATGAAGCTTTGTGATGACAAGGGCATGGAGCATTGTGATTACAGGGGTCTTGGAACATTGTGATGACATGTGTCATGAGGCCTTGTGAATGACAAGGCCGTGGATCATTGTGATGTCAGGGGCCATGGAACATTGTTATGACAGGTGTAATGGAGCATTGTGATGAGAAGGACAGGAAGCATTGGTGTGAAATATTTCATGGATTATTGTGATGAGAGTGGGCATGGAGCATTGTGATGACAAGAGCACGGAACACTGTGATACAATGGTCATAGAGGATTGTAATGACAAGGGCATGGAGCATTGTGATGAGAAGTGCATCGAGCATTGTGATGACAAGTGTCATGGAGCTTTGTGATGACAAGGGCATGGAGCAATGTGATGAGAGGGTTCAAAGAGCATTATGATGACAATGACATGGAGCATTGTGATGTCAAGGGTCATGGAGCTTTGTGATGACAAAAGTCACGGAGCATTTTGATGACAAGGGCGTGTTGCATTGTGATGAGAAGGGCAGGGAGCATTTTGATGACAGGGTCATGCAGAAATTTGATGAAAATTGTAATGGAATATTTTGATGACAGGGGTTATAGAACATTGTGATGTCAGGGGTCATGGATCTTTGGGATGAAAATGGTCATGGAGCATTTTGATGACAAGGGTTGTGGACATTGTGATGTCAGGGGTCATGGAACATTGTGATGATAAGGGGATGTAGCATTGTGATGAGAGGGGTCATGGAACATTGTGATTTCAGGGGTCTTGGAACATTGTGATGAGAAGGGTCATGGAGCCTTGTGATGACAAGGCCATGGAACATCGTGATGGCAGGGGTCATGGAGCATTGTTATGACAGGGGTAATGGAGCATAGTGATGGCAATGGCATGGAGGATTGTGATGAGAAGGCCATGGAGCATTCTGATGACATGTGCCATGGAGCTTTGTGATGAGAAGGGCATTGAGCAATGTGATGAATGCGTGCATGGAGCATTGTGATGACAATGACATGGATCATTGTGATGCCAAGGGTCATGGATTTTTGTGATGACAAAGGTCATGGAGGATTTTGATGACAAGGGCGATGTGCATTTTGATGAGAAGGGCAGGGAGCATTGTGATGACAGGGTTTTGGAGCAATTTGATGAAAAGGGTCATGGAACATTTTGATGAGAGTGGTTATGGAACATTGTGATGCCAGGGGTCATGGAGCATTTAGATGAAAATGTTTTGGGAGCATTTTGATGGCAGGGGTTATGGAACATTGTGATGTCAGGGGTCATCGAACATTGTGATGATAAATGCATGTAGCACTGTGATGACAGGTGTCATGGAACGTTGTGATGACAGGGGTGAGGGAGTATTGTGACGAATAGTGATGTAACATTGTGATATCAGTGGTGAGAGAGCATTTTGATGAGAAGTGCATGGAGCATTTTGATGACAAATTTTATGGAGCATTGTGATGACAAGATTGTGGAGCACTGTGATGACAAGCGCATGGTTCATTTTGATGACATGTGTCATGGAGCAATGTGCTGACAAGTGCATGGAGCATTGTGATGACAAGGGTCATGGAGCATTGTGATGAGAAAGGCATAGAGGATCGTGATGACAAGGGTCAAAGAACATTGTGATGAAAAGTTCATGGAGCATTGTGGTTAAAATGGTCACAGTGACTGTTGACGATGAGGCCATGGACCATTGAGATGACAAAGGTCATGAAGCATTGTGATGAATGAAGTCACGGATCATAGTGATGACAGGGGTCATGGAGCAATGTGATAACAAGGGCATGAAGCATTGTGATGACAAGGGCATGGAGCACTGGTCTAATAAGTTTCATGGATTATTGCGATGAGAGTTGGAATGGCATATTGTGATGACAAGGGCATGGAGCATTGTGATGACCAGGTCATGCAGTATTGTGAAGACAGGTGTCAGGGAGCATTGTGATGACATATGTAATACCCCATTGTGATGACAATGGCATGGAGCATTGTGATGCCAAGTGTCATGGAGGATTCTGATGACAAAGGTAATGGAGCATTGTGATGAGAAGACCATGGATAATAGTGATGATGAGCGTCTCGGTGTGTTGTGATGATAAGTGTTATGGGACATTGTGATCACAAGGGTTTGGAGCATTATGATGACAGAGGTCATGGAGAATTTTGATTTCATTTTGATGACAATAGCCTGAAGCATTATGATGATGGCCATGGAATATTCTGATGATATGCGTCATGGAGCTTTGTGATGACAAGGGCATGGAGCATTGTGATTTCAGGGGTCTTGAGCACTGTGATGACAAGTGTCATGGAACCTTGTGACGACTAGGCCGTGGATCATTGTGATGGCAGGTGTCATGGTGCATTGTTATGACAGGGTTAATTGACCATTTTAATGAGAAGGGCATGGAACATTGTTCTGAAATATTTCATAGATTAATGTGATGAGAGTGGGCATGCAGCATTGTGAGGACAAGGGTACATAACACTGTGATACATGGGTCATGCAGGATTGTAATGACAAGGGCATGGAGCATTGTGATGAGAAAGCCATGGAGCATTGTGATTACAAGTTTTTTGGAGCATTGCAATGACAAGGTTGTCAAATGTTGTGACAAAAAGCGCGTGGCACATTGTGATGACAAGGGTCATGGAACATTGTTCTGACAAAGGCATGGAGCATTGTGATGACAAGGGTCACGGAACATTGTGATGAAAAGTTCATGGAGCATTGCGGTTACAAATGTCACCGAGCCTTGTGATGACGCGGGCATGGACCATTGTGATGACAAACGTTTTGAAGCATTGTGATGAATGGAGTCACGGAGCTTTGTGATGACAGGGGTCATGGAGCATTGTAATGACAAGGGCATGGAGCACTGTGATGAAAGGGGCATGGAGCATTGGTCTGACAAGTTTCATAAATTATTGTGATGAGAGTGTGCATGGTGCAGTGGGATAACAAGGGCATGGAGCATTGTGATGAGAAGGTCATGGAGTATTGTGAAGACAGGTGTCAGGGATCATTGTGGTGACATATGTCGTGGTCCATTGTGATGACAATGGCAGGGAGCATTGTGATGCCAAATGTAATGGAGCATTGTGATGACAAATATAATGGAGCATTGTGATGGATAGGGCTTGGAGCATTATGATGACAAGGGCCATTGAAAATTTTCATGGCAAGGTCGTAAAGCATTGGGATGACAAGGTCCTAGAGCATTGTGATGACAAAACCATGGAGCCTTGTGATGACACGTCTCATGGAGCATACTGATGAAAAGGGGCATGGAGCATTGTGATTACAGGGATCTTGGAACATTGTGATGACAAGGGCATGGAGCATTGTGAGGAGAAGTCCAAGGAGCATTCTGAGGGCATGCATCATTGAGATTTGTGATGACAAGGGCATGGAGCATTGTGATTACATGGATCTTGGAGCATTGTGATGAAAAGGGCATGGATCATTGTGATGAAAAAGGCATGGAGCCTTGTCATGACAGGGTTCCAGGAGCATACTGACAACAAGTGTCAGGGAGCATTGTGATGACAAGTGTATTGAGCATTGTGAAGACAAAGATCATGGAGCATTGTTATGAGAAGGCCATGGTTAATTGTGATGATGATCGTAATGGGGTGTTGTGATGATAAGTGTTATGGAACATTGTGATCACAAGTGTTTGGAGCATTATGATGACAGAGGTCATGGAGAATATTGATTTCATTGTGATGACAATATGCTGAAGCATTATGATGATGGGCATGGTGCATTGTGAAGACAGGGTTCATGGAGCATTGAGATGAAAAGGGGCATGGAGCATTGTGATTACAAGGGTGTTGGAGCATTGTGATAACAAGTTCACGGAGCATTTTGATGAGAAGGCCATGGAACATTCTGATGACACGCATCATGGAGCTTTGTGATGACATGGTCATGGAGCATTGCGATTTCAGGGGTCTTGAGCATTGTGATGACAAGTGTCATGGAACCTTGTGATGACTAGGCCGTGGAACATCGTGATGGCAAGGCTCATGGTGCATTGTTATGACAGGGGTAATGGAGAATTTTGATGAGAGTGGGCATGGAACATTGGTCTGAAATATTTCATGGATTATTGTGATGAGAGTGGGCATGGAGCACTGTGATGACAAGGGCACAGAACACTGTGATACATGGGTCCTGCAGGATTGTCATGACAAGGGCATGGAGCATTGTGATGAGAAGGGCATGGAGCAATGTGATGAGAGGTTTCATGGAGCATTGTGATGACAATGACATGGAGCATTGTGATTCCAAAGGTCATGGAGCTTTGTGATGACAAGTCTTGGAGCATTTTGATGACAAGCGCATGGTGCATTGTGATGACAAGGACAGGGAGCATTTTGATGACCGGGTCATGCAGCAATTTGATAAAAAGTGTAATGGAACATTTTGATGGCAGGGGTTATAGAATATTGTGATATCAGGGGTCTTTGAGCTTTGGGATGAAAAGGGTCATGGAGCATTTTGATGACAGGTGTTATGGAACATTGTGATGGCAGGGGTCATGGAACATTGTGATGATAAGTGGATGTAGCATTGTGATGACAGTGTCATGGAACATTGTGATTACAGGTGTGAGGGAGTATTGTGATGGCTAGTGATGGAACATTGTGCTATCTCTGGAGAGAGAGCATTTTGATGAGAAGTGCATGGAGCATTGTGATTACAAGGCTTATGGAGCATTACAATGACAAAGTTGTGGACAGTTGTGATGAAATGCGCGTGGCACATTGTGATGACAATGGTCATGGAGCATTGTTCTGACAAAGACATGGAGCATTGTGATGACAAGGGTCACAGAGAATTGTGATGAAAAGTTCATGGAGCATTGTGGTTACAAATGTCAAAGGGCCTTTTGATGACACGAGCATGGACCATTGTGATGACAAACGTTATGAAACATTGTGATGACTGGAGTCACGGAGCATTGTGATGACAGGGTTCATGGAGCATTGTGATGACAAGGGCATGGAGCATTGTGATGACAGGGGCATGGAGCATTGGTCTGACAAGTTTCATAGATTATTGTGATGACAGTAGACATGGTGCATTGTGATGACAAGGGCATGGAGCATTGTGATGACAAGGGCATGGAGTATTGTGAAGACAAGTGTAAGGGAGCATTGTGATGACATATGTCATGGTCCATTGCGATGACAATGGCATCGAGCATTGTTATGCAAAATATAATGGAGAATTGTGATGACAAATATAATGGACCATTGTGATGATTAGGGCTTGGAGCATTATGATGACAAGGGCCATTAAAAATTTTCATGACAAGGTCGGGAAGCATTGTGATGATAAGTTCCTGGAGCATTGTGATGACAAATCCATGGAGCCTTGTGATGACACGTCTCATGGAGCATACTGATGAAAAGGGGCATGGAGCATTGTGATTACTGTGGTCTTGGAACACGGTGATGACAAGGGCATGGAGCATTGTGAGGAGAAGACCAAGGAGCATTCTGATGGTATGCGTCAATGAGATTTGTGATGACAAGGATATCGAGCATTGTGATTTCATGGGTTTGGGGCATTGTGATGAAAAGGGCATGGATGATTTTGAAGAAAAAGGCATGGAGCCTTGTCATGACAGGGTTCAAGGAGCATACAGACAACAAGTGTCAGGGATCATTTGATGACAAGTGTATTGAGCATTGTGATGACAAAGGTCATGGAGCATTGTGATGAGAAGAACCTTGATAATTGTGATGACACGCGTCATGGGGCATTGTGATGACAAGTGTTATGGAATATTGTGATCTCAAGGGTTTGGAGCATTGTTATGACAGAGGTCATGGAGCATTTTGATTTCATTGTGATGACAATAGCATGAAGCATTATGATGATGGGCATGGTGCATTGTGATGACAGTGTTCATGGATCACTGAGGTGAAAAGCGGCATAGAGCATTGTGATTACAGGGTTCTTGGAGCATTGTGATGAGAAGGGTCATGGAGCTTTGTGATGACAAGGCCATGGAACATCGTGATGGCAGGTGTCATGGAGCATTGTTATGAATGGGGTAATGGAGCATTGTGATGGCAAAGGCACGGAGCATTGTGATGAGAAGGCCATGGAGCATTCTGATGACATGTGTCAGGGAGCTTTGTGAAGACAAGGGCATGGAGCAATGTGATGAGAGCGTTCATGGAGCATTGTGATGACAATGACATGGAGCATTGTGATGCCAAGGGTCATGGATCTTTGTGATGACAAAGGTCATGGAGCATTTTGTTGGCAAGGGCGCTGTGCATTGTGATGAAAAAGGCAGGGAGCATTGTGATGACAGGGTCATGGAGCAATTTGATGAAAAGTGTCATGGAACATTTTGATGAGAGGTGTTATGGAACATTGTGATGTCAGGGGTCATCGAACATTGTGATGATAAGTGCATGTAGCATTGTGATGACAGGAGTCATGGCACATTTTGATGACGGGGTGAGGGAGTATTGTGACAAATAGTGATGTAGCATTGTGATATCAGTGGTGAGAGAGCATTTTGATGAGAAGTACATGGAGCATTGTGATGACAAGATTGTGGAGCACTGTGATGACAAGCTCATGGTGCATTGTGATGACATGTGTCATGGAACCTTGTGCTGACAAGCACATGGAGCTTTGTGATGACAAGTGTCAAAGAGCATTGTGATGAAATGTTCATGGAGCATTGTGGTTAAAAAGGTCACAGAGATTGTTTATGATGAGGGCATTGACCATTGTGATGACGAAGGTCATGAAGCATTTTGATGACTGGAGTCACGGAGCATTGTTATGACAGGGGTCATTAAGCATTGTGATAACAAGGGCATGGAGCATTGTGATGACAAGGTCATGGTACATTGGTCTAATATGTTTCATGGATTATTGCGATGGCATTTGGAATGGTGCATTGTGCTGACAATGTCATGGAGCATTGTGATGACCAGGTCATGCGGTATTGTGAAGACTGGTGTCAGGGAGCATTGTGATGATATATGTAATGGCCCAGTGTGATGACAATGGCATGGAGCATTGTGATGACAAATGTCATGGAGGATTCTGATGACAAAGGTAATGGAGCATTGTGATGACAATTGCTTGGTGCATTGTGATGACAAGTGTCAGGGAGCATTGTGCTGACAAGTGCATGGAGAATTGTGATGACAATCGTCATGGAGCATTATGATGAGAAGCTTGTGGAGTGTTTTGATGACAATGGCATGGAGCATTGTGATGAAAACGGCTTAGGGCATTGTGATGAAAATCGAATGGATCCTTTTAGTGACAGGGTTCAAGGAGCATTCTAATGACAAGTGTCAGGGAGCATTGTGATGACAAGTGTATTGAGAATTGTGATGACAAATGTCATGGAGCATTGTGATGAAAAGGGCATGGAGTATTGTGATGACAGGCATCATGGAGCATTGTGACGACAAGTGTTATGGAACATTGTGATCACAAGTGTTTGGAGCATTGTGATGAGAGGGGTCATGGATCATTTTGATTTCAAGGAGCATGGAGCATTGTGATGAGAAGGGCATGAAGCAATGGGATCCCAAGGTTCATGGAGGATTGTGATAACAATGGAAATGGAGTATTGTGATGACAAGCATATAGAGCATTGTAATGACAAGGTCATGTAGCATTTTGCTGACAAAGGCATGGAGCATTGTGATGACAGGTGTCATGGAGCACGGTGATGACAAGCGTCACGGAGCATTGTGAATACAGGGGTCATGGAGCATTGGGATGACAAGGGCATGGATATTGTGATGACAAGGTTCATGGAGCACTGGGCTGAATATGTTCATGGAGTGTTGTGATGACAGGGGTCATGGAGCATTGTGAAGTCTAGGGGATGGAGCATTGTGATGACAAGAGTCCCAGATCATTGTGTTGTCAGGTGTCATGGAGTGTTCTGATGACAGTGGTCATGGAGCATTTTGATGATATTTGCCATGGAGCATTGTGAATAGAAGGTCTTGGAGCATTTGGCTGAAAATATTCATGGAGTATTGTGATGACAGGTGTTATGGAGCATTGTGATGACAAGGGAATGGAGCATGGTGATGACAAGGTACTGGACCATTGTGATGAGATGACCATGGAGACTTGTGATGACAAGTCTCATGGAGCATTCTGTTGAAAAGAGGCATGGAGCATTGTGATTACAGGTATCTTGGAGCATTGTGATGACTTGGGCATGGAGCATTGTGATGAGTAGGCCATGGAGCATTCTGATGACATGCGTCATGGAGTTTTTTGATGACAAGGGCATGGAGCATTGTGATTACACGGGTCTTGGAAAATTGTGATGACAAGGGCATGGATCATTGTGAGGAGAAGACCATGGAGCACTCTGATGGCCTGCATCATTGAGCTTTGTGATGACAAGGGCATGGAGCATTGAGATTACATGTGTCTTGGAGCATTGTGATGAAAAGGACATGGATCATTGTGATGAAAAAGGCATGGAGCCTTGTCATGTCAGGATTCAAGGAGCATACAGACAACAAGTGTCAGGGAGCATTTTGATGACAAGTGTATTGAGCATTGTGATGACAAAGATCATGGAGCATTGTGATGAGAAGACCATGGATAATTGTGATGATGAGCGTAATGGTGTGTTGTGATGATAAGTGTTATGGAACATTGTGATCCCAAGTGTTTGGAGCATTATGATGACAGAGGTCATGGAGAATATTGATTTCATTGTGATGACAATAGCCTGAAGCATTATGATGATGGGCATGGTGCATTGTGATGGCAGGGTTCATGGAGCATTGAGATGAAAATGGGCATGGAGCATTGTGATGAGAAAGCCATGGAATATTCTGATAACATGCGTCATGGAGCTTTGTGATGACAAGGGCATGGAGCATTGTGATTTCAGGGGTCTTGAGCATTGTGATGACAAGTGTTATGGAACCTTGTGATGATTAGGCCGTGGAATATTGTGATGGAAAGGGTCATGGTGCATACTTATGACAGGTTTAATGGAGCATTTTGATGAGAAAGGCCTGGAACATTGGTCTGAAATGTTTCATGGATTATTGTGATGAGAGTGGGCATGGAGCATTGTGATGACTAGGGCACATAACACTGTGATATATGGGTCATGCAGGATTGTAATGACAAGGGCATGGATCATTGTGATGAGAAGGGCATCGAGCATTGTGATGACAAGTGTCATGGAGCTTTGTGATGACAAGGGCATGGAACAATGTGATGAGAAGTTTCATGGATCACTGTGATGACAATGACATGGAGCACTGTGATGCCAAGGGTTATGGAGCTTTGTGATGACAAGTCATGGAGCATTTTGATGCCAAGGGCATGGTGAATTATGATGAGAAGGGCAGGGAGCAATTTGATGACCGGGTCATGCAGCAATTTGATGAATAGTGTAATGGAACATTTTGATGGCAGCGGTTATAGAACATTGTGATGTCAGGGGTCTTGGAGCTTTGGGATGAAAAGGGTCATGGAGCATTTTGATGACAGGGGTTATGGAACATTGTGATGTCAGGGGTCATGGAACATTGTGATGATAAGGGGCTGTAGCATTGTGATGCCAGGGTAATGGAACACTGTGATTACAGGGGTGAGGGAGTATTGTGATGACTAGTGATGGAACATTGTGATATTTCTGGTGAGAGAGCATTTTGATGAGAAGTGCATGGACCATTGTGATTAAAAGGTTAATGGAGCATTGCGATGACAAATTATGGACCGTTGTGATGAAATGCGTGTGGCACATTGTGATGACAATGGTCATGGAGCATTGTTCTGACAAAGACATGGAGCATTGTGATGACAAGGGTCACAGAGAATTGTGATGAAATGTTATGGATCATTGTGGTTACAAAGGTCACAGAGCCTTGTGATGGCGCGGGCATGGACCACTGTAATGACAAACGTTATTAAGCATTGAGATGACTGGAGTCACGGGGCATTGTGATGCCAGGGGTCATGGAGCATTGTGATGACAAGGGCATGGAGCATTGTGATGACAGGGGCATGGAGCATTAGTCTGACAAGTTTTATAGATTACTGTGATGACAGTGGGCATAGTGCATTGTGACGACAAGGTCATGGAGCATTGTGATGAGAAGGTCATGGAGTATAGTGAAGACAGGTGTCAGGGAGCATTGTGATGACATATGTCATGGTCCATTGCGATGACAATGGCATGGATCATTGTGATGCCAAATGTAATGGAGAATTATTTTGACAAATATAATGGAACTTTATGATGAGTAGGTCGTGGAGCATTGGGCTGAAAATGTTCATGGATTATTGTGATGACAGGGTTCATGAAGCTTTGTGATGACAAGGGAATGGAGCATGGTGATGACAAGGTGCTGGGGCATTGTGTTGAGAAGACCATGGAGACTTGTGATGACAAGTCTCATGAAGCATTCTGATGAAAAGGGGCATGGAACATTGTGATTACTGGTGTCTTGGAGCATTGTGATGACAAGGGCATGGAGCATTGTGATGAGAAGGCCATGGAGCATTCTGATGACATGCGTCCTGGAGTTTTTTAATGACAAGGGCATGGAGCATTGTGATTACAGGGATCTTGGAGCATTGTCATGAAAAGGGCATTGATCTTTGTGATGAAAAAGGCATGGAGACTTGTCATGACAGGGTTCAAGGAGCATACTGATGACAAGTGTCAGGGAGCATTGTGATGACAAAGATCATGGAGCATTTTGATGAGAAGACCATGGATAACTGTGATGATGAGCGTCATGGGGTGTTGTGATGATAAGTGTTATGGAACATTGTGATCACAAGGGTTTGGAGCATTATGATGACAGAGGTCATGGAGAATATTGATTTCATTGTGATGACAATAGCCTGAAGCATTATGATGATGGGCATGGTGCATTGTGATGACAGGGTTCATGGAGCATTGAGCTGAAAAGCTTCATGGATCATTGTGTTTACAGGGGTCGTGGAGCATTGTGATGACAAGGGCATGGAGCCTTGTGATGAGGAGGCCATGGAACATTCTGATGACATGCGTCATGGAGTTTTGTGATGACAAGGGCATGGAGCATTGTGATTACAAAGTCTTCAGAATTGTGATGACAAGTGTCATGGAACCTTGTGATGACTAGGCCGTGGAACATTGTGATGGAAGTGGTCATGGTGCATTGTTATGACAGAAGTAATGGAGCATTGTGATGAGAAGGTCATGGAACTTTGGTCTGAAATGTTTCATGGATTATTGTGATGAGAGTGGGCGTGGAGCACTCTGATGACAAGGGTACGGAATACTAAGAGGCATGAGTAATGCAGGATTGTAATGACAATGGCATGGAGCATTGTGATGACAAGGGCATCGGGCATTGGGATGACAAGTGTCATGGAGCTTTGTGATGACAAGTGCATTGAGCAAAGTACTGAGAGTGTTCATGGAGCATCGTGATGACAATGATATGGAGCATTGTGATGCCAAGGGTCATGGAGCTTTGTGATGACAACTCATGGAGCATTTTGATGACAATGGCATGGTGCATTGTGATGAAAAGGGCAGGGAGCATTTTGTTGACCAGGTCATGCAGCAATTTGATGAAAATTGTAATGGAATATTTTGATGGCAGTGGTTATAGAACATGGTGATGTCAGGTGTGTTGGAGCTGTGGGATGAAAAGGGTAATGGAGCATTTTGATGACAGGGGTCATGGAATATTGTGATGATACGGGGATGTAGCAGTGTGATGACAGGGTCATGGAACATTGTGATTACCGGGGTGAGGGAGTATTGTGATGAATCCTGATGGAACACTGTGATATCTCTGGTGAGAGAGCATTTTGATGAGAAGTGCATGGAGCATTGTGATTACAAGGTTTAAGGAGCATTGCCATGACAAGGTTGTGGACTGCTGTGATGAAATGCACGTGGCACTTTGTAAACACAATGGTCATGGAGCATTGTTTGGACAAAGATATGGAGCATTGTAATGAAAAGTGTCACAGAGAATTGTGATGAAATGTTCATGTTGGATTGTGGTTAAAAAGGTAACAGAGACTTGTGATGACGCAGGCATGGACCACTGTGATGACAAACGTTATGAAGCATTGAGATGACTGGAGTCACGGAGCATTGTGATGACAGGGGTCATGGAGCATTGTGATGACATGTGGAATGGAGCATTGTGATGACAAGCGCATGGAGCATTGTGATGACAAGGGTTATGGAGCATTGTGCTGAGAAAGGCATAGAGCATTGTGATGACAAGGGTCAAAGAGCATTGTGAGGAAAAGTTAATGGAGCATTGTGGTTAAAAATGTCACGGAGAATGTTGATTACGAGGGCATGGACCATTGTGATGACAAAGGTCATGAAGCATTGTGATGCCTGGAGTCACGGAGAATTGTGATGACATGGGTCATGGAGCATTGTGATAACCAGGGCATGGATCATTGTGATGACAAGAGCATGGAACATTTGTCTAATAAGTTTCATGGATTATTGCGATGACAGTTGGAATGGCGCATTGTGATGACAATGGCATGGAGCATTGTGATGCCAAGTGTCATGGAGGATTCTGATGACAAATGTAATGGAGCACTGTGATGACAATGGCTTGGAGCATTGTGATGACAAGGGTCAGGGAGCATTGTGCTGACAAATGCATGGAGAATTTTGATGACAAGGATCATGGAGCACTCTGATGACAAGCTTGTGGAGTACTTTGATGACAATGGCATGGAGCATTGTGATGAAAACGGCATGGGGCACTGTGATGAAAAAGGCATGGAGCCTTGTCATGACAGGGTTCAAGGAGCATACAGACAACAAGTGTCAGGGAGTATTTTGATGACAAGTGTATTGAGCATTGTGATGACAAAATTCATGGAGCTTTGTGATGAGAAGACCATGGATAATTGTGATGACGACCGTCATGGGGCATCGTGATGACAAGTGTTATGGAATATTGTGATCACAAGGGTTTGGAACATTGTTATGACAGAGGTCATGGAGCATTTTGATTTCATTGTGATGACAATAGCATGAAGCATTATGATGATGGGCATGGTGCATTGTGATGACAGGGTTCATGGATCATTGAGATGAAAAGGGGCATAGAGCATTGTGATTACAGGGTTCTTGGAGTATTGTGATGAGAAGGGTCATGGAGCCTTGTGATGACAAGGCCATGGAACATCGTGATGGCAGGGGTCATGGGGCATTGTTATGACAGGGGTAATGGAGCATTGTGATGGCATGGGCATGGAACATTGTGATGAGAAGGCCATGGAACATTCTGATGACATGTGTCATGGAGCTTTGTGATGACAAGGGCATTGAGCAATGTGATGAATGCGTGCATGGAGCATTGTGATGAAAATGACATGGATCATTGTGATGCCAAGGGTCATGGATTTTTGTGATGACAAAGGTCATGGAGGATTTTGATGACAAGGGCGATGTGCATTTTGATGAGAAGGGCAGGGAGCATTGTGATGACAGGGTCATGGAGCAATTTGATGAAAAGGATCAATGGAACAGGATAGAAAGCCCAGAGTTAAACCCATGGACATATGGTCACCTTATCTTTGATAAAGGAGGCAGGAATGTACAGTGGAGAAAGGACAGTCTCTTCAATAAGTGGTGCTGGGAAAACTGGATAGGGACATGCAAAATTATGAGATTAGATCACTCCCTAACACCATACACAAAAATAAGCTCAAAATGGATTAAAGACCTAAATGTAAGGCCAGACACTATCAAACTCTTAGAGGAAAACATAGGCAGAACACTCTATGACATAAATCACAGCAAGATCCTTTTTGACCCACCTCCTAGAGAAATGGAAATAAAGACAAAAATAAACACATGGGACCTAATGAAACTTAAAAGCTTTTGCACAGCAAAGGAAACCATAAACAAGACCAAAAGACAACCCTCAGAATGGGAGAAAATATTTGCAAATGAAGCAACTGACAAAGGAATAATCTCCAAAATTTATAAGCAGCTCATGCAGCTCAATAACAAAAAAACAAACAACCCAATCCAAAAATGGGCAGAAGACCTAAATAGACATTTCTCCACAGAAGATATACAGACTGCCAACAAACACATGAAAGGATGCTCAACATCTTTACTCATTAGAGAAATGCAAATCAGAACTACAATGAGATATCATCTCACACCAGTCAGAATGGCCATCATCAAAAAATCTAGAAACAATAAATGCTGGAGAGGGTGTGGATAAAAGGGAACACTCTTGCACTGCTGGTGGGAATGTGAATTGGTACAGCCGCTATGGAGAACGGTATGGAGGTTCCTTAAAAAACTACAAATAGAACTACCATATGACCCAGCAATCCCACTACTGGGCATATACCCTGAGAAAACCATAATTCAAAAAGAGACATGTACCAAAATGTTCATAGCAGCCCTATTTACAATAGCCCGGAGATGGAAACAACCTAAGTGTCCATCATCGGATGAATGGATAAAGAAGATGTGGCACATATATACAATGGAATATTACTCAGCCATAAAAAGAAATGAAATTGAGCTATTTGTAATGAGGTGGATGGACCTAGGGTCTTTCATACAGAGTGAAGTAAGTCAGAAAGAGAAAGACAAATACTGTATGCTAACACATATATATGGAATTTAAGAAAAAAAATGTCATGAAGAACATAGGGTTAAGACAGGAATAAAGACACAGACCTACTAGGGAATGGACTTGAGGATATGGGGAGGGGGAAGGGTAAGCTGTGACAAAGTGAAAGAGTGGCATGGACATATATACACTACCAAATGTAAGGTAGACAGCTAGTGGGAAGCAGCCACAGAGCACAGGGAGATCAGCTCGGTGCTTTGTGACCGCCTGGAGGGGTGGGATAGGGAGGATGGGAGGGAGACGCAAAAGGGAGGGGATATGAAAACATATGTATATGTATAACTGATTAAATTTGTTATAAGGCAAAAAATTAAAAAAAAGGCATGGAGCCTTTTCGTGACAGGGTTTAAGGAGCATTCTGACAACAAGTGTCAGGGAGCATTGTGATGACAAGTGTATTGAAAATTGTGAGGACAAAGGTCATGGAGCATTGTGATGAAAAGGGCATGCAGTATTGTGATGACAGGCATCATGGAGCGTTGTGATGACAAGTGTTATGCAACACTGTGATCACGAGGGTTTGGAGCATTGTGATGATAGAGGTCATGGATCATTTTGATTTCAAGGAGCATGGAACATTGTGATGACAAGGGCATGAAGCAATGTGATCCCAAGGTTCATGGAGGATTGTGATGACAATGGAAATGGAGTACTGTGATAACAAGTGCATAGAACATTGTAATGACAAGGTCATGTAGCTTTTTGCTGACAAAGGCATGGAGCATTCTGATGACAGGTGTCATGGAGCACTGTGATGAAAAGCGTCACGGAGCATTGTGAATACAGAGGTCATGGAGCATTGGGATGACAAGGACATGGATCATTGTGATGACAAGTGTCATGGAGCACTGGGCTGAAAATGTTCATGGAGTGTTGTGATGACAGTTGTCATGGAGCATTGTGATGACTAGGGAATGGAGCATTTTGATGACAATAGTCCCGTATCATTGTGTTGTCAGGTGTCATGGAGTGTTGTGATGACAGTGGTCATGGAGCATTTTGATGATATTGGCCATGGAGCATTGTGATGAGTAGGTCGTGGAGCATTGGGCTGAAAATGTTCATGGAGTATTGTGATGAGAGGGGTCATGGAGCATTGTGATGACAAAGGAATGGAGCATCATGATTACAAGGTCCTGGAGCATTGTGATGAGAAGACCATGGAGACTTGTGACGACAAGTCTCATGGAGCATTCTGATGAAATGGGGCATGGATCATTGTGATTACAGGGTTCTTGGAGCATTGTGATGACTAGGGCATGGAGCATTGTGATGAGAAGGCCATGAAGCATTCTGATGACATGCGTCATGGAGTTTTTTGATGACAAGAGCAGGGAGCCTGGTGATTACAGGGGTTTTGGAACATTGTGATGACATGGGCATGGAGCATTGTGAGGAGAAGTCCAAGGAGCATTCTGATGGCCTGCGTCATTGAGCTTTGTGATGACAAGAGCATGGAGCATTGAGATTATATGTGTCTTGGAGCATTGTGATGAAAAGGACATGGATCATTGTGATGAAAAAGGCATGGAGCCTTGTCATGACAGGATTCAAGGAGCATACAGACAACAAGTGTCAGGGAGCATTTTGATGACAAGTGTATTGAGCACTGTGAGGACAAAGGTCGTGGAGCATTGAGATGAGAAGACCATTGATAAATGTGATGACGAGCATCATGGGGCATTATGATGACAAGTGATATGGAATATTGTGATCACAAGGGTTTGGAGCATTGTTATGACAGAGGTCATGGAGCATTTTGATTTCATTGTGATGACAATAGCATGAAGAATTATGATGATGGGCATGGTGCATTGTGATTACAGGGTTCATGGATCATTGAGATGAAAAGTGGCATAGAGCATTGTGATTACAGGGTTCTTGGAGCATTGTGATGAGAAGGGTCATGGAGGTTTGTGATGACAAGGATATGGAACATCGTGATGGCAGGGGTCATGGAGCATTGTTATGTCAGGTGTAATGGAGCATTCTGATGGCAAGGGCGTGGAGCATTGTGATGAGAAGGCCATGGAGCATTCTGATGACATGTGTCATGGAGCTTTGTGAAGACAAGGGCATGGAACAATGTGATGAGAGCGTTCAGGGAGCATTGTGATGACAATGACATGGAGCATTGTGAGGCCAAAGGTCAGGGATCTTTGTGATGAAAAAACTCATGGAGAATTTTCATAGCAAGGGCGTAGTGCATTGTGATGAGAAGGGCAGGGAGCATTGTGATGACAGGGTCATGGAGCAATTTGATGAAAAGTGTCATGGAACATTTTGATGACAGGTGTTATGGAACATTGTGATGTCAGGGGTCATCGAACATTGTGATGATAAATGCATGTAGCATTGTGATGACAGGAGTCATGGAACATTGTGATGACAGGGGTGAGGGAGTATTGTGACAAATAGTGATGTAGCATTGTGATATCAGTGGTGAGAGAGCATTTTGATGAGAAGTGCATGGAGCATTGTGATGACAAATTTTATGGAGCATTGTGATGACAAGATTGTGGAGCACTGTGATGACAAGCGTATGGTGCATTGTGATGACATGTGTCATGGAGCATTGTGCTGACAAGCACATGGAGCATTGTGATGACAAAGGTCAAAGAGCATTGTGATGAAAAGTTCATGGAGATTTGTGGTTAAAAAGGTCACAGAGACTGTTGATGACGAGGGCATGGAACATTGTGATGACAAAGGTCATGAAGCATTGTGATGACTGGAGTGACGGATCATTGTGATGACAGGGGTCATGGAGCATTTTGATAACAAGGGCATGGAGCATTGTGATGACAAGTACATGGAACATTGGTCTAATAAGTTTAATTGATTATTGCGATGACAGTTTGAATGGCACATTGTGATGACTACGTCATGGAGCATTGTGATGACCAGGTCATGCAGTATTGTGAAGACTGGTGTCAGGGAGCATTGTGATGAAATATGTAATGGCCCAGTGTGATGACAATGGCATGGAGCATTGTGATGACAAATGTCATGGAGGATTCTGATGACAAAGGTAATGGAACATTGTGATGACAATGGCTTGGTGCATTGTAATGAAAAGGGTCAGGGAGCATTGTGCTGAGAAGTGCATGGAGAACTGTGATGACAATGGTCATGGAGCATTATGATGACAAGCTTGTGGAGTGTTTTGATGACAATGGCAGGGAGCATTGTGATGAAAACGGCTTAGAGTGTTGTGATGAAAATCGCATGGAGCCTTTTCGTGACAGGGTTCAAGGAGCATTCTGATGACAAGTGTCAGGGAGCATTGTGATGACAAGTGTATTGAGAATTGTGATGACAAATGTCATGGAGCATTGGGATGAAAAGTGCATGGAGTATTGTGATGACAGGCATCATGAGCGTTGTGATGACAAGTGTTATGGAACATTGTTATCACAAGTGTTTGGAGCACTGTGAGGACAGAGGTCATGGATCATTTTGATTTCAAGGAGCATGGAGCATTGTGATGACAAGGGCATGAAGCAATGTGATCCCAAGTTTCAGGAATATTGTGATGACAAGCGCATACAGCATTGTAATGACAAGGTCATGTAGCATTTTGCTGAAAAAGGCATTGAGCATTGTAAATACAAGGGTCATGGAGCATTGGGATGACATGGGCATGGATCATTGTGATGACAAGGGTCATGGAGCACTGGGCTGAAAATGTTCATGGAGTGTTTTGATGACAGGGGTCATGGAGCTTTGTGAGGACTAGGGAATGCAGCATTGTGATGAAAAGAGTCCCGGATCATTGTGTTGTCATGTGTCATGGAGTGTTGTGTTAACAGTGGTCATGGAGCATTGTGATGATATTGGCCATGGAGGATTGTGATGAGTAGATCGTGGAGCACTGGGCTGAAAATGTTCATGGATTATTGTGATGACAGGGGTCATGGAGCATTGTGATGAAAAGGGAATGGAGCATGGTGATGACAATGTCCTGGAGCATTGTGAAGAGAAGTACATGTCGACTTGTGATGACAAGTCTCATGGAGCATTCTGATGAAAAGGGGACTGGAGCATTGTGATTACAGGGGTCTTGGAGCATTGTGATGACTAGGGCATGGAGCATTGTGATGAGAAGGCTATGGAGCATTCTGATGACATGCGTCATGGAGTTTTGTGATGACAAGGGCATGGAGCATTGTGATTACAGGGATCTTGGAGCATTGTGATGAAAATGGCATGGATCATTGTTATGAAAAAGGCATGGAGACTTGTCATGACAGGGATCAAGGAGCATACGACGACAAGTGTCAGGCAGCATTGTGATGACAAGTGTATTGAGCATTGTGATGACAAAATCATGTAGCACTGTGATGAGAAGATCGTGGATAATTGTGATGATGAGCGTCATGGGGTGTTGTGATGGTAAGTGTTATGGAACATTGTGATCACAAGGGTTTGGAGCATTATGATGACAGAGGTCATGGAGAATATTGATTTCATTGTGATAATAATAGCCTGAAGCATTATGATGATGGGCATGGTGCATTGTGATGACAGGGTTCATGGAACATTTAGATGAAAAGGGGCATGGAGCATTGTGATTACAAGGGTCTTGGAACATTGTGATGACAAGGGCATGGAGCATTGTGATGAGAACGCCCTGGAACATTCTGATTACATGCATCATGGAGCTTTGTGATGACAAGGGCATGGAGCATTGTGATTTCAGGGGTCTTGAGCATTGTGATGACAAGTGTCATGGAACCTTGTGATGACTAGGCCGTGGAATATTGTGATGGCAAGGGCCATGGTGCATTGTTATGACAGGGGTAATGGAGCATTTTGATGAGAAAGCCATGGAATTTTGGTCTGAAATGTTTCATGGATTATTGTCATGAGAGTTGGCATGGAGCATTGTGATGACAAGGGCACAGAACACTGTGATACATGGGTCATGCAGGATTGTAATGACAATGGTATGGAGCATTGTGATGAGAAGGGCATCGAGCATTGTGATGACAAGTGTCATGGAGCTTTGTGATGACAAGGACATGGAACAATGTGATGAGAAGATTCATGGAGCACTGTGATGACAATGACATGGAGCATTGTGAGGCCAAGGTTCATGGAACTTTGTGATGAGAAGTCATGGAGCATTTTGATGACAAGGGCATGGTGCATTATGATGAGAAGGGCAGGAAGCATACTGATAACCGGGTCATGCAGCAATTTGATTAAAAGTGTAAAGGAACATTGTGATATCAGGGGTCTTGGAGCTTTGGGATGAAATGTTCATGGAGAATTTTGATGACAGGTGTTATGGAACATTGTAATGGCAGGGGACATGGAACATTGTGATGAAAAGGGGATGTAGCATTGGGATGACAGTGTCATGGAACATTGTGATTACAGGGGTGAGGGAGTATTGTGATGACTAGTGATGGTACATTGTGATATCTCTTGTGAAAGAGCATTTTGATGAGAAGTGCATGGACCATTGTGATTACAAAGTTAATGGAGCATTGCGATGACAAAGTTGTGAACCGTTGTGATGAAATGCGTGTGGCACATTGTGATGACAATGGTCATGGAGCATTATTCTGACAAAGACATGGAGCATTGTGATGAGAATGGTCACAGAGAATTGTGATGAAAATTTATGGAGCATTGTGGTTACAAAGGTCACAGAGACTTGTGATGACGTGGGCATGGACCATTGTGATGAAAAACGTTATGAAACATTGTGATGACTGGAGTCATGGAGCATTGGGATGACAGGGGTCATGGAGCATTGCGATGACAAGGGCATGGAGCATTGTGATGACAGGGGCATGGAGCATTGCTCTGACAAGTTTTATAGATTATTGTGATGACAGTGGGCATGGTGCATTGTGACGACAAGGGCATGGAGCACTGTGATGAGAAGGTCATGGAGTACTGTGAAGACAGGTGTCAGGGAGCATTGTGATGACATATGTCATGGTCCATTGCGATGACAATGGCATGGAGCATTGTGATGCAAAATTTAATGGAGAATTGTTTTGACAAATATAATGGAGCATTGTGATGATTAGGGCATGGAGCATTATGAAGACAAGGGCCATTGAAAATTTTCTTGACAAGGTCGAGAAGCATTGTGATGACAAGGTCCTTGAGCATTGTGATGAAAAAACAATGGAGCCTTGTGATGACAATTCTCCTGGAGCATACTGATGAAAACGGGCATGGAGCATTGTTATTAAAGGGGTCTTGGAACATGGTGATGACAAGGGCATGGAACATTGTGAGGCGAAAACCAAGGAGCATTGTGATGGCATGCGTCATTGAGCTTTGTGATGACAAAGGCATCGAGCATTGTAATTACATGGGTCTTGGAGCATTGCGATGAAAAGGGCATGGATCATTGTGCTGAAAAAGGCATGAGGCCTTGTCATGACAGGGTTCAAGGAGCATACAGACAACAAGTGTCAGGGAGCATTTTGATGACAAGTGTATTGAGCATTGTGATGACAATTGTCATGGAGCATTGTGATGAGAAGACCATTGATAATTGTGATGACACGAATCATGGGGCATTGTGATGACAAGTGTTATGCAATGTTGTGATCACAAGGGTTTGGAGCATTGTTATGACAGAGGTCATGGAGCATTTTGATTTCATTGTGATGACAATAGCATGAAGCATTATGATGATGGGCATGGTGAATTGTGATGACAGGGTTCATGGATCATTGAGATGAAAAGGGGCATATAGCATTGTGATTACAGGTTTCTTGGAGCCTTGTGATGAGAAGGGTCAATCAGCTTTGTGATGACAAGGCCATGGAATATCGTGATGGCAGAGGTCATGGAGCATTGTTATTACTGGGGTAATGGAGCATTGTGATGGCAAGGGCATGGAACATTGTGATGAGAAGGCCATGGAGCATTCTGATGACATGTGTCATGGAGCTTTGTGAAGACATGGGCATGGAGCAATGTGATGAGAGCAATCATGGAGCATTGTCATGACAGTGACATGGAGCATTGTGATGCCAAGTGTCATGGATCTTTATGATGACAAAGGTCATGGAGCATTTTGATGACAGGGGTTATGGAACATTGTGATGTCAGGGGTCATGGAACATTGTGATGATAAGGGGATGTAGCATTGTGATGACAGGGTAATGGAACATTTTGATTACAGGGGTGAGGGAGTATTGTGACGACTAGTGATGGAACATTGTGATATCTCTGGTGAGAGAGCATTTTGATGAGAAGTGCATGGAGCATTGTGATTACAAGTTTTAGGGAGCATTGCAGTGACAAAGTTGTGGACCGTTGTGATGAAATGCACGTGGCACCCTGTCATGTCTATGGTCATGGAGAATTGTTCTGAAAAATACATGGAGCTTTATGATGACAAGGGTCACAGAGAATTGTGATGAAAATTTCAGGGAGCATTGTGGTTACAAAGGTCACAGAGCCTTGTGATGACGCGGGCATGGACCATTGTGATGACAAACGTTATGAAACATTATGATGACTGGAGTCAGGGAGCATTGTGAAGACAGGGGTCATGTAGCTTTGTGATGACAAGGGCATGGAGCATTGTGATGACAGGGGCATGGAGCATTGGTCTGACATGTTTCATAGATTATTGTGATGACAGTGGGCATTGTGCATTGTGATGACCAGGGCCTGGAGCATTTTGATGAGAACGTCATGGAGTATTGTGAAGACAGTTGTCAGGGAGCATTGTGATGACATATGTCAAGGTCCATTGCGATTACAATGGCATGGAGCATTGTGATGCAAAATGTAATGGAGAATTGTGATGACAACTATAATGGAGCATTTCTATGATTAGGGCTTGGAGCATTATGATGACAAGGGCCATTGAAAATTTTCATGACAAGGTCGAGAAGCATTGTGATGACAAGGTCCTGGAGCACTGTGATGGCAAAACCATGGAGCTTTGTGATGACAATTCTCATGGAGCATACTGATGAAAAGGGGCATGGAGCATTGTGATTAGAGGGGTCTTGGCACATTGTGATAACAAGGGCATGGAGCATTGTGAGTAGAAGACCAAGGAGCATACTGATGGCATGCGTCATTGAGCTTTGTGATGACAAGGACATGGAGCATTGTGATTATATGGGTCTTGGAGCACTGTGATGAAAAGGGCATGGATCATTGTGATGAAAAAGGCATGGAGCCTTGTCATGACAGGGTTCAAGGAGCATACAGACAACAAGTGTCAGGGAGCATTTTGATGACAAGTGTATTGAGCATTGTGATGAGAAGACCATTGATAATTGTGATGACGAGTGTCATGGGGCATTGTGATGACAAGTGATAGGGAATATTGTGATCACAAGGGTTTGGAGCATTGTTATGACAGAGGTCATGGAGCATTTTGATTTCATTGTGATGACAATAACATGAAGCATTATGATGATGGGCATGGTCCACTGTGATGACAGGGTTCATGGATCATTGAGATGAAAAAGGGCATAGAGCATTGTGATTACAGGGTTCTTGGAGCATTGTGATGAGAAGGGTCATGGAGCTTTGTGATGACAAGGCCATGGAACATCGTGATGGCAGGGGTCATGGAGCATTGTTATGACTGGGGTAATGGAGCATTGTGATGGCAAGGGCATGGAGCATTGTGATGAGAAGGCCATGGAGCATTCTGATGACATGTGTCATGGAGCTTTGTTAAGACAATGGCATGGAGCAATGTGATGAGAGCGTTCATGGAGCATTGTGATGACAATGACATGGGACATTGTCATGCAAAGGGTCATGGATCTTTGTGATGACAAATGTCATGGAGCATTTAGATGGCAAGGGCGTTGTTCATTGTGATGAGAAAGGCAGGGAGCATTCTGATGACAGGGTCATGGAGCAATTTGATGAAAAGTGTCATGGAACATTTTGATGACAGGTGTTATGGAAAACTGTGATGTCAGGGGTCATCGAACATTGTGATGATAGGTGCATGAAGCATTGTGATGACAGGAGTCATGGAACATTGTGATGACAGGGGTGAGGGAGTATTGTGACAATAGTGATGTAGCATTGTGATATCAGTGGTGAGAGAGCATTTTGATGAGAAGTGCATGGAGCATTGTGATGACAAATTTTAAGGAGCATTGTGATGACAAGCTTGTCGAGCACTGTGATGACAAGCGCATGGTGCATTGTGATGACTTGTGTCATGGAGCATTGTGCTGACAAGCGCATGGAGCACTGTGATGACAAGGGTCAAAGAGCATTGTGATGAAAAGTTCATGGAGCATTGTGGTTAAAAAGGTCACAGAGACTGTTGATGACGAGGGCATGGACCATTTTGATGACAAAATTCATGAAGCACTGTGATGACTGGAGTCACGGAGCATTGTGATGACGGGGCCATGGAGCATTGTGATAACAAGGGCATGGAGCGTTGTGATGACAAGGGCATGGAACATTGGTCTAATAAGTTTCATGGATTATTGTGATGACAGTTGGAATGGCGCATTGTGATGAAAGTGGCATGGAGCATTGTGATGACCAGGTCATGCAGTATTGTAAAGACACGTGTCAGGTAGCATTGTGATGACATATGTAATGGCTGATTGTGATGACAATGGCTTGGATCATTGTGATGATAAGGGTCAGGGAGCATTGTTCTGACAAGTGCATGGAGAATTGTGATGACAAGGGTCATGGAGCAATCTGATGACAAGCTTGTGGTGTATTTTGATGACAATGGCATGATGTATTGTGATGAAAACGCCATGGGGCATTGTGATGAATAAGCCATGGAGCCTTGTCTTGAAAAAGTGCATGGTGCATACTGAGGTCAGTAGTCAGAGTGTATTGTGTTGACAAGGGTATTGAGCATTGTGCTGACAAAAGTCATGGTGCATTGTGATGACAAGTGTTATGGGACATTGTGATCACAAGGGTTTGCAACATTGTGATGACAGATGTCATGGATCATCTAGATATCATTGTGATGACAATAGCATGAAGCATTATGATGATGGGCATGGTGCATTGTGATGACAGCGTTCATGGAGCATTGTGATGAAAATTGGCATGGAGCATTGGTCTGACAAGTTTCTTGGATTATTGTGATAAGTATGGGCATGGCACATTTTGACGAGAAGGTCATGGAGCACTGTGATGACAATGTCATGGATTATTGTGAAGAAAGGTGTCAGGGAGCATTTTGATGAAATATGTCATGTTCCAGTTTGATGAAAATAACATGGAGCATTGTGATGCCAATTTTTATGGAGGATTGTTGTGACAAAATAAAGGAGCAGTGTGATGACAAGGGCATGGAGCATTGTGATATCAAGGTCCATTGAGAATTTTAATGTCCTTGTCGTGAAACATTTTGATGAAAAGCGCATGGAGCTTCCTATGACAGGGGTCATGGAGCATTGCGATGACAAGTGCATGGAGTATTGTGATGACAAGAGCATATAACATTGTGATGGGAAGTGCCATGGAGCATTGTAATGACAAGGACGTGGAGAATTGTGAGGACAAGTGACATTGAGCTTTGAGATGACAAGGCATGGAGCATGGTGATGGCAAAACCGTGGAGCATTGTGATGAGATGACATTGGGTAATTGTGATGTCGAGCATCATGGAGCACTGTAATGACAAGGGGATAGAAGCATTGTGATGACAGGTGTCAGGGAGCAATGTGATGACAGGGGTCATGGAGCAATGTGATGACAAAGGCATGGAGCATTGTGATGACAAGGGCATGGAGCATTGTGATGACAAGTGCATGGAGCATTGCAATGTCAAGAGCATGGAGAATTGTGATGACAAGAGCATGTAACATTTTGATGAGAAGTGTCATGTAGCATTGTGATGACAAGGACGTGGAGAATTTTGATGACAAGGGACATGGAGCATTTTGATAACCAGGGCATGGATCACTGTGATGACAGGGGTCATGGAGCATTATTATGACAAGGGCCATGGTGCATTCTGACATAAGATATCAATTATGAAGGGAATGTAAACATGGCTACATATGAACTGATTTAGGGAAGAGAACAGAGTCTCAGATTTAGAAAACACTCTAACGCTTGCTTAAGGGGAAAGAGAGGTGTGGAGATGCACAAAATAAAAGTTTGATATTAGCAGAGGTACCGTTCCATAATCCAAAAACAAAAGAGACAATCCCTACTCCTTCCTAAGAGAACGGAACTCAACATCCCTATTCCCCGCAGAGAAATATATCTGACTAGTGAGAATTTTAAAACCTATGTATTGATATGTCTCCGTAAGGTAACTAAGTGTGTCTAGAACGACATAAACATGGCAGTGAGAATCAGCTCAAACCCAATATAAAAATGAATTTCAAAACAAAACATAAAACAGAAAATTTCTTACACAATACCTTCAGGGTCGCGGATGAAACCTGGAATAACCCTATCTACAATGAGAGCTGGATGTGGCATAAGGCTGGACACTTGGGACTGAGAGGATTGGTGAGATTGGGTGAGCAAACGTAGACCCTTTAAAGAAATAATGCATGGCACCCATTCCATGGGTCCCAATTCTCCAGGTTGAAGTCGATATTACTACAGCTATAACATGTACGGGAAACCTAGAGAATGGACACACAGTGAATACGAAAGATTTCTAAAACTCAATTAATAGTCCCTCTCCTGGTGCTCCGGTTTGACTTAACAACTGCTTTACTAACAATCTCCCCACTTGGAGAGACAGCACCTTTAACCTCCTGGTACACAGCTTGCCAATTTGGCAGAGGATGAATGGGAAGAAGGAGAACCAATGAGAGAGTAGTTGTTAGGCATTTGGACGGGCACATGTCACTCTAATTTCCCGGCAGGAAGAAGAAGTAACCAAAGTCTCAGCCACCCACCGTGAACCAGTATAGGTCCTGAACCAAAATTATGGACTTGCCTTCAGCTCACAAAAAACGAGTTGAAAAACGGAGCTCAGGGGCACAAAAATTCACAAACTGGCAGAATAGTAAAGGACAGCTATCGTCCAAAAATCTGTTGAGGGAAGACAACGAGACAGACTTGAAAGCGAGGCAGAATTGCAGGAAACAGCTTTCAAGAGATAGGTTGGAATAGCCTTTAAAGCACAGGAAGAGGGGCACAACTTCGACAATGATGCACTTGACCAAAAAGGGCATATGCGTTTCCTCCTGAATATATTCAGGAGACAACACATATGCCCTTTTTGGCAAAGCAAGCAAGCGGGCAATGCAAATCTTCACTACTAAGGAGTATCACTTCCGACCAGTCAAAAGGGACATCCACAAAATGTGAAAAAACCAGAAAGTCAAGACAGGCACTGGACAACAGGGAGCCTTGTTATGCTGATGGGCGTAATGAAAATTGCCAACTGCCTCTCTGAAGGAGTGCATTGTGTTCCCTAAAACAAGTAAACAACAGAGATACAGAGCCAAGGGCACTTCCAGTCCAGGGAATATACCTTGGGAAAACTGAAAATCAATAAGACAGAGCCACTCCAAAATTTAGGGCTGCACTGCTTACAAGAACCTCAACTTGGGTACACCTTAAATATCCCAGGAAAGATAAAAATCATTCAAAAAATTGTTGTACTTACGTACGATGGAATATCCCTCAGCCATGAAATCAATGTCATAAGACCAGTAGCAGCAAAATGAGTGGATTCAGGTACGATGATTCTAAGTGAAATAAGTCACACAGAAAAAGAAACTTATCATAAGATATCACTTAGGAAGATCCTGTAAACATGGCTACACATGAACTGAGTTAGGAAAGAGAACAGAGTCTCACATTTAGAAAACACTCTTATGCCTGCTTAAGGGGGAAGGAGAGGTGGGGTGATGCATAAAACCAGAGTTTGATATAAGCCCACGTACCGTTCCAAAAACCAACTATGGAATAGAAAAGACCTACACCTTCCTCAGTGAAAGGGACTCAAAACCCCATATTTCCCGCAGATGAATATATCTGACTAGTAAGAATCTTAATACTTATGTATTGATATGTCTCCATAAGGGAATCAAGTGTTTCTAGCCTGGCATAAATATGGCAGCGAGAATAAGCTCATAACCACTATAAAAAGGAATTTCAAAAACAAAACAAAAAAAACAGGGAAATTCTTTACAATCTTTCAGGGTCTCTGATGAAACCTGGAATGACCCTACCTACAACGACAGCTGGAGGTGACATAAGTCTGGACACATAGGACTGAGAGGATTGGTGAGACTGGGGGAGCAAATACAGAACCTTTAAAGCAATAATGCATGGCACCCATTCCATGGGTCCCATGTCTCCAGGTTGAAGGGAATATTACTACAGCAATAACATGTACGGGAAACATAGAATATGGACACACTCTGAATATGAAACGTCTCTAAAACTCAACAAAATGCCACTCTCTTGGTGCTCCCGTTTGACTTTCCAACTTCTTTACTATCAATCTCCCAACTGGGAGAGACAGCCCCTTAGCCTCTGGGTTCGCACAGGTTGCCAATTTGGCCGAGGATGAAAGGGAAGAGGGAGAACCAATGAGAGAGTAGCTGTTAGGCATTTGGACGGGCACGTGTCACTCTTATTTCCCGGGAGGAAAAAGAATTAACCAAAGTTTCAGCCACCCACCGGGAAACAGTTTAGGACCTCAACCAAAATATTGGACTTGCGTTCAGCTCACAAAAACGAGTTGAAAAATGCAGCTTAGGGGCACAGCAATTCACAACCTGGCAGAGCAATACAGGGCAACTATCGTCCCAAAATCTGTTGAGGGAAGGAAACTAGGCGGACTTGAAAGTGAGGCAGAATAGCAGGAAACAGATTTCAATAGGTACGTTGGAATCGCCTTTAAAGCACAGGAAGAGGGGCACAACTTCGACAATGATGGCCTTGGCCAAAAAGGGCTTATGTGTTTTCTCCTGAATATATTCAGGAGAAAATGCATACGCCCTTTTTTGCCAAGCAAGAAAGCGGGAAACAAAAATCTGCACTACAAAGAAGTATCACTTCCCCCCGGTCAAAAGGGACATCCACAAAATTGTTAAAAGCCATAAAGGAAAGACAGGCCCTGGAGAACAGGGAGCCTTGTTATGCTGATGGTCGGGATATAAATTGCCTACTGCCTCAGAGGAGTGCATTGTGTTCCCTAAAACAAGTAAATAACAGAGTTACAGAGCCAAGGACACTTCCAGTCTAGGGAATATACCATGGGAAACTGAAAATCAATAAGACATAGCCACCCAAAATTCAGGGCTGCACTGCTTACAAGAACCTCAACTTGGGTACAACTTAAGTATCCCAGGAAAGATAAAAATGGTTCAAAAAATTGTGGTACTTACGTACGATTGAATATCCCTCAGCCATGAAATCAATGTCATAAGACAAGCAGCAGCAAAATGAGTGGATTCAGGTATGAGGATTCTAAGTGAAATAAGTCACAAAGAAAAAGAAGCTTATCATAAGATATCACTTAAGGAGATCCTGTAAACATGGCTACATATGAACTGAGTGAGGGAAGAGAACACAGTCTCACATTTAGAAAACACTCTTATGCCTGCTTAAGGGGGAAGGAGTGGTGGGGTGATGCATAAAACCAGAGTTTCATATAAGCACAGGTACCGTTCCAGAAACAAACTATGGAATAGACAAGATCTACACCTTACTCGGGGAAAGGGACTCAAAACCGCATATTTTCCGCAGAGGAATATATCTGACTAGTAAGAATCTTAAAACCTATGTATTGATATGTCTCTGTAAGCGAATCAAGTGTGTCTAGACTGGCATAAACACAGCAGTGAGAATCAGCTCAAACCCACTATAAAAAGCAATTTCAAAAACAAAACAACAAAACAGGGAAATTCTTTACAATTCCTTGAGGGTCTCTGATGAAACCTGGAATGACCCTGTCTACAACTACAGCTTGATGTGGCATAAGGCTGGATACTTGGGACTGAGAGGATTGGTGAGACTGGGTGAGCAAACAGAGACCGCTTAAAGCAATAATGCGTGGCCTCCATTCCATGGTTCCAAACTCTCCAGGTTGAAGGGAATATTACTACAGCTATAACATGTACGGGAAACCTAGAGAATGGACACACTGTGTATACGAAAGGTTTCTAAAACTCAACTAATTGTCCCTCTCCTGGTGCTCCAGTTTGATTTTCCAACTGCTTTACTATCAATCTCCCAACTTGGAGAGACAGCCCCTTTAACCTCCTGAATAACACAAGTTGCCAATTTGGCAGAGGATGAAAGGGAAGAGGGAGAACCAATGAGAGAGAAACAGTTAGGCATTTGGACGGGCACATGTCACTCTTATATCCTGGGAGGAAGAAGAATTAACCAAAGTCTCAGCCACCCACCGGGAATCAGTATAGGTCCTGAACCAAAATTCTGGACTTGTGTTCAGCTCACAAAAAACGAGTTAAAAAATGGACCTCAGGGGCACAGCACTTCACAAACTGGCAGAGTAATAAAGGACAACTATCGTCCAAAAATCTGTTGAGGGAAGGCAACGAGGGGGACTTGAAAGCGAGACAGAATAGCAGGAAACAGATTTCAATAGGTACGTTGGAATCGCCTTTAAAGCACAGGAAGAGGGGCACAACTTCGACAATGATGCACTTGGCCAAAATGGGCGTATGCGTTTTTTCCTGAATATATTCAGGAGGAAACGCATACACCCTTTTTGGCGCAGCAAGCAAGCGGGCAATGCAAATCTGCACTAGAAAGAAGTATCCCTTCCCACCAGTCAAAAGGTGCATCCACAAAATGGATAAAAACCAGAAAGGCAAGACAGGCCCTGGAGAAATGGGAGCCTTGTTATGCTGATGGGCGGGATGTAAATTGCCAACTGCCTCTCTGGAGGTGTGCATTGTGTTACCTAAAACAAGTAAACAACAGAGCTACAGAGCCAAGGGCACTTCCAGTCTGGGGAATAAACCTTGGGAAACTGAAAATCAATAAGTCAGAGCCACCCCAAAATTTAGGGCTGCACTGCTTACAGGAACCTCAACTTGGGTACACCTTAAATATCCCAGGAAAGATAAAAATGGTTCAAAAAATTGTGGTACTTAGGTACGATGGAATATCCCTCAGCCATGAAATCAATGTCATAAGACCAGTAGCAGCAAAATGAGTGGATTCAGGTTTGATAATTCTAAGTGAAATAAGTCACACAGAAAAAGAAACGTATGATAAGATATCACTTATGAAGATCCTGCAAACATGGCTACACATGAACTGAGTTAGGAAAGAGAACAGAGACTCACATTTAGAAAACACTCTTATGCCTGCTTAAGGGGGAAGGAGAGGTGGTGTGTTGCATAAAACCAGAGTTTAATATTAGAACAGGCACCGTTCCAAAAACGAAATACAGAATAGACAATATCTACACCTTCCTCAGTGAAAGGTATTCAACAACCCATACTTCCTGCAGAGGAATATATCTGACTAGGAAGAATCTTAAAACCTATGTATTGGTATGTCTCCTTAAGGGAATCAAGAGTGTCTAGACTGGCATAAACATGGCAGTGAGAATCATCTCAAACCCACTATTAAAAGGAATTTCAGAAAAAAAAAGGAAATTCTTTACAATTCCTTCAGGGTCTCTGATGAAACCTGGAATGACCCTATCTACAATGACAGCTGGATGTGTCATAAGACTGGCCATTTGGGACTGAGAGGATTGGTGAGATTGGGTGAGCAAACACAGACCGTTTAAAGCAATAATGTGTGACACCCATTTCATGCGTCCCAACTATCCAGGTTGAAGTGAATATTACTACAGTTATAATATGTACGGGAAACCTAGAGAATGGACACACTGTGAATACGAAAGGTTTCTAAAACTCACCTAATACTCTCTCTCCTGGTGCTCCAGTTTGAATTTCCAACTGCTTTTCTATCAATCACCCAACTTGGAGAGACAGCCCGTTTAACCTCCTGGTTCAAACAGGTTGCCAATTTGGCAGACGATGAAAGGGGAAGAAGGAGAGCAAATGAGAGAGTAGCTGTTTGGCATTTGGACGGCCACATGTCATTCTAATTGCCCGGCATGAAGAAGTATTGACCAAAGTCTCAGCCACCCACCGGGAACCAGTATAGGTCCTGAACCAAAATTTGGGACTTGCGTTCAGCTACAAAAAAACGAGTTAAAAAAAGCAGCTCAGGGGCACAGCAATTCACAAACTTGCAGAGTAATAAAGGACAACTATCTTCCAAAAATCTGTTGAGGGAAGGCAACGAGGCGGACTTGAAAACGAGGCACAATGGCAGGAATCAGATTTCAATAGCTACGTTGGAATCGCCTTTAAAGCACAGGAAGAGGGGCACAACTTCGACAATGAGGCACTTGGCCAAAAGGGGCGTATGCGTTTTCTCCTGAATATATTCAGGAGAAAACGCATACGCCCTTTTTGGCCAAGAACGCAAGCGGGCAATGCAAATCTGCACTACAAAGAAGTATCACTTCCATCGGTCAAAAGGGACATCCACAAAATGGGTAAAAACCAGAAAGGCAAGAGAGGCCCTGGAGAACAGGGAGCCTTGTTATGCTGATGGGCGGGATGTAAATTGCCAACTGCCTCTCTGGAGCACTGCATTGTGTTCCATAAACAAGTAAACAACAGAGCTACAGAGCCAAGGGCACTTCCAGTCTAGGGAATATACCTTGGGAAAACTGAAAATCAATAAGACAGAGCCACCCCAAAATTTAGGGCTGCACTGCTTACAAGAACCTCAACTTGGGTACAACTGAAATATCTCAGGAAAGATAAAAATGGTTCAAAAATATTGTGTTACTTACATACGATGGAATATCCCTCAGCCATGAAATCAATGTCATAAGACCAGTAACAGCAAAATGAGTGGATTCATGTACGATGATTCTAAGTGAAATAAGTCACACAGAAAAAGAAACGTATCATAAGATATGACTTATGAAGATCCTGTAAACATGGCTACACATGAACTGAGTTAGGAAAGAGAACAGAGTCTCACATTTAGAAAACACTCTTATGCCTGCTTAAGGGGGAAGGAGAGGTGGGGTGATGCATAAAACCAGAGTTTGATATAAGCACAGGTACCGTTCCAAAAACCATCTATGTAATAGACAAGACCTACACCTTCCTCAGTGAAAGGACTCAAAACCCCATATTTCCTGCAGAGGAATATATCTGACTAGTAAAAATCTTAAAACCTACGTATTGATATGTCTCCGTAAGGGAATCAAGTTTGTCTAGACTGGCATAAACATGAGAGCGAGAATCAGCTCAAACCCACTATGAAAAGGATTTTGAAAAACAAAAAAAAAAGGGAAATTATTTACAATTCCTTCAGGGTCTCTGATGAAACCTGGAATGACCCTATCTACATGACAGCTGGATGTGGCATAAGGCTGGACACATGGGACTGAGAGGATTGGTGAGTTTGGGTGAGCAAATGCAGACACTTTATAGCAATAATTCATGGCACCCATTCCATGTGTCCCATGTCTCCAGGTTGAAGGGAATATTACTACAGCTATAACATGTACGTGAAACCTAGAAAATGGACACACTGTGAATACGAAAGGTCTCTAAAACTCAACGAATAGTCCCCCTCCTGGTGCTCCGGTTTGACATTCCAACTGCTTTACTATCAATCTCCCAACTTGAAGAGACAGCACCTTTTACCTCCTGGTTCGCACAGGTTGCCAATTTGGCAGAGGATGAAAGGGAAGAGGGAGAACCAATGAGAGAGTAGCTGTTAGGCATTTGGACGGGCACATGTCACTCTTATATCCCGTGCGGAAGAAGAATTAACCAAAGTCTCCGCCACCCACCGGGAACCAGTAGAGTTCCTGAACCAAAATTTTGGACTTGCGTTCAGCTCACACAAAACGAGTTAAAAATTGTAGCTCAGGGGCACAGCACTTCACAAACTGGCAGAGTAATAAAGGACAACTATCGTCCAAAAATCTGTTGAGGGACGGCGACGAGGTGGAGTTGAAAGCGAGGCAGAATAGCAGGAAACAGATTTCAATAGGTACGTTGGAATCGGCTTTAAAGCACAGGAAGACGGGCACTACTTCGACAATGATGCACTTGGCCAAAAAGGGCGTATGTGTTTTCTCCTGAATATATCCAGGAGAAAACGCATATGCCCTTTTTGGCCAAGCAAGCAAGCGGGCATTGCAAATCTGCACTCCAAAGAAGTATCACTTCTCACCAGTCAAAAGGCACATCCACAAAATGGATAAAAACCAGAAAGGCAAGACAGGCCCTGGAGAACAGGAAGCCTTTTTATGCTGATGGGCGGGATGTAAATTGCAAACTGCCTCACTGGAGGAGTGCATTGTGTTCCATAAACAAGTAAACAACCGAGCTACAGAGCCAAGGGCACTTCCAGTCTAGGGAATATACCTTGGGAAAAGTGAAAATCAATAAGACAGAGCCACCCCAAAATTTAGGGCTGCACTGCTTACAAGAACCTCAACTTGGGTACACCTTAAATATCCCAAGAAAGATTAAAATGGTTCAAAAAATTGTCTTACTTACATACGGTGGAATATCCCTCAGCCATGAAATCAATGTCATAAGACCAGTAGCAGCAAAATGAGTGGATTCAGGTACGATGATTCTAAGTGAAATAAGTCACACAGAAAAAGAAACTTATCATAAGATATCACTTATGAAGATCCTGTAAACATGGCTACATATGAACTGAGTTAGGAAAGATAACAGAGTACTGAATCTTATCATAAGATATCACTTATAGTGTGAATGTACATTTGGCTATGAATGATCTGAATTACAAACACAACAGAGTCACACACTTAGAAAACAATATTCTCTCTGCTTAAGGGGAAAGGCGAGGTGGGTTGATGCATAAAACCACAGTTTTAAATTAGCACAGATACCGTTACATAAACCAAGTATGTAAAAGACATCACCTACTCCCCGCACCATGAACTCGACTCAACACCCCCTATTCATTGCAGAGGAATATATCTGACTCCAAGAATTTTAAAACATATGTATTATCATGTCTCCATAAAGGAGTCATGTGTGTGTATAACGGCATGAACACAGCACTGAAATTCAGCTAAACACCCTTATAAAAATAAATTTCAAAAGCAAAATGCAAAAACAGCTAAACAGAGGGAAAGCCTTAAGAATTACGTTCAGGGCCTGTGATGCAACCTGGATTGTCCACCTTTACACCCACAGCTGGATGAGACATAAAACTGGACACTTGGGGCTGACAAGATTGTTGAGGTTGTGTGAGCAAAAGAACACCACTTAGAGCAATACTGTGTACTACCCATTCTAGTGGTCCCAACTCTCCAAGTTTAAGGGAATCTTCCTACAGTTAAAGCATGCATGGGAAACCCAGTGGATGGTACACTGTGTAATTGTGAAAGTTTTCTAAAAGGTACCTCATTTTTCCGTTTGTCGTGCTCGGCTTCGCCATTCCATCTGCATTACTCAAAATCTCCCCACTTGGAGTGTCAGCGCCTTTACCCTCCTGTTATGCACAGTTTGCAAATTGTGCAGAGGATGAACAGGAAGAGGGGAAACAAATGAGAGATTAGCTGTAGGTGTTTGGATGGGCACATGTCACTCTAGTTTCCTATCAGGAAGAAGAATTAACCAAAGGCTCAGCCTGACACCCCAGAACCAGACTAGGGCCTACAGCCATGCTGCGGTATTGCAGCCAGCTCACAAAGAGGCGAGTTGAAAAATGGAAATCAGGGGCACAACAATTCACAAACTTGCAGAGTTATAAAGGACAACTATCATCCAGAAATATATTGAGGAAAGGCAGTGAAGAGGATTTGAATGCAAGGCAGAATTGAAGGAAACAGATTTCAAGAGGTAGATTGGAGTTGTCTTTAAAGCACATGAAAAGCGACAGAACTTCGACAATGCTGCCCGTGGCCGAAAAGGGAGTATGTGTATTTTCTTGAATAACTTCGGGAAAAAATGCATATGCACTTTTTGGCCAAGCAAGCCATCAGGCATTGCAAATCCACACTACATAGAAGTGTCCCTTACATCCAGTCAAAAGGGCCATCCACAAATAGTGTAAAAACCACAAATGCAGGACAGGCCATGGAGAAAAGGACCCTGGTTACGCTGATGGACAGGATGTAAATTGCCAACAGCCTCTCTGGAGAACTGTATGTTGTTTTCTAAAACAGAGCTACAGAGCATAGCACACTTCCACTCATGGGCGTGTATTTTGGGAAAACTAAAAATCCACCACACACAGCCAGCCCAAACTTTAGGGCTGCTCTGTTTAAAAGAACCTCGACTTCGGTACACTTTAAATATCCCAGGAAAGGGAAAAAAATGGATATAGATGTTGTGGTACTTATATACAATGGAATGTCACTCAGACATAAAATCAATGTCATAAGGCCAATAGCAGCATAATGAGTGGCTTTAGGTATGATGATGCTAAGTGAAATGAGCCACAAAGAAAAAAAAATTATTGTAATATATCACTTATAGAGGGAATGTAAACATGGCTACACACGAACTGAATTTCAAATGTGAACAGAGTTACACATTTAGAAAACACACTTATGCCTCCTTAAGGGGAAAGGTGACGTGGGGTGATGTGTAAAAGCAGAGTTTGAAATTAGCACAGATCCCATTCCATATACCAAATATGTAATAGACAAGACCTACTCCTTTCTCAATGAACTGGACACAAAACACCCTATTCACTGAAGAGGAATATATCTGACTGGTAATAACCTTGAAACCTATGTATTTATATGTCTCCATAATGGAATCAAGTTTATGTAGATTGGCATAAACACATATCAATGGAACAGGACAGAAAGCCCAGAGATAAACCTACATACCTATGGCTATCTCATCTATGACAAAGGAGCTAAGGATATACAATGGAGAAAAGACAGTCTCTTCAGTAATTGGTGCTGGGAAAACTGGACCCCTACACATAAAAGAATGAAATTAGAACACTCCATAACACCATACTCAAAAATAAACTCTAAATTGATTAGAGATCTAAATATAAGACCAGACACTATAAAACACTTAGAGGAAACCATAGGCAGAACACTCTATGACATAAATCACAGCAAGATCCTTTCGGACCCACCTCCTAGAGAAATGGAAATAAAAACAGAAATCAACAAATGGGACCTAATGAAACTTAAAAGCTTTTACACAGTACAGGAAAACATAAACAAGATGCAAAAACAACCCTCAGAATGGGAGAAAATATTTTCAAATGAAGCAATTGACAAAGGATTAATCTCCAAACTTTACAAGCACCTCATGTAGCTCAATATCACAAAAACAAACAACCCAATCCAAAAACGGGCAGAAGACCTAAATAGACATTTATCCAAAGAAGATATACAGATTACCAAGAAACACATGAAAGGATGTTGAACATTACTAATAATTAGAGAAATCTAAATCAAAACTACCCTGAGGTATCACCTCACAGCAGTCAGAGTGGCAATCATCAAAAAAATCTACAAAGCAATAAATGCTGGAGAGGTCTTTATTGGAGAAAATGGAACACACTTGCACTGTGGGTGGGAATGTAAATTGATATGGACACTAGGGAGAACAGTACGGAGGTTCCTTTAAATAACTAACAATAGAAGTACCATATGACACAACAATCCAACTACTGGGCATTTGCCTTGTGAAAACCATAATTCAAAAAGAGTTATGTACAAAAATGTTCATTGCAGCTATATTTACAATAGTCAGGACATGGAAGCAACCTAAGTGTCCATCGACAGATGAATGTTTAAAGAAGATCTGGCACATATATACAGTGGAGTATTACTCAGCCATAAAAAGAAGCAAAACTGAGTTATTTGTTCTGAGGTAGATGGACTTTGAATCTGTCCTACACAGTGAAGTAAGTCAGAAAGGGAAAAACAAATACTGTATGTTAACAGAGATATACGGAATCTAATGAAGAAAAAAAAAAAGATTTTGAAGAACCTAGTGGCAGGACAGGATTAAGGACACAGACATAGAGAAAGGACTTGAGGACACCGGAAGGGGGATGGGTAAGCTGGGACGAAGTGAGAGAGTGGCATGGACATAAATACATTACCAAATGTAACACCGATAGCTACTGGGAAGCAGCCACATAGAACAGGGAGATCAGCTCGGTGCTTTGTGACCACATAAAGGGGTGGGATATGGGGTGTGAGAGGGAGATGCAAGAGGGAGGGTATCTGGTGATATTTGTATATGTATAGCTCATTCATTTTTTTATACAGCAGAAACGAACACTCCATTGTAAATCAATTACACTCCAATAAACGTGTAAAAGGAAAAAAAAAGAAAGCACAGGGATAAACCTACACATCTATGGTCACCTAATCTATGACAAAGGAGGCAAGACTATACAATGGAGATAAGACAGTCTCTTCAATCATTGGTGCTGGGAAATATGGAGAGCTACATGTAAAAGAATGAAATTAGAACACTCCCCAACACCATACATAAAATAAATATTCAAAATGGATTAGAGACCTTAATGTAAGCCTGGATAGTATAAAACTCTGAGAGGAAAAGTTACGAAGGATACTCTGACGTAAATCACAGCAAGATCTTTTTTGATCCACCTCCTATAGTAATGAAATAAAAAAGAAAACTAAACAGATGGGACCTAATGGAACGTAAAAGCTTTTGCAAAGCAAAGGAAACTACAAACAAGACGAAAAGACAACCCTCAGATTGGCAGAAAATATTTGCAGACGAATCAATGGACAAATGATTAATCTCCAATATATATAAACAGCTCATGCAGCTCAATATTAATAAAACAAACAACCCAATACAAAAATGGAAGAAGATATAAATAGACATTTCTTCCAAGAAGACATAGAGATGGCCAGTACGCACATGAAAATCTGCTCAATATCACTAATTATTAGAGAAATGGAAATGGAAACTACAATGAGGTGTCATGTCATACCTGTTAGAATGGGCATCAACAGAGAATCTACAAACAACAAATGCTGGAGAGGGTATGGAGGAAAGGAACCTTCTTCCACTATTGTTGGGAATGTAAATTGATACAGTCTCTATGGGGAACAGTATGGAGGTTCCTTAAAAATGTAAAAATAGAATTACCATATAATCCAGCAATCCCACTACTGGGCATATACCCAGAGAAAACCATAAATCAAAAAGACACATTCACCACAATGTTCACTGCACCACTATTTACAATAGCCAGGTAATGAAAGCAACCTAAGTGCCCACAGACAGATGAATGGATAAAGATGTGGTACATATATATAATGGAATATTACTCAGCCATACATAGGAATGAAATTGGGTCATTTGTAGAGACCTTAATGGATCTAGAGACTGTCATACAGACTGAAGTAAGTCAGAAAGAGAAAAACAAATATTGTATATTAATGCATATATGTGGAACCTAGAAAAATGGTACAGATGAACCGGTTTGCAGGGCAGAGATAGAGACACAGATGTAGAGAACAAACATATGGACACCAAGGGGGAAACGCCATGTGAGGGTGGTGGTGGGATGAATTGGGAGACTGGGATTCACATGTGCACACTTATATGTATAAAATAGATATCCAATAAGAACCTGCTGTATAAAAGAAATAAATTTAAAAAAATAAAAATAAATAGCATTTAATAAAAGAAAACAGAAAAAAAGTATTTCCCTTCACATAGACGTCTTTATATTAATGCATTATTTCCATGTTTATATCTGCAAATTAAAAAAAAAAGAGGAATAAATAAAATCTACCTTGAACCAAAAAGAAAAGAAAAAAAAAAAAAATAAAAAAAAAAAAATAAAAAAACAGAACCCGCCAGTTATACAGAGGAAAATCGTATCAGGGCACTTGCTCCAGTGGTAAAAAATTCTTAACTTGGTCAGAGGTGGGAAATCGTCTCCGATGCAGTCAGCAGTGCTCCCCCCAACAAGGAGCATCCTCATTGCAAAGCTGGGGGACAGTGTCGAGGCGTCTGTGAGTAAATGTGAGCTGAGCCCCAGTCCTGCTGCAGCTGAACTCTTCCCACCCTTTCCAGGTAAACGCCTGAATATGTACAAGCACTTGCAAGCCTAGAGGAAGGGCTGTTGAGCCACACCAGCGACAGCACGCAGGCCGACTTGGTGTCTGCAGGCCAGTCAGGATGGTCCTGGCCCCAGATGCTCTTCTGGAAGCTTTCCATTTCCCTGCCTGAGATACCCCTCCTGCCACGGCCCCCACTGCTTTTTTACTTCCCCACCTCTGCCTGGGGAGAAATTCAAGCAGCAGGTATGGATGACACATCCTCTTCTTTAGCAGGTGCCAGCCTAGCAACTCCTGCGGAAAGTCCAGCAGAGCCCCACTCACACTGGGCCACCCACAAAGCCACGGCCCCTCACGCCCTACCACCACCCCAGCCCCGACACTGCTGACGGGGCAGAGAATATGGCGTCAGGCACAGCTACAGGGGCTCTTGCTGACTGGAGAGGTGTTTATATTGACCTCAACCCAGGCACACCTGGGGAGAGCAGGCAGGCAGTGTCAGGCTGCCCAAATCAGCCAATCCTCACCCCTCAGGGGCTCACAGTAGCAGAAAATGAACCTTGCTAAACGGGCCAGGTCCAAGGAACAGGTGTGGGCCCTTGAGAGTCAGGCTAGACAAGGGGCTGCAGCTGCGGCTTGTTTTCTTATCATTTTATCTGGTCCATGAGTGGAAAACAACTTCAAGAAGACCCTATCCTAATGAGAGGAACCCAGGAGTCAGGGAGAGGAGTGATGGTGGGTAGAGACAGAGGCCTGGTGCCCTTGTTGCAGTGGAAGTGTCTGGAAGACCAGGCAGAGAGAGACTGCACAGAGTGATAGCCAGGGTCACAGACCTGTCAGAGCTGCTGTTTGTTAGTTCAAGCCCTGCTCTGAGGTGTTCTGTGTCAGCTGTGAGCGACAGGTGAGCTGGGGGTTCTCTGCAAGGTGGGCTATGTGCACAGTTCCTGTGTGTCCAGCCTTGCTTGGGTACCTGCCCAGGGGAGCTCTGTATCCTGGGAAGGGCCTGACTATGAAACCCCCATGGGCTGCTGGGTAGCTGCACAGGGGAGCTCCATACCCAGGGAGGGACTTGAACACGAGAGCCTCGTGGGCTGTGGGGATGGGTGGTGCAGCCAAGGTGAGCCCCATATACTGGGATTTGCCTGACCACGAGAGCCCCATGGGCTGCTGGAGGCCTGGTAAAAATATCAGGACAGTCAGTGAAGCCACCGTGGATATACATCCAGTAGCTCCTATTTCCTACACCCTGCTGCTCATTCTACCATCCACCAGGCCATGGCATTCTGTATTACACTTCAATGATGCCTTCTTCTGTATTCCATTCATCTCAGAGTCACAAGAATTTTTGGCTTGTGTGTGGCAGGACACAACATGCAACAAAAGCAATAATGCTGGGCCGTCCTGCCCCAACGGTACAAAAATCCCCACACCATCATTGGGGAAATGACCTCTAAAGACCTAAACGTTCTACCTCTGTAAAAGGGAACCCTCCTTCAATATGCAGATGACATTCTGATCGCCAGGCCTACTAAAGACGCCTCTGAACTACCTAGCCAAGAACGGATAGAAGGTGTCCAAGAAAAAGGCTCAAATATCCCAGGCTCAGGTGACATGCCTGGGCTTCATTCTCACAGATATTCAGAGAAACGCATCCCAGGATAGGGAAGAAGCCATTTGCAGCCTTACCTCTTCTAAAACTAGAAGACAGCTTAGGGGTTCCTGGGGAGGGCAAGGTTTTCTGCATCTGGATCCCTAACTACAGTCTAATAGCTGGCCCTCTACATGAAACACTGACACGAAAAGATGATGATCCTTTTGTATAGAATCCAGAAGCAGCCTTTCAAGAATGGAAAGAGCAGTCAATTCAGACCCTTGCCGAGGAACTCCCTAATTTAGCTAAACCCTTTGACCTTTATATACCCGGTCAATGGTTAATTGCCCTTGGAGCCTTAGTGCAAAAACTGGGACCACTTGAAATGGAGCAACACAAGAATGCCCTTCAGGTATGATAAACTATGGTCACCAAAGGCTTTGCCCACCGACTCATGAGGCCAGGATACTGGGGTATCTAAAAAGCTAGAAATCAGCAGCCCACAAGGCCAGCTCCCTCCTAAGGGAAAAGGACCCCACGTCGTGATCCTAACCACCCATCATGCCCTGAAGTTGCAGGGGTCGCTCTGTGGACACACTGACCTCGAGTGAGGAGGCCCTCCAACTCCAACCTCCAGAGAGACAAATGGTGGCAACGGGCCCCCAAGATGACTCGTGTGACCATCACTTGACCTGGAGTTTCTCTCAGAAAACAACAAGACTGTGCCCCGAAAGAGCAGACTACTGCTTGCAGGACTTACTGCACTCAGAGGGGAGCTAATAAGCTTGGCGGGGGAAACGTATATCACGCTTTCACCATAGAAAAACCTACAGACACCACGGTGATGGTGGCCAATATGACCGGCTGGACTGCTGGCTACTTCTAAAGGCCGTTGACTCAGTGGACGTCATGGTCCTACATCACCACTGACCCTGGACTGTCTGGGAGTTGCGTGGGCAGGGTTCTGACACATGGTGCTGTTTGTACATTTATTCAGGGACCTAATTAAAGAAAGCACAGACTACTGGTCAGAGCATCTAGGCTGGCAAAAACCGTCAGCCTAAGGTCGCCAAACAAATGTGGCGTGGGGTGAAACCTGCCACCTCAGCATCTCTGCGCATCTCTTTCCTAGACCCTTAAAGGTCATTAGAATCTATAACACTTCCAATGCTGGTGCTCATGCGGACGAGAAGTGAGGCAGGAGGCCTTGGGACAATCAACCTCACCTGGAGGCTGTTGGGGAGACGTTTTGCCCCTCCCCCGAAGTATCAGGGCTCCCACCACAGCATGAAGCAGTTACAAAAGAGGGGTCTGCACCCTCAACACCCCAAGAATGAGGAACGGAACAAAAAGCAGAGGAGGGGTTCGTCTCTGGCAACGTTCATTAAAAATTCCTGGGAGATAAAAAGAGAATCTGGGCAATAAAATAAAGTCTAAGCTGTTTTTCCTTTGTGCTTTGTCTAATTTCACGTGCTCCTAGGGTTCCGCATGCAGAGGTCCCACACCCGGCACTTCAGACCCGATTTCGTAGTGCAGAATGGCTGGGTCAACACCTCAGCTAGCGGGGTCCCATGCAGACTCCACGGCATAGAGCCTGAGCTTCAGCCAACCCAGCCCTCGAGAGCTCCATCCCCTCCCTCCCACTGACGCTGCTGGGATCCCTACACAGCAGCCCAGCCCACAGCCCATGGGGGAGTGCACACTCTCACCTCTCCATTCTGTTTTCAAAATAATGTTTCCTTTGCTTCTGAACCAAACTCAGTCTTGATCTGTTGGCTCCAATGACACTGGGCACGGGGACTCCTGTTGGGGTCCACTCTGGAGGATCAGTAACAGAAATTGAGAACATTGTAACTTCAATGAACAGATGTGTGAGCCAAACTGTAGTTAACACAGAGCAGTGTATAATGCTCGGGTAAAATAAGATGTTTCTAAGACTTACCTTTGATATTTCCATCACTTTACTATAAGCAAGTTCAGTGAAGACGTCTGTCTTATTTGTCAGGTCAACATTAGAGAAATGAAGTGATTTATTTCCATGGATGTACGTCGAGTACTCTTGGCTGAGGCTTCAATCTTGTTTTGAACACTTTTCCATTGAAAACGATACCTCTCTTTCAGCTCCCCCATTTCTGAGAAGTATAAAATCTTATAATTTATTATTACCAAAGGGGAAAGGTAGGAGAAGGGATAAATTAACAGTGTGGGATTAACACATACACACTGCTATGTATAAAATAGATCATCCACAAGGAACTACTGTATAGCACAGGGAACTACACTGAATATTTTGCAATAACCTATAAGGGGAAATAATCTGAAAAATAATAGATATTTTTATTGACATCATCTATCAATGACAGATAAAATGTAACCTAAACAAGGCCGATGGTGAACGCTTCTGACCCTGAAGATTTCAATCATCTAAAGTTTGGGATCTGCCTATTTCCCAAGGTGCTTAATGGACATACGTGTAGCCGTAGCTTAAAAATTCCCCAGTTTGGGGTACGGGGAGGCACTGATTTGGAAAAATCCCTGGTGTTCTCCTTCCATGCACGGGACCCTTCGTACAGCTAAAACATGCCTGTCACACCTAGAGGATGGTACACCTTTTGATCAGAAAATGTTTGGAAAAGGCACCTCATCTCCTCATCGTCTGGTGCTCGGGTTCACCCCTCCAGCATCTTTCCTAACAATCTCCTCACTTGGGGATATCAGCACCGTTAACATCCTGTTGCACACAGTTTGGAATTTGTCCAGAGGATGAAGCGGAAGGATGAGAAAAATTTAGAGACAAGTCTTAGTTGTTCGGACAGGCACATGCCACTCTAATTTCCAATCCGGAAGACAAATTCATCAAAGGCTAGAATTGCCCACGGAAACAGAATAGGGCTAGAGGAAATCCCGCTGTTTTGTGTCCAGTTTCCAAAAACACAAGTTGAATAATGGAACTCAGGGGCACTAAAATTCATGAAACTGCAGAGTTGAAAATATCTATCGTCGAAAAATGTCTTGAGGTAAGTCACAGAAAAGGACTTGTAAGCAAGGGAGAGTGGCAGGAAACAGATTTGAAGAGGTAGAAAGGACTCCCCATTAAAGCACAAGAAAAGGGGCTGAACATCGCCAATGATGCACTTGGCCCAAAAGGGCGTATGCAATTTTTTCTGAATATATTCAAGTAAAGGCCATACACACTTTTTATCCAACCAAACAGGTGGGCACTGGAAATCAATACTACAAAATGTATCACTTCACATCAGTCAGAAGGGCCATCCACAAAAAGTGTAAACACCAGAAATGCAGGACAGGGTGAGGAGAAAAGGGAGCCCTGTGAGGCTGATAGTGGAATTGTAATTTGCCAACGGCCACTATGGCGAAGTGTATTGTGTTTGCTAAAACATCTAAAAGATGAGCTACAGAGCATAGGGCACTTGCACTCATGGACGTATCTGCATTGTGATGAAAAGTTCATGGAGCAATGTGGTGACAAATTTCACAGAGCCTTGTGATGATGAGGGCATTGACTATTGTGATGACACAGGTCATGAAACCTTGTGATGACGGGACACACGGTGCATTGTGATGACTGGGGTCATGTAGCATTGTGATGACAGGGGCATGGAGCATTGGTCTGACAAGTTTCATGGATAATTGTGTAGACAGTGGGCATGGCACATTGTGATGACAAGGGCATGGAGCACTGTGATGACAAGGTCATGGAGTATGGTGAAGACAGGTGTCAGGGAGCATTGTGATGGCATATTTCATGTACCATTGTGATGACAATGGCATGGAGCATTGTGATGCCAAGTGTTATGGAGGATTGTGATGACAAAGGTAATGGAGCATTGTGACGACAAGGGCTTGGAGCATTGTGATGACAAGGGTCATGGAGCATTGTGATGACAAGGGCATGGAGCATTGTGATGACAACGGCCATTGAGAATTTTGATGAAAATGTCGTGAAGCATTGTGATGACAAAGGCATGGGGCTTGCTATGACAGGGGTCATGGGGCATTGCGATGACAAGTGCATGGAGAATTGTGATGACAAGAGCATGTTAAACTGTGATGAGAACTGTCATGGAGCATTGTGATGACAAGGACGTGAAGAATTGTGATGACAAGGGACATGGAGCATTGTGATGACCAGGGCATGGAGCATTGTGATGGCAAGACCGTGGAGCACTGTGATGAGAAGACCATGGATAATTATAGTGACGAGCATCATGGAGCACTGTAATGACAAGGGGCATGGAGCATTGTGATGATACGTCTCATTGAGCATTGTGATGACAGGGGTCATGGATCATTTTGATGACAAGGGTCATGGAGTATTGTGATGACAAGCTTGTGGAGTATTGTGATGACAAAGCATTTAACACTGTGATGGGAAGTGTCATGGAACATAGTTATGCCAAGAACGTGGAGAATTGTGATGACAGGGAACATGGAGCATTGTGATGACCAGGGCATGGAGCATTGTGATGGTAAGACCGTGGAGCATTGTGATGAGAAGACCATGTATAATTGTGATGATGAGCGCCATGGAGCGCTATAATGACAAAAGGTATGGAGAATTGTGATGACAGTGGCCATGGAGCATTGTGATGAAAAGAGTCATGGAGCATTTTGATGACAAGGGTGTGGAGCATTGTGATGAGAAGACCATGGATAATTGTGAATGACGAGCGTCATGGAGCACTGTAATGACAAGGAGTATGGAGCATTGTGATGACAGTGCTCATGGAGCATTGTGATGACAAGTGTCATGGAGCATTCTGATGACAAGCTTGTGGAGTATTGTGATGACAATGGCATGGAGCATTGTGATGAAAAGGGCATGGAGCATTGTGATGAAAAATGCATGGAGCCTTTTCATGACAGGGTTCAAGGAGCATACTGACGACACGTGTCAGGGAGCATTGTGATGACAAGTGTATTGAGAATTGTGATGACAAATATCATGGAGCATTGTGACGACAAGGGCATGGAGTATTGTGATGACAGGCATCATGGAGCGTTGTGATGACAAGGGTTATGGAACATTGCGATCACATGGGTTTGGAGCATTGTGAAGACAGAGGTCATGGATCATTGTGATTTCAAGGAGCATGGAGCATTGTGATGACAGGAGTCATGGAACATTTTGATGAAAGGGGTCATGGAGCATTTTGATGACAGGGGTTATGGAACATTGTGATGTCAGTGGTCATCGAACATTGTGATGATAAGTGCATGTAGCATTGTGATGACAGGAGTCATGGAACATTGTGATGACAGGGCTGAGGGAGTATTGTGATGAATAGTGATGAAACATTTTGATATCAGTTGTGAGAGATCATTTTGATGAGAAGTGCATGGAGCATTGTGATGACAAGTTTTATGGAGCATTGTGATGACAAGATTGTGGAGCACTGTGATGACAGGAGCAAGGCAAATTGTGATGACAGGTGTCATGGAGCATTGTGCTGACAAGCGCATGGAGCATTGTAATGACAACGGTCATAGAGCATTGTGCTGAGAAAGGCATAGAGTATTGTGATGACCAGGGTCAAAGAGCATTGTGATGAAAAGTTCATGGAGCATTGTGGTTAAAAAGGTCACAGAGACTGTTGATGATGAGGGCATGGACCATTGTGATGACAGAGGTCATGAAGCATTGTGATGACTGGAGTCACGGAGCATTGTGATGACAGGGGTCATGGAGCTTTGTGATATCAAGGGCATGGAGCATTGTGATGACAAGGGCATGGATCATTGGTCTAATAAGTTTCATGGATTATTGCAATGACAGGTGGAATGGTGCATTGTGATGACAAGGGCATGGAGCATTGTGAAGACCAGCTCATACAGTATTGTGAAGACAGGTGTCAGGGAGCATTGTGATGACATATGTAATGGCCCATTGTGATGACAATGGCATGGAGCATTGTGATGCAAGTGTCATGGAGGATTCTGATGACAAAGGTAATGGAACAGTGTGATGACAATGGCTTTGAGCATTGTGATGACAAGGGTCAGGGAGCATTGTGCTGACAAGTGCATGGAGAATTGTGATGCCAAGGTCATGGAGCATTTTGATGACAAGCTTGTGGAGTATTCTGATGACAATGGCATGGAGCATTGTGATGAAAACTGCATGGGTCATTGTGAGGAAAAAGGCATGGAGCCTTTTCGTGACAGGGTTCATGGAGCATTCTGATGACAATTGTCAGGGAGCACTGTGATGACAAGTGTATTGAGAATTGTGATGATAAAGGTCATGGGGCATTGTGATGAAAAGTGCATGGAGTATTGTGATGACAGGCATCATGGAGCATTGTGATGACAAGTGTTTTGGAACATGGTGATCACAAGTGTTTGGAGCATTGTGATAACACAGGTCATGGATCATTTTGATTTCAAGAAGCATGGAGCATTGTGATGACAAGGGCATGAAACAATGTGATACAAAGGTTCATGGAGGATTTTGATGACAATGGTAATGGAGTATAGTGATAACAAGCGCATGGAACATTTTAATGACAATTTCATGTAGCATTTTGCTGACAAAGGCATGGAACATTGTGATGACAGGTGTCATGGAACACTGTGATGCCATGCGTCACAAAGCATTGTGAATACATGGGTCATGGAGCATTGGGATGAAAAGGGCATGGATCATTGTGATGACAAGCGTCATGGAAGATTGGGCTGAAAATGTTCATGGAGTATTGTGATGACAGGGGTCATGGAGCATTGTGATGACAAGAGTTCCGGATCATTGTGTTGTCAGGGGTAATTGAGTGTTGTGATGACAGTGGTCATGCAGCATTGTGTTGATATTGGTCCTGGAGCATTGTGATGAGAAGACCATGGAGACATGTGATGACAAGTCTCATGGAGTATTCTGATGTAAAGGGGCATGGAGCATTGTGATTACAGTGGTCTTGGAGCATTGTTATGACAAGGGCATGGGACATTGTGAAGAGAAGGACATGGAGCATTCTGATGAATGCGTCATGGAGCACTGTGATGACAAGTGCATGGAGCATTGTGATTACAGGTGTCTTGGAGCACTGTGATGAAAAAGGCATGGATCAATGTGATGAAAAAGGCATGGAGCCTTGTCATGACAGTGTTCAAGGAACATACTGACGACAAGTGTCAGGGAGCATTGTGATGAAAAGTTTATTGAGCATTGTGATGACTAAGGTCATGGAGCATAGTGATGAGAAGACCATGGATAACTGTGATTATGAGCATCATGGGGTGTTGTGATGATAAGTGTTATGGAATATTGTGATCACAACGGTTTGGAGCATTGTGATGACAGGGGTCATGGAGCATTTTGATTTCACTGTGATGACAACAGCCTGAAGCATTATTGTGATGGGCATGGTGCATTGTGATGATAGGATTCATGGAGCTTTGAGATGAAAATGGGCATCGAGCATTTTGATAACAAGGGTCTTGGAGCATTGTGATGACAAGGGCATGGAGTATTGTGATGAGAAGTCCATGGAACATTCTGATGACATGCGTCATGGAGCTTTCTGATGACAAGGGCATGGAGCATTGTGATTACAGTGGTCTTGGAACATTGTGATGACAAGTGTCATGGAGCCTTGTGAATGACAAGGCCGTGGAACATTGTGATGGCAGGGGTCATGGAACATTGTTATGACAGGTGTAATGGAGCACTGTGTTGAGAAGGGCAGGAAGCATTGTTGTGAAATGTTTCATGGATTATTGTAATGAGAGTGGGCATGGAGCATTGTGATGACAAGAGCACGGAACGCTGTGATACATGGGTCATGGAGGATGGTAATGGCAAGGGCATGGAGCATTGTGATGAGAAGTGCATTGAGCATTGTGATGACAAGTGTCATGGAGCTTTGTGATGACAAGGGTATGGATCAATGTGATGAGAGGGTTCATGGAGCATTGTGATGACAATGACATGGAGCACTGTGATGTCAAGTGTCATGGAGGTGTGTGATGTCAAAAGTCATGGAGCATTTTGATGACAAGGCGAGGTGCATTGTGATGAGAAGGGCAGGGAGCAGTTTGAGGACAGGATCATGCAGCAATTTGATAAAAATTGTAATGGAATATTTTGATGACAGGTGTTATAGAACATTGTGATGTCAGGGGTCATGGAGCTTTGGGATGAAAAGGGTCATGGAGCATTTTGATGACAGGGGTTGTGGAACATTGTGATGTCAGGGGTCATGGAACATTGTGATGATAAGGGGATGTAGCATTGTGATGACAGGGGTCATGGAACATTGTGATTACAGGGGTGAGGGAGTAATGTGATGACTAGTGATGGAACATTATGATATCTCATGTGAGAGAGCATTTTGATGAGAAGTACATGGAGCATTGGGATTACAAGGTTTATGGAGCATATCGATGACAAGTTTGTGGACCGGTGTGATGAAAGGCACGTGGCACATTGTGATGACAAGGGTCATGGAACATTGTTCTGACAAAGGCATGGAGCATTGTGATGACAAGGGTCACGGAGCATTGTGATGAAAAGTTCATGGAACATTGTGGTTACAAAGGTCACAAAGCCTTGTGATGACGCGGGAATGGACCGTTCTGATGACAAAAGTTATGAAGCACTCTGATGACTGGAGTCACGTAGCATTGTGATGACAAGGGTCATGGAGCATTGTGAAGAAAAGGGCATGGGGCATTGTGATGATAGAGGTCATGGAGAATTTTGATTTCATTGTGCTGACAATAGCCGGAAGCATTATGATGATGGGCATGATGCATTGTGATGACAGGGTTCATGGAGCATAGAGATGAAAAGGGGCATGGAGCATTGTGATTACAGGGGTCTTGGAGCATTGTGATGACAAGTGTCATGGAGCCTACTGATGACAAGGCCGTGGATCATTGTGATGGCAGGGGTCATGGAGCATTTTTATGACAGGGGTAATGGAGCATTGTGATGGGAAGGGCATGGAGCATTTTGATTACAAGGTTTATAGAGCACTGTGACGAGAAATTTGTGGACCGTTGGGATAAAAAGTGCGTGGCACATAGTGATGACAAGGGTCATGGAGCATTTTTCTGACAAAGGCATAGAGCACTGTGATGACAAGGGTCACGGAGCACTGTGATGAAAAGTTCATGGAGCATTGTGGTTAAATAGGTCACAGAGCCTTGTGATGCTGCGGGCATGGACCACTGTGATGACAAATGTTATGAAGCATTGTGATGACTGGAGTAACAGAGCATTGTGATGACAGGGGTCATGGAGCATTGTGATGACAAGGGCATGGAATATTGTGCTGATAAAGGCGTAGAGCATTGTGATGTCAAGGGTCAAAGAGCATTGTGATGAAAAGTTCATGGAACATTGTGGTTAAAAAGGTCACAGAGACTGTTGATGAATAGGGCATGGACCATTGTGATGACAAAGGTCATGAAGCATTGTGATGACTGGAGTCACGGAGAATTGTGATGACAGGTGTCATGGAGGATTGTGATAACAAGGGCATGGAGCACTGTGATGACAAGGGCATGGAGCATTGGTTTAATAAGTTTCATGGATTATTGTGATAACAGTTGGAATGGAGCATTGTGATGACCAGGTCATGCAGTATTGTGAAGACAGGTGTCAGGGAGCATTGTGATGACATATGTAATGGCCCACTGTGATGACAATGGCATGGAGCATTGTGATGCAAAGTGTCATTGAAGATTCTGATGACAAAGGTAATGGAGCAATGTGATGACAATGGCTGGGAGCATTGTGATGACAAGGGTCAGGGAGCATTGTGCTGACAAGTGCATGGAGAATTGTGATTACAAGGGTCATGGAGCATTCTGATGACAACCTTGTGGAGTATTTTGATGACAATGGTATGGAGCATTGTGATGAAAACGGCATGGGGCAGTGTGATGAAAATGGCATGGAGCCTTTTTGTGACAGTGTTCAAGGAGCATTCTGACGACAAGTGTCAGGGAGCATTGTGATGACAAGTGTATTGAGAACTGTGATGACTAATGTCATGGAGCATTGTGATGAGAAGGCCATGGATAATTGTGATGATGATTGTCATGGGGTGTTATGATGATAAGTGTTATGGAACCTTGTGATCACAAGGGTTTGGAGCATTATGATGACAGAGGTCATGGAGAATATTGATTTAATTGTGATGATAATAGCCTGAAGCATTATGATGATGGGCATGGTGCATTGTGATGACAGGGTTCATGGAGCATTGAGATGAAAAGGGGCATGGAGCATTGTCATTACAGGGATCTTGGAGCATTGTGATGACAAGGGCATGGAGCATTGTGGTTACAGGGTTCTTGGAACATTGTGATGACAAGTGTCATGGAGCCTTGTGATAACAAGTCCGTGGAACACTGTGATGGCAGTGGTCATGGAGCATTGTTATGACAGAAGTAATGGAGCATTTTGATGAGAAGGGCATTGAGCATTGGTCTGAAATATTTCATGGATTATTGAGATGAGAGTGGGCATGGAGCATTGAGATGATAAGGGCAAGGAACACTGTGATACATGGGTCATGGAGGATTGTAATGACAAGGGCATGGAGCATTGTGATGGGAAGGGCATAGAGCATTGGGATGACAAATGTCATGGAGCTTTGTGATGACAAGTGCATGGAGCAATGTGATGAGATTGTTCATTGAGCATGGTAACGACAATGACATGGAGCACTGTGATTCCAAGGGTCATGGAGCTGTGTGATGACAAAAGTCATGGAGCATTTTGATGACAAAGTTGTGGTGCATTGTGATGCGAAGGGCAGGGAGCATTTTGATGACAGGGTCATGCAGCAATTTGATGAAAAGTGTAATGGAACATTTTGATGACAGGGGTTATAAAACATTGTGATAACAGGGGTCATGGAGCTTTGGGATGAAATGGGTCATGGGGTATTTTGATGACGGGTTATGGAACATTGTGATGTCAGGGGTCAAGGAACATTGTGATGATAAGGGGATGTAGCATTGTGATGACAGGGTCATGGAACGTTGTGATTATAGGGGTGAGGGAGAATTGTGATGACTACTGATGGAACACTGTGATATCTCTGGTGAGAGAGCATTTTGATGAGAAGTGCATGGACCATTGTGATTACAAGGTTTATGTAGCACAGTGATGACAAAGTTGTGGATCATTTTGATGAAAAGCGCGTGGCACACTGTTATGATAAGGGTCATGGAGCATTGTTCTGACAAAGACATGGAGCACTGTGATGACAAGTGTCACGGTTCATTGTGATGAAATGTTCATGGAGCATTGTGGTTACACAGGACACAGAGCCTTCTGATGATGCGGGCTTGGACCGCTGTGATGACCAACGTTATGAAGCATTGTGATGACTGGAGTCATGGAGCATTGTGAGGAAAGGGGTCATGGAGCAATGTGATAACAAGGGCATGGAGCATTGTGAAGACAGGGGCATGGAGCATTGGTCTGACAAGTTTCATAAATTATTGTGATGACAGCGGACATCGTGCATTGTGATGACAAGGGCATGGAGCATTGTGATGAGAACGTCATGGAGTATTGTGAAGACAGGTGTCAGGCAGCATTGTGATGACATATGTCATGGTCCATTGCGATGACAATGGCAGGGAGCATTGTGATGCCAAATGTAATGGAGGATTGTGATGGCAAATATAATGGAGCATTGTGATGACTAGGGCTTGCAGCAATATGATGACAATGGCCATTGAGAATTTTCATGACAAGGTCGCGAAGCATTTTGATGAATATGTCCTGCAGTTTGTTATGAGAAAACCATGGAGCCTTGTGAAGACAAGTCTCATGGAGCATACTGATGAAATGGGGCATGTGACATTCTGATTACAGGGGTCTTGGAACATTGTGATAACAAGGGCATGGAGCATTGTGATGACAAGGGCATGGAGCATTGGTCTAATAAGTTTCATGGATTATTGTGAAGACAGTTGAAATGGCGCATTGTGATGACTAGGGCATGGAGCATTGTGATGACCAGGTCATGCGGTATTGTGAAGAGAGCGGTCAGGGAGCAATGTGATGACAAGTGTATTGAGAATTGTGATGACAAAGGTCATGGAGCATTGTGATGAAAAGCGCATGTAGCATTGTGATGACAGGAGTCTTGGAACATTGTGATGACAGGGGTGAGGGAGTATTGTGACAAATAGTGATGTAGCATTGTGATATCAGTGGTGAGAGAGCATTTTGATGAGAAGTGCATGGAGCATTGTGATGACAAATTTTAAGGAGCATTGTGATGAGAAGATTGTGGAGCACTGTGATGACAAGCGCATGGTGCATTGTGATGACATGTGTCATGGAGCATTGTGCTGACAAGCGCACGGAGCATTGTGATGACAAGGGTCAAAGAGCATTGTGATGAAAAGTTCATGGAGCATTGTGGTTAAAAAGGTCACAGAGACTGTTGATGACGAGGGCATGGACCATTGTGATGACAAAAGTCATGAAGCATTGTGATGACTGGAGTCACGGAGCATTGTGATGACAGGTGTCATGGAGCATTGTGATAACAAGGGCATGGATCATTGTGATGACAAGTGCATGGAACATTGGTCTAATAATTTTCATGGATTATTGTGATGACAGTTGGAATGGCGCATTGTGATGACAAGGGCATGGAGCATTGTGATGACCAGATCATGCATTATTTTGAAGAGAGGTGTCAGGGAGCACTGTGATGGCAATGGCATGGAGCATTGTGATGCCAAGTGTCATGGATGATTCTGATGACAAAGGTAATGGAGCAATTTGATGACAATGGCTTGGAGCATTGTGAAGACAAGGGTCAGGGAGCATTGTGCTGACAAGTGCATGGAGAATTGTGATGATAAGGGTCATGGAGCATTCTGATGACAAGCTGGTGGAGTATTTTGATGACAATGGCATGGAGCATTGTGATGAAAACGGCATGGGGCATTGTGATGAAAATGGCATGGAGCCTTTTCGTGACAGGGTTCAAGGAGCAAACTGATGACAAATGTCAGGGAGCATTGTGATGACAAGTGTATTGAGAACTGTGATGACTAATGTCATGTAGCATTGTGATAAAAAGTGCATGGAGTATTGTGATGACAGGCATCATGGAGCGTTGTGATGACAAGTGTTATGGAACATTGTGATCAAAAGGGATTGGAGCATTGTGATGACAGAAGTCATGGATCATTTTGATTTCAAGGAGCATGGACCATTGTGATGCCAAAGGCATGAAGCAATGTGATCCCAAGGTTCATGGAGGATTGTGATGACAATGGAAATGGAGTATTGTGATGACAATTGCATAGAGCATTGTAATGACAAGGTCATGTAGCATTTTGCTGACAAAGGCATGGAGCATTTTGATGACATGTGTCATGGAGCACTGTGATGAAATGTGTCACGGAGAATTGTGAATACAGGGGTCATGGAGCTCTGGGATGACAAGGGCATGGATCATTGTGAAGACAAGGGTCATGGAGCACTGGGCTGAAAATGTTCATGGAGTATTGTGATGACTCGGGACATGGAGCAATGTGAAGACAAGGGAATGGAACATGGGGTTGACATGGTCGTGGAGCATTGTGATGAGAAGACCATGGAGACTTGTGATGAAAAGACTCATGGAGCATTCTGATGAAAAGGGTCATGGAGCATTGTGATTACAGGGGTCTTGGAGCATTGTGATGAAAAGGGCATGGAGCATTGTGAGGAGAAGGCCATGAAGAATTCTGATGACATGCGTCATGGAGCATTTGATGAAAAGGGCATGGAGGTTTGTGATTACAAGGATCTTGGAGCATTGTGATGAAAAGGGCATGGATCATTGTGATGAAAAAGGCATGGAGCCTTGTCATGACAGGGTTCAAGGAGCATACAGACAACAAGTGTCAGGGAGCATTTTGATGACAAGTGTATTGAGCATTGTGATGACAAAGCCATGGAGCATTGTGATGACAAGGGCATGGAGCATTGTGATGACAGGAGCATGGAGCATTTGTCTGACAAGATTCATAGATTATTGTGATGACAGTGGACATGGTGCATTGCGATGACAAGGGCATGGAGCTTTGTGATGACAAGGGCATGGAGCATTGTGATGAGTACGTCAGGGCGTATTGTGAAGACAGGTGTCAGGGGGCATTGTGATGACATATATAAAGGTCCATTGTGATGAAAATGGCATGGAGCACTGTGATGCCAAATGTAATGCAAAATTGTGATGACAAATATAATGGAGCATTGTGATGATTAGGGTTTGGAGCATTATGATGACAAGGGCCGTTGAAAATGTTCATGACAAGGTCGAGAATCATTGTGATGACAAGATCCTGGATCATTGTGATGACAAAATCATGGAGCCTTCTGATGACAAGTCTCATGAAGCATACTGATGAAAAGGGGCATGGAGCATTGTGATTACAGGGGTCTTGGATCATTGTGATGACTAGGGCATGGACCATTGTGATGAGAAGGCCATGGAGCATTCTGATGACATGCGTCATGGAGTTTTCTGATGACAAGGGCAAGGCGCATTGTGATTACAGGGATCTTGGAGCATTGTGATGAAAAGGGCATGGATCATTGTGATGAAAAAAGCATGGAGCCTTGTCATAACAGGGTTCAAGGAGTATACTGACGACAAGTTTCAGGGAGCATTGTGATGACAAGTGTATTGAGCTTTGTGATGACAAAGTTCATGGAGCATTGTGATGAGAAGACCGTGGATAATTGTGAAGATGAGCGTCATGGGGTGTTTTGATGATAAGTGTTATGTAACATTGTGATCACAAGGGTTTGGAGCATTTTGATGACAGAGGTCATGGAGAATATTGATTTCATTGTGATGACAATAGCCTGAAGCATTATGATGATGGGCATGGTGCATTGTGATGACAGGGTTCATGGAACATTGAGATGAAAAGGGGCATGGAGCATTGTGATTACAAGGGTCTTGGAGCATTGTGATGACAAGGGCATGGAGCATTGTGATGAGAAGGCCATGGAACATTCTGATGACATGCGTCATGGCACTCTATGATGACAAGGGCATGGAGCATTGTTATTTCAGTGGTCTTGAGCATTGTGATGACAAGTGTCATGGAACCTTGTAATGACTAGGCCGTGGAACACTGTGATGGCAGGGATCATGGTACGTTCTTATGACAGGTGTAATGGAGCATTTTGATGAGAAGGGCATGGAATATTGGTCTGAAATATTTCATGGATTATTGTGATGAGAGTGGTCATGAAGCATTGTGAGGACAAGGGCATGGAACACTATGATACATGGGTCATGCAGGAATGTAATGACAAGAGCATGGAGCATTGTGATGAGAAGGGCATCGAGCATTATGATGACAAGTATCATGGAGCTTCCTGATGACATGGGCATTGAGTAATGTAATGAGTGGTTTCATGGAGCATTGTGATGACAATGACATGGAGCATTGTGATGCCAAGGGTCATGGAGCTTTGTGATGACAAGTCATGGAGCATTTTGATGACAAGGGCATGGTGCATTGTGATGAGAAGGGCAGGGAGCATTTTGATGACCGGGTCATGCAGCAATTTGATGAAAAGTGTAATGGAACATTTTGATGGCAGGGGTTATAGAACATTGTGATGTCAGGGGTCTTGGAGCTTTGGGACAAAAAGGGTCATGGAGCATTTTGATGACGGGGTTATGGAACATTATGATGTCAGCATTCATGGAACATTGTGATGATAAAGGAATGTAGCAGTGTGATGACAGGGTCATGGATCATTGTGATTACAGGGGTGAGGGAGCATTGTGATGACTATTGACTGAACACTGTGATATCCCTGGTGAGAGAGCATTTTGACGAGAAGTGCATGGAGCATTGTGATTACAAGGTTTATGGAGCATTGCAATGACAAGGTTGTGGACCGTTGTGATGAAATGCGCGTTGCATATTGTGAAGAAATTGGTCATGGAGCATTGTTCTGAGAAAGACATGGAGCATTGTGATGACAAGGGTCAAAGAGAATTGTGATGAAAAGTTCATTGAGCATTGTGGTTACAAAGGTCACAGAGACTTGTGATGACACGGGCATGGACCATTGTAATGACAAACGTTATGAAACATTGTGATGACTGGAGTCATGGAGCATTGTGATGACAGGGGTCATGGAGCATTGTGATGACATGTGTCATGGAGCATTGTGCTGACAAGAGCATGGAGCATTGTGATGACTAGGGTCATGGAGCATTGTGCTGAGAAAGGCATAGAGCATTGTGATGACAAGGGTCAAAGAGCATTGTGATGAAAAGTTCATGGAGCATTTTGGTTAAAAAGCTCACAGAGACTGATGATGACGAGGGCATGGACCATTGTGATGACAAAGGTCATGAAGCACTGTGATGACTGGAGTCACAGAGCATTGTAATGTCAGGGGTCATGGAGCATTGTGATAACAAGGGCATGGAGCATTGTGATAATGAGGGCATGGAGCATTGGTCTAATAAGTTTCATGGATTATTGCGATGACAGTTGGAATGGCGCATTGTGATGACAATTGCCATTGAAAATTTTCATGACAAGGTCGAGAAGCATTGTGATGACAAGGTCCTGGAGCATTGTGATGACAAAACCATGGAGCCTTGTGATGAAAAGTCTCATGGAGCATACTGATGAAAAGGGGCATGGAGCATTGTGATTACAGTTGTCTTGGAACATTGTGATGACAAGGGCATGGAGCATTTTGAGGAGAAGACCAAGGAGCATTTGATGGCATGCATCCTTGAGCTTTGTGATGACAAGGACATGGAACATTTTGATTATATGTGTCTTGGAGCATTGTGATGAAAAGGGCATGGATCATTGTGATGAAAAAGGCATGGAGCCTTGTCATGACAGGGTTCAAGGAGCATACAGACAACAAGTGTCAGGGAGCATTTTGATGACAAGTGTATTGAGCATTGTGATGACAAGGGTCATGGAGCATTTTGCTGAGAAAGGCATAGAGCATTGTGATGACATGGGTCAAAGAGCATTGTGATGAAAAGTTCATGGAGCATTGTGATGACAATGAAATGTAGCATTGTGATGCCAAGGGTCATGGATCTTTGTGATGACAAAGGTCATGGAGCATTCTGATGGCACGGGCATTGTGCATTGTGATGAGAAGGGCAGGGAGCTTTTTGATGACAGGGTCATGGAGCAATTTGATGAAAAATGTCATGGAACATTTTGATGACAGGTTTTATGGAACACTGTGATGTCAGGTGTCATGGAGCATTTTGATGAAAAGGGTCATGGAGCATTTTGATGACAGGTGTTATGGAACATTGAGATGGCAGGGGTCATCGAATATTGTGATTATAAGTGCATGTATCATTGTGATGACAGGAGTCATGGAGCATTGTGATGACAGGGGTGAGGGGGTATTGTGACCAATAGTTATGTAGCATTGGGATATCAGTGGTGAGAGAGCATTTTGATTAGAAGTGCATGGAGCATTGTGATGAGAAGTTTTATGCAGCATGGTGATGAGAAGTTTGTGGAGCACTGTGATGACAAGCGCATGGTGCATTGAGATGACATGTGTCATGAAGCATTGTGCTAACAAGCGCATGGAGCATTGTGATGACAAGGGTCATGGAGCATTGTGCTGCCAAGTGCATGGAGCTTTGTGATGACAAGGGTCAAAGAGCATTGTGATGAAAAGTACATGGAGCATTGTCGTTAAAAATGTCAGAGAGACTGTTGATGACGAGGACATGTACAATTGTGATGACAAAGTTCATGAAGCATTGTGATGACTTGAGTCACGGAGCATTGTGATTACAGGTGTCTTGGAGCATTGTGATGACAAGGGCATGGAGTATTGTGATTAGAAGGCCATGAAGCATTCTCATGACCTGCGTCATGGAGTTTTTGATGACAAGGGCATGGAGCGTTGTGATTACAGGGATCTTGGAACATTGTGATGAAATGTGCATGGATTATTGTGATGAAAATGTCATCAGCCTGGTCATGACAGGGTTCAAGGAGCATACTGGCGACAAGTGTCAGGGAGCATTGTGATGACAAGTGTATTGAGCATTGTGATGACAAGGGTCATGGAGCATTTTGCTGAGAAAGGCATAGAGCATTGTGATGACATGGGTCAAAGAGCATTGTGATGAAAAGTTCATGGAGCATTGTGATGACAATGAAATGTAGCATTGTGATGCCAAGGGTCATGGATCTTTGTGATGACAAAGGTCATGGAGCATTCTGATGGCATGGGCATTGTGCATTGTGATGAGAAGGGCTGGGAGCTTTTTGATGACAGGGTCATGGAGCAATTTGATGAAAAATGTCATGGAACATTTTGATGAGAGGTTTTATGGAACACTGTGATGTCAGGTGTCATGGAACATTTTGATGAAAAGGGTCATGGAGCATTTTGATGACAGGTGTTATGGAACATTGAGATGGCAGGGGTCATCGAATATTGTGATTATAAGTGCATGTATCATTGTGATGACAGGAGTCATGGAGCATTGTGATGACAGGGGTGAGGGGGTATTGTGACAAATAGTTATGTAGCATTGGGATATCAGTGGTGAGAGAGCATTTTGATTAGAAGTGCATGGAGCATTGTGATGAGAAGTTTTATGCAGCATGGTGATGAGAAGTTTGTGGAGCACTGTGATGACAAGCGCATGGTGCATTGAGATGACATGTGTCATGAAACATTGTGCTAACAAGCGCATGGAGCATTGTGATGACAAGGGTCATGGAGCATTGTGCTGCAAGTGCATGGAGCTTTGTGATGACAAGGGTCAAAGAGCATTGTGATGAAAAGTTCATGGAGCATTGTCGTTAAAAATGTCAGAGAGACTGTTGATGACGAGGACATGTACAATTGTGATGACAAAGTTCATGAAGCATTTTGATGAATTGAGTCACGGAGCATTGTGACGACAGGGGTCATGGAGCATTGTGATAACAAGGGCATGGAGCATTGTGATGACAAGGGCATGGAGCATTGGTCTAATAAGTTTCAAGGATTCTTGTGATGACAGTTGGAATGGCGCATTGTGATGACAAGGGCATGGAGCACTGTGAGGACCAGGCCATGCAGTATTGTGAAGACAGGTGTCAGGGAGAATTGTGATGACATATGTAATGGCCCATTGTGATGACAATGGCATGGAGCATTGTGATGCCAAGTGTCATGGAGGATTCTGATGACAAAGGTAATGGAGCATTGTGATGACAATGGCTTGGAGTATTGTGATGACAAGGGTCATGGAACATTGGGCTGAAAATATTCATGGAGTATTGTGATGGCAGGTGTCATGGAGCATTGTGATGACTAGGGAATGGAACATTGTGATGACAAGAGTCCGGAATCATTGTGTTGTCAGGTGTCATGGAGTGTTGTGATGACAGTGGTCATAGAGCATTGTGATGATATTGGGCAATGAGCATTGTGATGAAAAGACCTTGGGTAATTGTGATGTCGAGCATCATGGAGCACTGTAATGACATGGGGCATGAAGCATTGTGATGACAGGTGTCAGGGAGCGTTGTGATGACAGGGGTCATGGAGCATTGTGATGACAAGTGCATGGAGCTTTGTGATGACATGTGCATGGAGCATTGTGATGACAAGTGCATGGAACATTGCAATGTCAAGTGGATGGAGAATTGTGATGACAAGAGCATGTAACATTTTGATGAGAAGTGTCATGTAGCATTGTGATGACAAGGACGTGGAGAATTGTGATGACAAGGGACATGGAGCATTGTGATAACCAGGACATGGTGCATTGTGACGACATGGGACATGGAGCATTATTATGAGAACGGCCATGGTGCATTTTGACATAAGATATCACTTATGAAAGGAATGTAAACATGGCTACATATGAGCTGATTTAGGGAAGAGAACAGAGTCTCAGATTTAGAAAACAATCTAACGCTTGCTTAAGGGGAAAGAGAGGTGGGGAGATGCACAAAACATAAGATTGATATTAGCACAGGTACCGTTCAATAATCCAAAAACAGAAGAGACAAACCCTACTCCTTCCTCAGTGAATGGAACTCAACATCCCTATTCCCCGCAGAGAAATATATCTGACTAGTAAGAATTTTAAAACCTATGTATTGATATGTCTCCGTAAGGGAACCAAGTGTGTCTAGAACGACATAAACATGGCAGTGAGAATCAGCTCAAACCCAATATAAAAATGAATTTCAAAACAAAACATATAAACAGTAAAATTCTTACACAATACCTTCAGGGGTTCTGATGAAACCTGGAATGACCCTATCTACAATGACAGCTGGATGTGGCGTAAGGCTGGTCACTTGGGACTGAGAGGATTGGTGAGTTTGGGTGAAAAAATGCAGACCCTTTAAAGCAATAATGCCTGCCACCCATTCCATGGTTCCCAACTCTCCAGGTAGAAGGGAATATCACTACAGTTATAACGTGTATGGGAACCTAGAGAATGGAATCCATCTGATGGTGAAAGGTTTCTAAAACTCTACTTGTACTCCAGTTTGACATTCCAACTGCTTTACTATCAATCTCCCAACTTGGAAAGTCAGCCACTATAACCTCCTGGTTCGCATAGTTGGCAAATTGTGCACAGGATATAAAGGAAGAGAGAGAACCAATGAGAGAGTAGCTGTAGGCATTTGGACGGCCACATGTCTAATTTCCCGTCACAAAGAGGAATTAACCAAAGTCTCAGCCTGCCCCCCAGAACCAGTATAAGTCTAGAAGCAAAACTGTTGATTTGCGGTCAGCTCACAAAAACGCGAGTTGAAAAATGGAGCTCAGGGCCACAGCAATTCACTAACCTGCAGAGTTATAAAGGACTACTCGCTGCCAAAAATCTGTTGAGGGAAAGCCACGAGGTGGAAGGGAAAATGAGGCAGAATGGCATGAAACAGATTTCAAGAGGTACATTGGAATCGCCTTTAAACACAGGAAAAGCATTACAACTTCGAAAATTATGGAAATGGCCATAAAGGGCATATGGGTTTTCACGTGAATATATTCAGAAGAAAACACATATGCCCTTTTTGGACAAGCCAGCAAGAGGGCAATGCAAATCGGCACTACAAAGAAGTATCACTTCCCACCGGTCAAAAGGGACATCCGCAAAAAGTGTAAAAACCAGAAAGGCAAGACAGGCCCTGGAGAACAGGGAGCCTTGTTATGCTGATGGGCGGGATGTAAATTTCCAACTGCCTCTCTGGAGGAGTGCATTGTGTTCCCTAATACAAGTAAACAACAGAGCTACAGAGCCATGGGCACTTCCAGTCTAGGGAATATATCTTGGGAAAACTGAAAATAAATAAGACAGATCGACACCAAAATTCAGGGCTGCACTGCTTACAAAAACCTCAACTTGCGTACACCTTAAATATCCCAGGAAAGACAAAAATGGTTCAAGAAATTGTGGAACTTACGTATGATGGAATATCCCTCAGCCATGAAATCAATGTCATAAGGCCAGTAGTAGCAAAATGAGTGGATTAGGTACGATAATTCTAAGTGAAATAAGTCACACAGGAAAAGAAACTTATCATAAGATATCACTTATGAAGATCCTGTAAACATGGCTACACATGAACTGAGTTAGGAAAGAGAAGAGAGACTCACATTTAAAAAACACGCTTATGCCTGCTTAAGGGGGAAGGAAAGGTGGGGTGATGCATAAAATCAGAGTTTGATATTAGTACAGGTACCTTTCTAAAAACCAAATACAGAATAGACAAGACCTACACCTTCCTCAGTGAAAGGGACTCAACACCCCATATTCACCACAGAGTAATATATCTTACTAGTATGAATCTTAAAACGTGTGTATTGATATGTCTCCGTAAGGGAATCAAGTGTGTCTAGACTGGCATAAACATGACAGTGAGAATCAGCTCAAACCCACTATAAAAAGAATTTCAAATACAAAACAAAAAAACAGCGAAATTTCTTACAATTCCTTCAGGGTCTCTGATGAAACCTGAAATGACCCTATGTACAATAACAGCTGTATGTGGCATAAGGCTGGATACGTGGGACTGAGAGGATTGGTGAGATTGGGTGAGCAAATGCAGACCCTTTAAAGCAATAATGCAAGGCACCCATTCCATGGGTCCCAACTCTCCAGGTTGAAGGGAATATTACTACAGCTATAACATGTACGGGAAACCTAGAGAATCGACACACTGTGAATACAAAAGGTGTCTAAAATTCAACTAATAGTCCCTTTCCTGGTGCTCCAGTTTGACTTTCCAACTGCTTTACTATCAATCTCCCAACTTGGAGAGACAGCCCCTTTAACCTCCTGGTTCTCACAGGTTGCCAATTTGGCAGAGGATGAAATGGAAGTGGGAGAACCAATGAGAGAGTAGCTGTTAGGCATTTGGACGGGAACATGTCCCTCTAATTTCCCGGCCGGAAGAAGAATTAACCAAAGTCTCAGCCACCCACCGGACACCAGTATAGGTCCTGAACCAAAGTTTGGACTTGCTTTCAACTCACAAAAAACGAGTTGAAAAATGGAGCTCAGGGGAACAGCAATTCACAAACTGGCAGAGAAATATAGGACAACTATAGTCCAAATATCTGTTTAATGGAAGGCAACGAGGCGGACTTGAAAGCGAGGCAGAATAGCAGGAAACAGATTTCAAGAGGTATGTTTCAATCGCCTTTAAATCACAGGAAGAGGGGCACAACTTCGACAATGATGCACTTGGCCAAAAAGGGCGTATTCCTTTTCTCCTGTATATATTCAGGAAAAAACGAATACGCCCTTTTTGGCCATCCAGCAAGCGGGCAATGCAAATCTGCACAACAAAGAATTATCACCTCCAACCAGTCAAAAGGGATATCTGCAAAATGTGTAAAAAGCAGAAAGGCAAGACAGCCCCTGGAGAACTGGGAGCCTTGTTATGCTGATGGGCGGGACGTAAATTGACAACTGCCTCTCTGGAGGAGTGCACTGTGTTCCCCAAAACAAGTAAACAACAGAGCTACAGAGCCAAGGGCACTACCAGCCTAGTGAATATACCTTGGGAAAACTGAAAATCAAAAAGACAGAGCCACCCCCAACTTTTGGGCTGCACTGCTTACAAGAACATCAACCTGGGTACACGTTAAGTATCCCAGGAAAGACAAAAATGGTTCAAAAAATTGTGGTACTTACGTATGATGGAATATCCCTCAGCCATGAAATCAATGTCATAAGACCAGTAGCAGTAAAATGAGTGGATTCAGGTATGATGACTCTAAGGGAAATAAGTCACACAGAAAAAGAAACTTATCATAAGATAACACTTATGAAGATTATGTAAACATGGCTACACATGAACTGAGTTAGGAAAGAGAAGAGAGTCTCACATTTAGAAAACACGCCTATGCCAGCTTAAGGGGGAAGGAGAGGTCGGGAGATGCATAAAACCAGAGTTTGATATAAGCACAGGTACCGTTCCAAAAACCAAGTATGGAATAGACAAGACCTACAGCTTCCTCGTGAAAGGGACTCAAAACCCCATATTTCCCGCAGAAAAATATATCTGACTAGAAAGAATCTTAAAACCTATGTATTGATATGTCTCCGTAAGAGATACAAAAATTTCTAGACTGGCATAATCATAGCAGCGAGAATCAGCTCAAACCCAATATAAAAAGGAATTTCAATAACAAAACAAAAAAACAGGGAAATTCTTTACAATTCCTTCAGGGTCTCTAATGAAACCTGGAATGACCCTATCTACAACGACAGCTGGATGTGGCATAAGGCTGGACACATGGGACTGAGAGGATAGGTGAGATAGGGTGAGCAAATGCAGACCCTTTGAAGCAATAATGCAAGGCACCCATTCCATGGGCTCCAACTCTCCAGGTTGAAGGGAATATTACTAAAGCTATTACATGTATGGGAAACCTAGAGAATGGACACACTGTGAATACGAAAGGTCTCTAAAACTCAACGAATAGTCCCTCTCCTGGTACTCTGGTTTGACATTCCAACTGCTTTACTATCAATCTCCCAACCTGGAGAGACAGCACCTTTAACCTCCTGTTTTGCACAGGTTGCCAATTTGGCAAAGGATGAAAGGGAAGAGGGAGAACCAAAGAGAGAGTAGCTGTTAGGCATTTGGACGGGCACATGTCACTCTTATTTCCCGGGAGGAAGAAGAATTAACCAAAGTCTTAGCCACCTACCGGCAACCAGTATAGGTCCTGAACCAAAATATGGGACTGGCGTTCAGCTCACTAAAAACGAGTTAAAAAAAGGAGCTATAGGGCAGAGCAATTCACAAACTGGCAGAGTAATAAAGGACAACTGTCATCCAAAAATCATTTGAGGGAAGGCAGCGAGGCAGACTTGAAAGTGAGGCAGAATAGCAGCAAACAGATTTCAAGAGGTACGTTGGAATCACCTGTAAAGCACAGGAAGAGGGGCACAACTTCGACAATGATGCACTTGGCCAAAAAGGGTGTATGCGTTTTCTCCTGAGTATATTCAGGAGAAAACGCATACACCCTTTTTGGCCAAGCAAGCAAGCGGACAATGTAAGTCTGCACTACAAAGAAGTATCAATTCCCACCGGTCCAAAAGGACATCCACAAAAAGGGTAAAAACCAGAAATTCAAGACAGGCCCTGGAGAATAAGGATCCTTGTTATGCTGATGGGCGGGATGTAAATTGCCAACTGCCTCTCTGGAGGAGTGCATTGTGTTCCCTAAAACAAGGAAACAACAGAGCTCCAGAGCCAAGGGCAGTTCCAGTCTAGGGAATATACCTTGGGAAAACTGAAAATCAATAAGACAGAGCCACCCCAAAATTTAGGGCTGCACTGCTTACAAGAACCTCAACTTGGGTACACGTGAAATATCCCAGGAAATATAAAAATGATTCAAAAAATTGTGGTACTTACGTATGATGGAATATCCCTCAGCCATGAAATCAATGTCATAAGACAAGTAGCAGCAAAATGAGTGGATTCAGGTACGATGATTCTAAGGGAAATAAGTCACATAGAAAAAGAAGCTTATCATAAGATATCACTTATGAAGATCCTGTAAACATGGCTACACATGAACGGAGTTAGGAAAGAGAAAAGAGTCTCACATTTAGAAAACACTCTTATGCCTGCTTAAGGGGGAAGGAGAGGTTGGGTGATGCATAAAACCAGAGTTTGATATAAGCACAGGTACCGTTCCAAAAACCAACTATGGAATAGACAAGACCTACCTATACCTTCCTCAGTGAAAGGGACTCAAAACCCCATATTTCCTGCAGAAGAATATATCTGACTAGTAAGAATCTTAAAACCTAAGTATTGATATGTCTCCGTAAGGGAATCAAGTGTGTCTAGACTGGCATACACATGGCAGCGAGAATCATCTCAAACCCACTTTAAAAAGGAATTTCTAAAACAAAACAGAAAAACAGGGAAATTCTTTACAATTCCTTCAGGGTCTCTGGTGAAACCTGGAATGACCCTGTCTAAAATGACAGCTGGATGTGGCATAAGGCTGGACACTTGGGACTGAGAGGATTGTTGAGATTGTGTGAGCAAATGCAGACCCTTTAAAGCAATAATTCATGGCACCCATTCCATCTGTCCCAACTCTCCAGGTTGAAGGGAATATTACTACAGGTATAACATGTACGGGAAACCTAGAGAATGGACACACTGTGAATACGAAAGGATTCTAAATCTCAACGAATATTCCCTCTCCTGGTGCTCCGGTTTGATTTTCCAACTGCTTTACTATCAATCTCCCAACTTGGAGAGACAGCCCCTTTAACCTCGTTGTTCTCAAAGGTTGCCAATTTGGCAGAGGATTAAAGGGAAGATGGAGAACCAATGAGAGAGTAGCTGTAAGGCATTTGGGTGGGCATATGTCATTCTAAGTTCCCGGCAGGAAGAAGAATTAACCAAAGTTGCAGCCACCCACCGGGAACCAGTATAGGTCCTGAACCAAAATTTTGGACATGCGTTCAGCTCACAAAAACGAGTAGAAAAATGGAGCTCAAGGGCACAGCAACTCACAAACTGGAAGAGTAATAAAGGACAACTATCATCCAAAAATCTGTTGAGGGAAGGCAACGAGGCAGACTTGAATGCGAGGCAGAATAGCAGGAAACAGATTTCAAGAGGTACGTTGGAAACACCTGTAAAGCACAGGAAGAGGGGCACAACTTCGACAATGATGCACTTGGCCAAAAAGGGCGTATGCATTTTCTCCTGAATATATGCAGGAGAAAACACATACGAACTTTTTGGCCAAGCAAACAAGCGGGGAATGCAAATCTGCACTACAAAGAAGTATCACTTCCCACCGGTCAAAAGGGACATCCACAAAATGTGTAAAACCAGAAAGGCAAGACAGGCCCTGGAGAACAGGGGGCCTTGTTATGCTGATGGGCGGGATGTAAATTGCCAACTGCCTCACTGGAGGAGTGCATTGTGTTCCCTAAAAGAAGTAAACAACAGAGCTACAGAGCCAAGGGCACTTCCAGTCTAGGGAATATACCTTGGGAAAACTGAAAATCAATAAGACAGTGCCACCCTCAAATTTAGGGCTGCACTGCTTACAAGAACCTCAACTTGGGTACATGTGAAATATCCCAGGAAAGATAAAAATGGTTCAAAAATTTGTGCTACTTACGTACGGTGGAATATCCCTCAGCCATGAAATCAATGTCATAAGACCAGTAGCAGCAAAATGAGTGGATTCAGGTACGATGATTCTAAGTGAAATAAGTCACACAGAAAAAGAAGCTTATCATAAGATATCACTTATGAAGATCCTGTAAACATGGCTACACATGAACTGAGTTAGGAAAGAGAACAGAGTCTCACATTTGGAAAACACTCTTATACCTGCTTAAGGGGGAAGGAGAGGTGGGGTGATGCATAAAACCAGAGTTTGATATAAGCACAGGTACCATTCCCAAAACCAACTATGGAATAGACAAGACCTACCTATACCTTCCTCAGTGAAACGGACTCAAAACCCCATATTTCCCGCAGAGGAATATATCTGACTAGTAAGAATCTTAAAACCTATGTATTGATATGTCTCCCTAAGGGAATCAAGTGTGTCTAGACTGGCATGCACATGGCAGCGCGAATCAGCTCAAACCCACTATAAAAAGGAAATTCAAAAACAAAACAGAAAAACAGGGAAATTCTTTACAATTCCTTCAGGGTCTCTGATGAAACCTGGAATGACCCTATCTACACTGACAGCTGAATGTGTCATAAGGCTGGACACATGGGACTGAGAGGATTGGTGAGATTGGGTAAGCAAATGCAGACCCTTTAAAGCAATAATGCATGAATCCCATTCCATGGGTCCCATGTCTCCAGCTTGAAGGGAATTTTACTACAGCTATAACATGTACGGGAAACCTAGAGAATGGACACACTGTGAATACGAAAGGTCTCTAAAACACAACGAATACTCACTCTCGTGGTGCTCCGGTTTGACTTTCCAACTGCTTTACTATCAATCTCCCAACTTGGAGAGACAGCACCTTTAACCTCCTGGTTCGCACAGGTTGCCAATTTGGCAGAGGATGAAAGGGAAGAGGGAGAACCAATGAGAGAGTATCTGTTAGGCATTTGGACGGGCACATGTCACTCTTATTTCCCGGGAAGAAGAAGAATTAACCAATGTCACAGCCACCCACCGGGAACCAGTATAGTTCCTGAAACAAAATATTGGACTTGCGTTCAGCTCAGAAAAAACGAGTTACAAAATGGAGCTCAGGGGCACAGCAATTCACAAACAGGCAGAAAAATAAAGGACAAATATCGTCCAAAAATCTGTTGTGTGAAGGCAACGAGGCGGACTTGAAAGCGAGGCAGAATAGCAGGAAACAGATTTCAAGAGGTACGTTGGAATTGCCCTTAAAGCACAGAAAGAGGGGCACAACTTCGACAATGATGCACTTGGCCAAAAAGTGCGTATGTGTTTCCTCCTGAATATATTCAGGAAATAACGCATACGCCATTTTTAGCCAAGCAAGCAAGCGGGCAATGCAAATCTGCACTACAAAGAAGTATCACTTCCCACCGGTCAAAAGGGACATCCACAAAATGGGTAAAAACCAGAAAAGCAAGATATGCCCTGGAGAACAGGGAGCCTTGATATGCTGATGGGCAGGATGTAAATTGCCAACTGCCACTCTGGAGGAGTGCATTGTGCTCCCTAAAACAAGTAAACAACACAGCTACAGAGCCAAGGGCACTTCCAGTCTAGGGAATATACCTTGGTAAAACTGAAAATCAATAAGACAGAGCCACCCCAAAATTTAGGGCTGCACTGCTTACAAGAACCTCAAATTGGGTACAACTTAAGTATCCCAGGAAAGATAAAAATGGTTCAAAAATTGTGGTACATACGTACGATGGAATATCCCTCAGCAATGAAATCAATATCATAAGACCAGTAGTAGCAAAGTGTGTGGATACAGGTACGATAATTCTAAGTGAAATAAGTCACACAGAAAAAGAAGCTTATCATAAGATATCACTTATGAAGATCCTGTAAACATGGCTACACTTGAAGTGAGTTAGGAAAGAGAACAGAGTCTCACATTTAGAAAACACTCTTATGCCTGCTTAAGGGGGAAGGAGAGGTGGGGTGATGCATAAAACCAGACTCTGATATAAGCACAGATACCGTTCCAAAAACCAACTGTGGAATAGACAAGACCTACACATTCCTCAGTGAAAGGGACTCAAAACCCCATATTTCCCGCAGAGGAATATATCTGACTAGTAAGAATCAAAAAACCTATGTATTGATATGTCTCCATAAGGGAATCATGTGTGTCGAGACTAGCATAAACATGGCAGCGAGAATCAGCTGAAACCAACTATAAAAAGGAATTTCAAAAACAAAAAAAAGGGAAATTCTTCACAATTCCTTCTGGGTTTCTGATGAATCCTGGAATGTCCCTATCTACAAAAACAGCTGGACGTGGAATAAGGCTGGACACATGTGACTGAGAGGATTGGTGAGATTGGTTGAGCAAATGCAGACCGTTTAAAGCAATAAGGCATGGCCCCCATTCCATGGGTCACGACTCTCCAGGGTGAAGGGAATATTACTACAGCTGTAACATGCACGGGAAACCTAGAGAATGGACACACTGTGAATACGAAATGTTTCTAAAACTTAGTGAATAGTCCCTCTGTTGGTGCTCCCGTTTGACTTTCCAACTGCTTTACTATCAATCTCCCAACTTGGAGAGACAGCATCTTTAACCTCCTGGTTCGCACAGGTTGCCAATTTGGCAGACGCTGAAAGGGAAGAGGGAGAACCAATGAGAAAGTAGCTGTTAGGCATTTGGACGGGCACATGTCACTCTTATTTCAGGTGAGGAAGAAGAATTAATCAATGTCTCAGCAACCCACTGGGAACCAGTATATGTCTTGAACCAAAATATTAGACTTGCGTTCAGCTCACAAAAAACGAGTTAAATAGTGGAGCTCAGGGGCACAACAATTCACAAACTGGCAGAGTAATAAAGGACAACTATCGTCCACAAATCTTTTGACGGAAGGCAACGAGGTGGACTTGAAAGCGAGGCAGAATAGCAGGAAACAGATTTCAAGAGGTACGTTGGAATCCCCTTTAAAGCACAGGAAGAGGGGCAAAACTTCGACAATGATGCACACGCCCTTTTTGGCCAAGCAAGCAAGCGGGCAATGCAAATCTGCACTACAAAGTAGTATCACTTCCCACTGGTTAAAAGGGACATCCACAAAATGGTTAAAAACCAGAAAGGCAAGACAGGCCCTGGAAAAGAGGGAGTCTTGTTATGCTAATGGACGGGATGTAAATTGCCAACTACCTCTCTGGAGGAGTGCTTTGTGTTCCCTAAAACAAGTAAACAACAGAGCTACAGAGACAAGGGCACTTCCCGTCTAGGGAATATACCTTTGGAAAACTGAAAATCAATAAGACAGAGCCAACCCAAAATTTAGGGCTGCACTGCTTACAAGAACCTCAACCTGGGTACACCTTAAATATCCCAGGAAAGATAAAATTGGTTCAAAAAATTGTGGTACTTACGTACGATGGAATATCCCTCAGCCATGAAATCAATGTCATAAGACCAGTAGCAGCAAAATGAGTGGATTCAGTTACGATGATTCTAAGTGAAATAAGTCACACAGAAAAAGAAGCTTATCATAAGATATCACTTATGAAGATCCTGTAAACATGGCTACACATGAACTGAGTTAGGAAAGAGAACAGAGTCTCACATTTAGAAAACACTCTTATGCCTGCTTAAGGGGGAAGGAGAGGTGGGTTGATGCATAAAACCAGAGTTTTTTATAAGCACAGGTATCGTTCCAAAAACCAACTATGGAATAGACAAGATCTACCTACAACACCCTCAGTGAAAGGGACTCAAAATCCCATATTTCCCGCAGAAGAATATATCTGACTAGTAAGAATCTTAAAACCTATGTATTGATATGTCTCCGTAAGGGAATCAAGTGTTTCTAGACTGGCATAAACATGGCAGCGAGAATCAAATCAAACCCACTATAAAAAGGAATTTCAAAAACAAAACATAAAAACAGGGAAATTCTTTACAATTCCTTCAGGGTCTCTGATGAAACCTGGAATGACCCTATCTACAACGACAGCTGGATGTGGCATAAGGCTGGACACAGGGGACTGAGAGGATTGGTAAGATTGGGTGAGCAAATGCAGACCCTTTAAAGCAATAATGCATGGCACCCATTCCATGTGTCCCAACTCTCCAGGTTGAAGGGAATATTACTATAGCTATAACATGTAAGGGAAAACTAAGAATGGACACACTGTGAATACGAAAGTTTTCTAAAACTCAACGAATAGTCCCTCTCCTTGTGCACCAGTTTGACTTTCCAACTGCTTTACTATCAATCTCCCAACTTGGAGAGACAGCACCTTTAACCTCCTGGTTCGCACAGGTTGCCAATTTGGCAAAGGATTAAAGGGAAGAGGGAGAACCAATGAGAGAGTAGCTGTTAGGCATTTGGACTGGCACATATCACTCTAATTTCCCGGCAGGAAGAAGAATTAACCAAAGTCTCAGCCACCCACCGGGAACCAGTATAGGTCCTGAATCACAATTTTGGAGTTGGGTTCAGCTCACAAAAAACGAGTAGAAAAATTGAGATCAGGGGCACAGCAATTCACAAACTGGCAGAGTAATAAAGGACTACTATCGTCCAAAAATCTGTTGAGGGAAGGCAACGAGGCGGACTTGAAATGAGGCAGAATAGCAGGAAACAGATTTCAAGAGTTACGTTGGAATCGGCTTTAAAGCACAGGAAAAGGGACACAACTTCGACAATGATGCACTTGGCCAAAGAGGGCTTATGCGTTTTCTCTTGAATATATTTAGGAGAAAACGCATACACCCTTTTTGGAAAAGCAAGCAAGCGGGCAATGCAAATCGGCACTACAAAGATGTATCACTTCCCACTGGTCAAAAGGGACATCCTCAAAATGTGTAAAAACCAGAAAGGCAAGACAGGCCCTTGAGAACAGGGAGCCTTTTTATGCTGATGGGCGGGATGTAAATTGCCAACTGCCTCTCTGGAGGAGTGCATTGTGTTCCCTAAAACAAGTAAACAATAGAGCTACTGAGCCAAGGGCACTTCCAGTCTAGGGAATATACCTTGGGAAAACTGAAAATCAAAAAGACAGAGCCTCCCCAAAATTTAGGGCTGCACTGCTTACAAAAACGTCAACTTTGGTACACTTTAAATATCCCAGGAAAGATAAAAATGGATCAAAAAATTGTGGTACTTACGTACGATGGATTATCCCTCAGCCATGAAATCAATGTCATAAGGCCAGTAGCAGCAAAATGAGTGGATTCAGGTACGATGATTCTAAGTGAAATAAGTCACACAGAAAAAGAATCTTATCATAAGATATCACTTATGTAGGTCCTGTAAACATGGCTACACAGGAACTGAGTTAGGAATGTAAGAGATTCTCACATTTAGAAAACAATCGTATGCCCGCTTAAAGGGGAAGGAGAGGTGGGTAATGCATAAAACCAGAGTTTGATATTAGTACAGCTACCATTCTAAAAACCAAATACAGAATAGATATTACCTACACCTTCTTAAGTGAAAGGGACTCAACCCCGCATATTCCCCGCAGAGGAATATATCTGACTAGTAAGAATCTTAAAACCTATGTATTGATATGTCTCCAAAAGGGAATCAAGTGTGTCTAGACTGGCATCAACATAGCAGTGAGAATAAGTTCAAACCCACTCTAAAATGGAATTTCAAACACAAAACAATAAAACAGGGACATTCTTTACAATTCTTTCAGGGTCTCTGATGAAACCTGGAATGACCCTATCTACAATGACAGCTGGATGTGGCATAAGGCTGGACACTTGGGACTGAGAGTATTGGTGAGATTGGGTGAGCAAATGCAGACCCTTTAAAGCAATAATGTGTGGCACCCATTCCATGGGTCCCAACTGTCCAGGTTGAAGGGAATATTACTACAGCTATAACATGTACGGGAAACCTAGAGAATGGACACACTGTGAATACGAAAGGTTTCTAAAACTCAACTAATAATCCCTCTCCTGGTGCTCCAGTTTGACTTTCCAACAGCTTTACTATCAATCTGCCAACTTGGAGAGACAGCCCCTTTAGCCTCCTGGTTCGCACAGTTGCCAATTTGGCAAAGATGAAAGGGAAGAGGGAGAACAAATGAGAGAGTAGATGTTAGGCATTTGGACGGGTACATGTCACATTAATTGCCCGGCAGGAAGAAGAATTAGCCAAAGTCTCAGCCACACGCCGGGAACCAGTATAGGTCCTGAACCAAAATTTTGCACTTGCGGTCTGCTCACAAAAAAATAAATTTAAAAATGGAGCTCAGGGTCACAGCAATTCAGAAACTGGCAGAGTAATAAAGGACAACTATCGCCCAAAAATCTGCTGAGGGAAGGCAACGAGGCGGAATTGAAAGGGAGGCAGTATAGCAGGAAACAGATTTCAAGAGGTATGTTGGAATCGCCTTTAAAGCACAGGAAGAGGGGCACAACTTCGACAATGATGCACTTGCCCAAAAAGGGCGTATATGTTTTCTCCTGAATATATGCAGGAGAACACGCATACACCCTTTTTGGCCAAGCAAGGAAGCGGGCAATGCAAATCTGCACTACAAAGAAGTATCACTTCCCACTGGTCAAAAGGGACATCTGCAAAATGTGTAAAAACCAGAAAGGCAAGACAGGCCCTGGAGAACAGTGAGCCTTGTTATGCTGATGGGCGGGATTTAAATTGCGAACTGCCTCACTGGAGGAGTGCATTGTGTTCCCTAAGACAAGTAAACAACAGAGCTACAGAGTCAAGGGCACTTCCAGTCTAGGAAATATACCTTGGGAAAACTGAAAATCAATAAGACAGAGCCACCCCAAAATTTAGGGCTTCACTGCTTACAAGAACCTCAACTTGGGTATACCTTAAATATCCCAGGAAAGACAAAAATGGTTCAAGAAATTTTGGTACTTACGTACGATGGTATATCCCTCATCCATGAAATCAATTTCATAAGGCCAGTAGCAGCAAAATGAGTGGATTCAGGTACGATGATTCTAAGTGAAATAAGTCACACAGAAAAATAATCTTATCATAAGATATCACTTATGAAGGTCCTGTAAACATGGCCTCACATGAACTGATTTAGGAAAGATACCATTGTAACGAATCTTATCATAAGATATCACTCATAGCGGGAATGTACACGTGGCTACACATGGACTGATTTACAAACACAACGGAGTCACAAATTTAGAAAACAAGCTTCTGCCTGCTTAATGGGAAAGGCGAGGTGGGGTGATGCATAAAATCACAGTTTTAAATTAGCACAGATACCGTTACATAAACCAAGTATGTAATAGACAACACCTAATCCCGCCACAATGAACTGGACTCAACACCCCCAATTCATTGCAAGGAATATGTCTGACTCTCAGTATTTTAAAACATATGTATTCTCATGTCTCCATAAAGGAATCATGTGTGTGTATAACGGCATGAACAGAGCACTGAAATTCAGTTAAACCCACTTATAAAAATAAATTTCAAAAGCAAAATGCAAAAACAGCAAAACAGTGAGAAAGTCTTAAAAATTCCGTTCAGGGTCTGTGATGCAACCTGGATTGACCACCTTTACACCCACAGCTGGATGAGACATAAGACTGGACACTTGGGGCTGACAATATTGCTGAGGTTGTGTGAGCAAAAGAACACCACTTAGAGCAACACTGTGTGCTACCCATTCTAGTGGTCCCAACTCTCCAGGTTTAAGGGAATCTTCCTAAAGTTAAAACATGCATGGGAAACCCAGTGGATGGTACACTGTGTAATTGGGAAAGTTTTCTAAAAGGTACCTCATTTTTCCTTTTGTCGTGCTTGGCTTCGCCATTCCATCTGCATTACTAAAAATCTCCCCACTTGGAGAATCAGCGCCTTTACCCTCCTGATATGCACAGTTTGCAAATTGTGCAGAGGATGAACAGGAAGAGGGGGAATAAATGAGAGATTAGCTGTAGGTGTTTGGATGGGCACATGTCACTCTAGTTTCCCATCAGGAAGAAGAATTAACCAAAGGCTCAGCCTGAAGTCCCGGAACCAGACTAGTGCCTAAAGCCATCCTGCGGTATTGCAGCCAGCTCACAAATAGGCGAGTTGAAAAATGGAAATCAGGGGCACAGCAATTCACAAACTTGCAGAGTTATAAAGGACAACTATCATCCAGAAATATATTGAGGAAAGGCAGTGAAGAGTATTTGAATGCAAGGCAGAATTGAAGGAAACAGATTTCAAGAGGTAGATTGGAGTCATCTTTAAAGCACATGAAAAGCGACAGAATTTCGATAATGTTGCCCTTGGCTGAAAAGGGACTATGTGTATTTTCTTGAATATATTCGGGAAAAAATGCATATGCCCTCTTTGGCCAAGCAAGCCATCAGGCATTGCAAATCCACACTACAGAGAAGTGTCCCTTACCTCCAGTCAAAAGGGCCATCCACAAATAGTGTAAACACCAGAAATGCAGGACAGGGCGAGGAGAAAAGGGAGCCCTGTGAGGCTGATAGTGGAAATGTAATTTGCCAACGGCCACTCTGGAGAAGTGTATTGTGTTTGCTAAAACATCTAAAAGATGAGCTACAGAGCATAGGGCACTTGCACTCATGGGCGTATACCTTGGGAAAAACAAAAATGGACAGTAAACAGGCACCACAACGTTTACCACCTCTCTGTTAAAAAGGGCCTCCACTTGGATATAACCTAAATGTCCCTGGAAGGATAAAATGGATAAAAGAGATGGGGTACTTATGTAGAGTGGAATATTACTCATTCCGAAATCAATGAAATAAGGCCAGTTGGAACAACTCTGGAGGAGTTACATACGATCATTCTAAGTGACATATGTCAGAAAGAAAAAGACACATATCATAAGATGTCACTTAAAGGTGGAATCAAAAATGGCTACACATGAAATAAACTACAAAACAGAAACATAGTCAAATATGTAGAAAATAGACATAAGGCTGCTAAATGGGAAAGGTGGGGAATGGTGAGGTATTATCCAGGAGGTTGAAATTAGCAAATATACCATTCCAAGTACCAAATTGAATAACTGACAAAGCCTACACGGTACCTCAAAGAACTGCACTCAGCCCACTTAAGTCCCTGGACAATAATACATATGACTCGTAAGCATCTGAAAAATAATTTCTTGTTGTCTCACAGTACATGAATCAAGTGGATGTACAGCAGCAAGAAAGAGAGCTTTGAAAATCAGCTGTAACCAATATAAAAATAAATTTAAAAATATTTATCAAAACGGTGAGACAGACAAAAATTCTTACAACTTTTGTTGAAGGGCTACGATGTAACATGGATTGAACACATGTAGACCCACAGCAGGATGATATATAAGGCTGGACGCTATGCAGGCTAAGAGATGTTAGAGAGGCTGGGTGAGGAAATGCAGACCTTTTAAAGTAATACTGCCTTGTACCCATTCCATGGGTCCCAAATCGGCAGGTTCAAGGGAATCTTCTGACAGCGAAAACATGCCTGCGAAACCGAGATGAATGTACACCGTGTGCTCAGGAAAGGTGTCTAACATGCACCTCATTTATGATCTCCTGGTGCTGGGGTTCGCCATTCCAGCCACATTAATAAAAATCTCCCCACTTTGAGAATCAGCACCTTTATCCTCCTGTTTCACACAGTTTGCATTTTGTGCAGAGGATAAATGGGAAAGGGGGAACCAATGAGAGATTAGCTGTAGGATTTTTGACAGGCACATGTCACTCTAATTTCCCATTAGAAGAAGAATTAAACAAAGGCTCAGCCTGCCTCCTCAGAACCAGAATAGGGCCAGAAGCAATCCAAAGGTTTGGCGGCCAGGTCACAAAAAAAGCGAGTTGCAAAATGGAGCTCAGGAGCAGACAATTCAAAGACCTGCAAAGATATAAATGATAACCAACGTCCAAAAATATATTCAGGTAAGGCAACGAAGAGGATCTGAATGAGAGGCAGAATTGCAGGAAACAGATTTCAAAAGGTAGATTGTACTCACATTTAAAGCATATGAAAAGCAGCAGAATTTCTAAAATGATGTAGTTGGGCAAAAGGGTGTATGCCTTTTTTTCGTGAAAATCTTCAGGAAAAAAACACATACAGAGTTTTTGGCAAAACAAGCAAGCGGGAAATGCAAATCCGCACAACAAAGAAGTCTCAATTTCCACTGCTCAGAAAGGCCATCCAAAAAATGTGTACAAACCAGAAATGCTGGAGAGGCCATGGAGAACAGGGAGCCTAGTCACGCTGATGGGTGGGGTATAAATATCCAAGAGCCACTCTGAAGAAGTGTATGTTGTTTGCTAAAACATTTAAATACAAAGCCCCCGAGCAAAGGGGACTTCAACTCATGGACATATAACTTGGGAAGACTAAATATCGACAAGACACAGGCACCCCAAAGTTTAGGTCTGCTCTGCATACAAGAACCTCAACTTCGGTACACCTAAAATATCCCAGGAAAAAGAGAAATGCATAAATAACTTGTGGTAATTTTGTACAACGGAATATTACTCAGACGTGGAATCAATGTCATAAGGCCAGTAGCAGCATAAAGAGTGGATTTAGGTATGATGATTCTAAGTGAAATTAGTCACACAGAAGAAGAATCTATTCATAAGATATCACTTACAGAGGGAATGTCAACATCACAACACATGAACTGAATTAAGAAAGAGAACAGAGTCTCACATTTAGAAAACACTCTTATACCTGTTTAATGGGATAGGAAAGGTGGGGTGATGCATAAAACCAGAGTTTGATATTAGCACAGGTACCGTTCCATAAACCAAATAGAGAATAGACGAGACCTACCCCTTACTCAGTGAACGGGACTCAAACCCCCTATTCCACACAGAGGAATATATCTGACTAGTGAGAATCTTAAAACCTATATATTGATTTGTCTCCATAAGGGAATCAAGTGTGTCTAGACTGGCATAAACACGTCAGTGAAAATCAGCTCAACCGCACTATAAAAATGAATTTCAAAAACAAACAAAAAAACAGCGAAATTCTTACACAATTCCTTCAGGGGTTCTGATGAAACCGGGAATGACCCTATCTGCAAAGACAGCTGGATGAGACATAAGGCTGGACACTTGGGACTGAGAGGACTGGTGAGATTGGGAGAGAAAATGCAGACCCTTTAAAGTAGTAATGCATGCCACGATTCCATGGATCCCAAATCTCCAGGTAGTAGGGAATATCACTACAGTTATAACATGTATGGGAAACCTAGAGAATGGACACCCTGTGATGGTGAAAGATTTCTAAAAGTCTCCTAATTTTTCCTCTCCTTGTGCTCCAGTTTGGCATTCCAACTGCTTTACTATCAATCTCCCAACTTAGGAGAGCCAGCCCCTAAAACCTCCTGGTTCGCACAGTTGGCAAATTGTGCAGAGGATGAAAGGGAAGAGGGAGAACCAATCAGAGAGTAGATGTAGGCATTTGGACGGGCACATGTCACTCTAAATTCCTGTCAGGAAGAAGAATTAACCAAAGCCTCAGCCACCCACAGGGAACCAGTATAGCCACCCCTGGAACCAGTATAGGTCCTGAAGCAAAATTGTGGATTTGCGGTCAGCTCCCAAAAATGGGATTTGAAAATTGGAGCTCACGGGCACAGCAATTCACAAACCTACAGTTATAAAGGACTACTGTCTTCCAAAAATCTGTTGAGGGAAGGCAACGACGCTGACTTGAAAATGAGGCAGAATTGCACAAAACATATTTCAAGAGGTAAATAGGAATCACCTTTAAAGCACAGGAAAAGCATCACAACTTCAACAATGATGCACTTGGCCAAAAAGGGCGTATGCTTTTTCTCCTGAATATATTCAGGAGAAAACGCATACGACCTTTTTGGACAATAAAGCAAGCGCACAATGCAAATCCACACAACAAAGAATTGTCACTTCCCACGGGTCAAAAGGGACATCTGAAAATCTGTAAAAACCAGAAAGGCAAGAGGGAGATGCCAAGGGCATGAAGCAATATGATCCAAAGTGTCATGAAGGATTGTGATGACAAGCGCATGGAGCATTGTGATGACAAGATTATGTAGCATATTGCTGACAAAGGCATGGAGCATTGTGATGACAAGGTTCATGGAGCACTGTGATGACAAGTGTCACGGAGCATTGTGATTACAGGGGTCATGGAGCATTGGGATGACAAGGGCATGGAGCATTTTGATGACAAGAGTCCCGGATCATTGTGTTGTCAGGGTTCATGGATCATTGTGATGACAGGAGTCATGGAGAATTGTGATGACAGGGGTCATGGAGCATTGTGATGAGAAGGTCAAGGAGCATTGGGCTGAAAACGTTCATGGAGTATTGTGATGACAGGGGCCATGGAGGCTTGTGATGACAAGGTACTGGAGCATTGTGATGAGAAGACCATGGAGACATGTGATGACAAGTCTCATGGAATATTCTGATGAAAAGGGGCATGGAGCATTGTGATTACAGGGGTCTTGGGGCATAGTGATGACAACGGCATGGGGCATTGGGATGAGATGGCCATGGAGCGTTTGGATGACATGCATCATGGAGCTTTTGAAGACAAGGGCATGGAACATTGTGATGAAAAAGACATGGAGACTTGTCATGACAGGGTTAAGGGAGCATACTGACGACAAGTGTCAGGGAGCATTGTGATGACAAGTGTATTGAGCATTGTGATGACAAAGGTCATGGAGCATTGTGATGAGAAGACCATGGATAACTGTGATGACGAGCGTCATGGGGCGTTGTGATGATAAGTTTTATGGAACATTTTGATCACAAGGATTTGGAGCATTGTGATGACAGAGGTCATGGAGCATTTTGATTTCATTGTAATGACAATAGCATGAAGCATTTTGATGATGGGCATGGTGTATTGTGATGACAGGGTTCATGGAGCATTGAGATGAAAAGGGGCATGGAGCATTTTGATTACAGGGGTCTTGGAGCATTGTGATGACAAGGGCATGGAGCCTTGTGATGACAAGGCCATGGAACATCGTGAAGGCAGGGGTCATGGAGCATTGTTATGACAGGGGTTATTTTGAATTGTGATGGCAAGGGCATGGAACATTGTGATGAGAAGGCCATGGAGCATTCTGATGACATGCGTCATGGAGTTTTGTGATGACAAGGTCATGGAGCAATGTGATGTGAGCGTTCATGGAGCATTGTGATGACAATGACATTGAGCATTGTGATGAAAAGTTCATGGAGCATTGTGGTGACACATTTCACAGAGCCTTGTGATGATGAGGACATTGACATTTGTGGTGACACAGGTCATGGAGCCTTGTGATGACGGGACACACGGAGCATTGTGATGACTGGTGTCATGTAGCATTGTGATGACAGGAGCATGAAGCATTGGTCTGACAAGTTTCATGGATAATTGTGTTGACAGTGGGCATGGCACATTGTGAAGACAAAGGAATGGAGCATTGTGATGACAAGGTCATGGAGTATTGTGAAGACAGGCGTCAGGGAGCATTGTGATGACATATTTCATGTTCCATTGTGATGACAATGACATGGATCATTGTGATGCCAAGTGTTATGGAGGATTGTGATGACAAAAGTAATGGAGCACTGTGACGACAAGGGCTTGGAGCATTGAGATGACAAGGGCATGGAGCATTGTGATGACAACGGCCTTTGAGAATTTTGATGAAAAAGTCGTGAAGCATTGTGATGACAAAGGAATGGAGCTTGCTATGACAGGGGTCATGGGGCATTGCGATGACAAGTGCATGGAGAATTGTGATGACAAGAGCATGTAACATTGTGATGAGAACTGTCATGGAGCATTGTGATGACAAGGACGTGGAGAATTGTGATGACAAGGGACATGGAGCATTGTGATGACCAGGGCATGGAGCATTGTTATGGCAAGACTGTGGAGCACTGTGATGAGAAGACCATGGATAATTCTGGTGACGAGCATCATGGAGCACTGTAATGAGAAAGGGCATGGAGCATTGTGATGATACGTCTCATGGAGCATTGTGATGACAGGGGTCATGGATCATTGTGATGACAAGGGTAATGGAGTATTCTGATGACAGAGGTCATGGAGAATTTTGATTTCATTGTGCTGACAATAGCCGGAAGCATTATGATGATGGGCATGGTGCATTGTGATGACAGGGTTCATGGAGCATTGAGATGAAAACGGGCATGGAGCATTGTGATTACAGGGGTCTGGGAGCATTGTGATGACAAGGGCATGGAGCATTTTGATGAGAAGGCCATGGAACATTCTGATGGCCTGTGTCATGGAGCTTTGTGATGACAAGGGCATGGAGCATTGTGATTACAGGTGTTTTGGAGCATTGTGATGACAAGGGTCATGGTGCCTTGTGATTGCAAGGCCGTGGAACATTGTGATGGCAGGGGTCATGGAGCATTGTTATGACAGGTGTAATGGAGCATTGTGATGAGAAGGGTATGGAACATTGTGATTACAATGTTTATGGAGCATTGCCATGAGAAATGTGTGGACCGTTGGGATGAAAAGCGCGTAGCACGTTGTGATGATAAGGGTCATGGAGCATTTTTCTGACAAAGGCATGGAACATTGTGATGACAAGGGTCACGGAGCATTGTGATGAAAAGTTCATGGAGCATTGTGGTTACAAAGGTAACAGAGCCCTGTGATGACGCGGGCATCGACCATTGTGATGACAAATGTTATGAAGAATTGTGATGACTGGAGTCAAAGATCATTGTGATTACAGGGGTCATAGAGCATAGTGATGACAAGGGCATGGAGCATTGGGCTGAGAAAGGCATATAGCATTGTGATGACAAGGGGCAAAGAGCATTGTGATGAATTGTTCATGGAGCATTATGGTTAAAATGGTTACAGAGACTGTTGATGATGAGGGCATGGACCACTGTGATGAGAAACGCCATGGATCATTGTGATGACTGGAGTCACGGAGCATTGTGATGACAGGGGTCATGGAGCATTGTGATAATATGGGCATGGAGCATTGTGATGACAAGGGAATGGAACATTGGTCTAATAAGTTTCATGGATTATTGTGATGACAGTTGGAATAGCGCATTGTGATGACAAGGGCATGGAGCATTATGATGACCAGGTCATGCAGTACTGTGAAGATAGGTGTCATGGAGCATTGTGATGACATATGTAATGGCCCATTGTGATGACAATGGCATGGAGCATTGTGATGAAAACGGCATGGGGCATTGTGATGAAAAAGGCAAGGAGACTTGTCATGACAATTTTCAAGGAGCATACAGACAACAAGTGTCAGGGAGCATTTTGAGGACAAGTGTACTGAGCATTCTGATGACAAAGGTCATGGAGCATTGTGATGAGAAGACCATGGATAATTGTGATGACGAGCGTCATGGGGCATTGTGATGACAAGTGTTATGGAATATTGTTATCACAAGGGCTTGGAGCATTGTTATGACAGAGGTCATGGAGCATTTTGATTTCACTGTGATGACAATAGCATGAAGCATTATGATGATGTGCATGGTGCATTGTGATGACAAGGTTCATGGATAATTTTGATGAAATGGGGCATGGAGCAGTGTGATTGCAGGGGTCTTGGAGCATTGTGATGAGAAGGGCATGGAGCATTGTGATGACTGGAGTCACGGATCATTGTGAAGACAGAGGTCATGGAACATTGTGATAACTAGGGCATGGAGCATTGTGATGACAAGGGCATGGGACATTGGTCTAATAATTTTCATGGAGTATTGCGATGACAGTTGGAATGGCGCATTGTGATGACAATGGCATGGAGCATTGTGATGACTAGGTCTTGCAGTATTGTGAAGAGAGGTGTCAAGGAGCACTGTGATGACATATTTAATGGCCCATTGTGATGACAATGGCATGGAGCATTGTGATGCCAAGTTTCATGAAATATTCTGTTGACAAAGTTAATGGAGCATTGTGATGACAATGGCTTGGAGCATTGTGATGACAAGGGTCAGGGAGCACTGTGCTAACAAGTGCATGGAGAATTGTGATGACAAGGGTCATGGAGAATTCTGATGACAAGCTTGTGGAGTATTTTGATGACAATGGCATGGAGCATTGTGATGAAAATGGCAGGGGGCTTTGTGATGAAAAAGGCATGGAGCCTTTTCGTGACAGGGTTCAAGGAGCATTCTAAAGTCAAGAGTCAGGGAGCATTGTGATGACAAGTGTATTGAGAATTGTGATGACAAAGGTCATGGAGCACTGTGATGAAAAGGGCATGGAGTATTGTGATGACAGGCATCATGGAGCGTTGTGATGACAAGTGTTATGGAACATGGTGATCACAAGGGTTTGGAGCATTTTGATGACAGAGGTCATGGATCATTTTGATTTCAAAGAGCAGGGAGCATTGTGATGACAAGGGCATGAAGCAATGTGATCCCAAGGTTCATGGAGGATTGTGATGACAATGGTAATGGAGTATTGTGATGGCAAGCGCATAGAACATTGTAATGACAAGGTCATGTAGCATTTTGCTGACAAAGTCATGGAGCATTGTGATGACATGTGTCATGGAGCACTGTGATGACAAGCGTCACGGAGCTTTGTGAATACATGGGTCATGGAGCATTGGGATGACAAGGGCATGGATGATTGTGATGACAAGGGTCATGGAGCATTGGGCTGAAAATGTTCATGGAGTTTTGTGTTGACAGGGGTCATGGAGCATTGTGATGAGTAGGGAATGTAGCATTGTGATGACAAGCGTCCCGGATCATTGTGTTGTCAGGTGTCATGGAGTGTTGTGATGACAGTGGTAATGGAGCATTTTGATGATATTTGTCATGGAGCATTGTGATGAGAATATCATGGAGCATTGGGCTGAAAATGTCCATGGAGTATTGTGATGACAGGGTTCATGGAGCATTGTGATGCCAAGGGTCATGGATCTTTGTGATGACAAAGGACATGGAGCATTTTGATGGCAAGTGCATTGTGCATTGTGATGAGAAGGGCAGGGAACATTCTGATGACAGGGTCATGGAGCAATTTGATGAAAAGTGTTATGGAACATTTTGATGACAGGTGTTATGGAACACTGTGATGTCAGGGGTCATCGAATATTGTGATGAGAAGTGCATGTAGCATTGTGATGACAGGAGTCATGGAACATTGTGATGACAGGGGTGAGGGAGTATTGTGATAAATAGTGATGTAGCATTGTGATATCAGTGGTGAGAGAGCATTTTGATGAGAAGTGCAAGGAGCATTCTGATGACAAATTTTAAGGACCATTGTGATGACAAGAATGTGGAGCACTGTGGTGACAAGCGCATGGTGCATTGTGATGACATTTGTCATGGAGCATTGTGCTGACAAGCGCATGGAGCATTGTGATGACATGGGTCAAAGAACATTGTGATGAAAAGTTCATGGAGCATTGTGGTTAAAAAGGTCACAGAGACTGTTGATGACGAGGGCATGGACAATTGTGATGACAAAAGTCATGAAGCATTGTCATGACTGGAGTAACGGAGCACTGTGATGACAGGGGTCATGGAGCTTTGTGATAACATGGGCATGGAACATTGTGAGGACAAGGGCGTGGAACATTGGTCTAATAAGTTTCATGGATTATTGTGATGACGGTTGGAATGGCGCATTGTGATGAGAAAGGCATGGAGGATTGTGATGACCAGGTCATGCAGTATTGTGAAGATACGTGTCAGGGAGCATTGTGATGACATATGTAATGGTCCATTGTGATGAAAATGGCATGGAGCATTGTGATGCCAAGTGTCATGGAGGATTCTGATGACAAATGTAATGGTGCATTGTGATGACAATGGCTTGGAGCATTGTGATGACAAGGGACAGGGAGCATTGTGCTGACAAGTGCATGGAGAAATCTGATGACAAGGGTCTTGGAGCATTCTGCTGACAAGCTTGTGGAGTATTTTGATGACGATGGCATGGAGCATTGTGATGAAAACGGCATGGGGCATTGTGATGCAAAAGGCATGGAGCCTTTTCATGACAGGGTTCAAGGAGCATTCTGATGACAAGTGTCAGTGAGCACTGTGATGAAAAGTGTATTAATAATTGTGATGACAAAGGTCATGGAGCATTGTGATGAAAAGGGCATGGAGCATTGTGATGACAGGCATCATGGAGCATGGTGATGACAAGTGTTATGGAACACTGTGATCCCATGTGTTTGGAGCATTGTGATGACAGAGCTCACGGATCATTTTGATTTCAAGGAGCATGGAGAATTGTGATGACAAGGGCATGAAGCAATGTGATCCCAAGGTTCATGGAGTATTCTGATGACAATGGAAATGGAGTATTGTGATGACAAGCGCATAGAGCATTGTAAAGACAAGGACATGTAGCATTTTGCTGACAAAGGCATGGAGCATTGTGATGACAAGTGTCATGGAGCACTGTGATGACAAGCGTCACGGAGCATTGTGAATACAGGGGTCATGGAGCATTGGGATGACAAGGGCATGGATCATTGTGATGACAAGGGTCATGGAGCACTGAGCTGAAAATGTTCATGGAGTGTTGTGATGACAGGGGTCATGGAGCATTGTGATGACTAGGGAATGGAGCACGGTGATGACAAAAGTCCCAGATCATTGTGTTTTCAGGTGTCATGGAGTGTTGTGATGACAGTGGTCATGGAGCATTGTGATGATATTGGCCATGGAGCATTGTGATGAGTAGGTCGTGGAGCATTGGGCTGAAAATGTTCATGGATTATTGTGATGACAGGGGTCATGGAGCATTGTGATGACAAGGGAATGGAGCATGGTGATGACAAGGTCCTGGAGCACTGTGATGAGAAGACCATGGAGACTTGTGATGATAAATCTCATGGAGCATTCTGATGAAAAAGGTCATGGAGCGTTTTGATGACAGGGCTTATGGAACATTTTGATGTCACGGGTCATGGAACATTGTGTTGATAAGGGGATGTAGCATTGTGATGACAGGGGTCATGGAACACTGTGATTACAGGGGTGAGGGAGGATTGTGATAACTAGTGATGGAACATTGTGATATCTCAGGTGAGAGATCATTTGGATGAGAAGTGCATGGAACATTGTGATTACAATGTTTTTGGTGCATAGGGATGACAAGGTTGTGGATCATTGTGATGAAAAGCGCGTGGCACACTGTGATGACAAGGGTCATGGAGCATTGTTCTGACAAAGGCATGGAGCATTGTGATGACAAGGGTCACGGAGCATTGTGATGAAAAGTTCATGGAGCATTGTGGTTACAAAGGACATAGAGCCTTGTGATTACGCGGGCATGGACCGTTGTGATGACAAACGTTATGAAGCATTGTGATGACTGGAGTCACGGAGCATTGTGATGACAGGGGAATGGAGCATTGGTCTGACAAGTTTCATAGATTATTGTGATGACAGTGGACCTGGTGCATTGTGATGACAAGGTTATGGGGCATTGTGATGAGAAGGTCATGGAGTATTTTGAAGACAGGTGTCAGGGAGCATTGTGATGACATATGTCATGGTCCATTGCGATGACAATGGCAGGGAGCATTGTGATGCCAAATGTAATGGAGGATTGTGATGACAAATATAATGGAGCATTGTGATGACTACGGCTTGGATCATTATGATGACAAAACCATGGAGCCATGTGATGACAAGTCTCAAGGAGCATACTGATGAAAAAGGGCATGGAGCATTGTGATTACAGGGGCCTTTGAACTTTGTGATGACAAGGGCATGGAGCATTGTGAGGAGAAGACCAAGGAGCATTCTGATGGCATGCGTCATTGAGCTTTGTGATGACAAGTGCATGGAGCATCGTGATTACATGGGTCTTGGTGCATTGTGATGAAAAGGGCATGGATCATTGTGATGAAAAAGGCATAGAACCTTGTCATGACAGGGTAAAAGGAGCATACAGACAACAAGTGTCAGGGAGCATTTTGATAACAAGTGTATTGAGCATTGTGATGACAAAGGTCATGGAGCATTTTGATGAGAAGACCATTGATAATTGTGATGAGCAGTGTCATGGGGCATTGGGATGACAAGTGATATGTAATATTGTGATCACAAGGGTTTGGAGCATTGTTATGACAGAGGTCATGGAGCATTTTGATTTCTTTGTGATGACAATAGCATGAAGCATTATGATGATGGGCATGGTGCATTGTGATGACAGGTTTCATGGATCATTGAGATGAAAAGGGGCATAGAGCACTGTGATTACAGGGTTCTTGGATTTTTGTGATGAGAAGGGTCATGGAGCTTTGTGATGACAAGGCCATGGAATATCGTGATGGCAGTGGTCATGGAGCATTGTTATGACAGTGGTAATGGAGCATTGTGATGGCAAGGGCATGGAGCATTGGGATGAGAAGGTCATGGAGCATTCTGATGCCATGTGTCATGGAGTTTTGTGAAGACAAGAGCATGGAGCAATGTGATGACAGCCTTAATGGAGCATTGTGATTACAATGACATGGAGCATTATGATGCCAAGTGTCATGGATCTTTGTGATGACAAAGGTCATGTAGCATTTTGGTGGCAAGGGCGTTGTGCATTGTGATGAGAAGGGCAGGGAGCATTCTGATGAGAGGGTCATGGAGCAATTTGATGAAAAGTGTCATGGACCATTTTGATGGCAGGTGTTATGGAACATTGTGATGTCAGAGGTCATCGAACATTGTGATGATAAGTGCATGTAGCATTGTGATGAAAGGAGTCATGGAACATTGTGATGACAGGGGTGAGGGAGTATTGTGACAAATAGTGATGTAGCATTGTGATATCATTGGTGAGATAGCATTTTGATGAGAATTGCATGGAGAATTGTGCTGACAAATTTTAAGTAGCATTGTGCTGACAAAATTGTGGAGCACTGTGATGACAAGTGTATGGTGCATTGTGATGACATGTGTCATGGAGCATTGTGCTGACAAGCGCATGTAGCATTGTGATGACAAGGGTCAAAGAGCATTGTGATGAAAAGTTCATGGAGAATTTTGGTTAAAAAGTCACAGAGACTTGATGACGAGGGCTTGGACAACTGTGATGACAAAAGTCATGAAGCATTGTAATGACTGGAGTCACGGAGCATTGTGATGACAGGGGTCATGGAGCATTGTGATAACAAGGGCATGGAGCATTGTGATGACAAGGGCATGGAACATTGGTCTAATAAGTTTCATGGATTATTGTGATGACAGTTGGAATGGCGTATTGTGAAGACAAGGGCATGGAGCATTGTGATGACCAGGTCATGCAGTATTGTGAAGACAGGTGTCAGGGAGCATTGTGATGACATATGTAATGGCCCATTGTGATGACAATGGCAAGGAGCATCTGATGCCAAGTGTCATGGAGGATTCTGATGACAAAGGTAATGGAGCATTGTGATGACAATGGCTTGGAGCACTGTGATGTCAATGGTCAGGGAGCATTGTGCTGATAAGTGCATGGAGAATTGTAATGACAAGGGTCATGGAGCATTCTGATGACAAGCTTGTGGAGTATTTTGATGACAATTACATGGAGCATTGTGATGAAAACGGCATGGGGTATTGTGATGAAAATGTCATGGAGTATTTTCGTGAAAGGTTTCAAGGAACATTCTGACGACAAGTGTTAGGGAGCATTGTGATGACAAGTGTATTGAGAATTGTGATGACAAAGGTCATGGAGCATTGTGATGAAAAGGGCATGGAGTATTGTGATGACAGGCATCATGGAGCGTTGTGATGACAAGTGTTTTGGAACACTGTGATCACAAGGGTTTGGAGCATTGTGATGACAGTGGTCATGGAACATTTTGATTTCAAGGAGCATGGACCATTGTGATGACAAGGGCATGAAGCAATGTGATCCCAAGGTTCATGGAGGATTGTGATGACAATGGAAATGGAGTATTGTGATGACAAGCGCATAGAGCATTGTAATGACAAGGTCATGTAGCATTTTGTGACAAAGGCATGGAGCATTGTGATGACATGTGTCATGGAGCATTGTGATGACAACGGAATGGAGCATGGTGATGACAAGGTCCTGTAGCATTGTGATGAGAAGTCTCATGGAGCATTCTGATGAAAAGGGGCATGGAGTATTGTGATTACAGGGGTCTTGGAGCATTGTGATGACTAGGGCATGAAGCATTGTGATGAGAAGGCCATGGAGCATTCTGATGACATGCGTCATGGAGTTTTGTGATGACAAGGGCATGGAGCATTTGTGATTACAGGGATCTTGGAGCATTGTGATGCAAAGTGCATGGATCATTGTTATGAAAACGGCATGGAGCCTTGTCATGAGAGGGTTCAAGGAGCATACTGACGACAAGTGTCAGGGAGCATTGTGATGACAAGTGTATTGAGCATTGTGATGACAAATATCACGGAGCATTGTGATGAGAAGACCATGGATAATTGTGATGATGAGCATCATGGGGTGTTGTGATGATAAGTGTTATGGAACATTGTGATTAGAAGGGTTTGGAACATTATGATGACAGAGGTCATGGAGAATATTGATTTCTTTGTGATGACAATAGCCTGAAGCATTATGATGATGGGCATGGTGCACTGTGATGACAGGGGTCCTGGAGCATTGAGATGAAAAGGGGCATGGAGTATTGTGACTACAAGGGTCTTGGAGCATTGTGATGACTAGGGCATGGAACACTGTGATACATGGGTCATGGAGCTTTGTGATGACAAATCATGGAGCATTGTGATGACAAGGGCATGGAGCATTGTGATGACAGGGGCATGGAGCATTGGTCTGACAAGATTCATAGATTATTGTGATGACAGTGGACATGGTTCATTGTGATGACAAGGGCATGGATCATTGTGAAGAGAAGGTCATGGAGTATTGTGAAGACAGGTGTCAGGGAGCATTGTGATGACATATGTCATGGTCTATTGCGATGACAATGGCTGGGAGTATTGTGATGCCAAATGTAATGGAGGATTGTGATGACAAATATAACGGAGCATTGTGATGACTAGGGCTTGGAGCATTATGATGACAATGGCCATTGAGAATTTTCATGACAAGGTCGTGAAGCATTGTGATGACAAGGTCCTGGAGCACTGTGATGAGAAAACCATGGAGCTTTGTGATGACAAGTCTCCTGGAGCATACTGATGAAAATGGGCATGGAGCATTGTGATTAGAGGGGTCTTGGCACATTGTGATAACAAGGGCATGGAGCATTGTGAGGAGAAGGCCAAGGAGCATTCTGATGGCATGTGTCATTGAGCTTTGTGATTACAAGGGCATGGAGCATTTTGATTACAGGGGTCTTGGAGCATTGTGATGAAAAGGGCATGGATCATTGTGATGAAAAATGCATGCAGCCTTGTCATGACAGGATTCAAGGAGCATGTAGACAACAAGTGTCAGGGAACATTTTGATGACAAGTGTACTGATCATTGTGATGAAAATTGTCATGGAGCATTGTGATGACTGGAGTCATGGAGCATTATGATGACAGGGGTCATGGAGCATTGTGATAACAAGGGCATGGAACATTGTGATGACAAGGGCATGGAGCATTGGTCTAATAAGTTTCATGGATTATTGCGATGACAGTTGGAATGGTGAATTATGATGACAAGGGCATGGAGCATTGTGATGACCAGTTCATGCAGTATTGTGAAGACATGTGTCAGGGAGCATTGTGATGACATATGTAATGGCCCATTGTGATGACAATGGCATGGAGCATTGTGATGCCAAATGTCATGGAGAATTCTGATGACAAATGTAATGGAGCATTGTGATGACAATGGCTTGGAGCACTGTGATGACAAGGGTCAGGGAGCATTGTGCTGACAAGTGCATGGATAATTGTGATGACAAGGGTCATGGAGAATTCTGATGACAAGCTTGTGGAGTATTTTGATGACAAAGGCATGGAACATTGTGATGAAAATGGCATGGGGCATTGTGATGAAAATGTCATGGAGCCTTTTCGTGACACGGTTCAAGGAGCATTCTGAAGACAAGGTTCAGGGAGCATTTTGATGACAAGTGTATTGAGAATTGTGATGAGAAATGTCATGGAGTATTTTGATGAAAAGGGCATGGAGTATTGTGATGACAGGCATTATGGAGCGTTGTGATGACAAGTGTTATGGATCATTGTGATCACAAGAGTTTGGAGCATTGTGATGACAGAGGTCATGGATCATTTTGATTTCAAGGAGCATGGAGCATTTTGATGACAAGGGCATGAAGCAATGTGATCCCAAGTTTCATGGAGGATTGTGATGACAATGGAAATGGAGTATTGTGATGACAAGCCATAGAGCATTGTAACGACAAAGTCATGTAGCATTTTGCTGACAAAGGCATGGAGCATTGTAATGACATGTGTCATGGAGCACTGTGATGAGTAGCGTCACAGATCATTGTGAATACAGGGGTCATGGAGCATTGGGATGACAAGGGCATGGATCATTGTGATGACAAATGTCATGGAGCACAGGGTTGAAAATTTTCATGGAGTGTTGTGATGACAGGGGTCATGGAGCATAGTGATTAGTAGGGAATGGAGCATTGTGATGACAAGAGTCCCGGATCACTGTGTCGTCATGTGTCATGGAGTGTTATGATGACAGTGGTCATGGAGCATTGAGATGATATTGGCCATGGAGCATTATGATGAATAGGTCGTGGAGCATTGGGCTGAAAATATTCATGGATTATTGTGATGACAGTGGTCATGGAGCATTGTGATGACAAGGTAATGGAGCATGGTGATGCCAAGGTCCTGCAGCATTGTGATGAGAAGACCATGGATTCTTATGATGACAATTCTCATGGAGCATTCTGATGAAAAGGGGCATGGAGCATTGTGATTACAGGGGTCTTGGAGTATTGTGATGACATGCCATGGAGCATTGTGATGACAAGGGCATGGAGCATTGTAATGACAGGGGCATGGAGCATTGGTCTGACAAGATTCATAGATTATTGTTATGACTGTGGACATGGTGCATTGTGATGACAAGGGCATGGATCATTGTGAAAAGAAGGTCATGGATTATTTTGAAGACAGGTGTCAGTGAGCATTGTGATGACATATGTCATGGTCCATTGCGATGACAATGGCTGGGAGTATTGTGATGCCAAATGTAGTGGAGGATTGTGATGACAAATATAATGGAGTATTGTGATGACTAGGGCTAGGAGCATTATGATGACAATGGCCATTGAGAATTTTCATGACAAGGTCAGGAAGCATTGTGATTACAAGGTCCTGGAGCATTGTGATGAGAAAACCATGGAGCCTTGTGATGACAAGTCTCCTGGAGCATACAGATGAAAATGGGCATGGAGCATTGTGATTAGAGGGGACTTGGCACATTGTGATGACTAGGGCATGGAGCATTGTGAGGAGAAGGCCAAGGAGCATTCTGATGGCATGCGTCATTGAGCTTTGTGATGACAAGGGCATGGAGCATTGTGATTACAGGGGTCTTGGAGCATTGTGATGAAAAGGGCAGGGATGATTTTGATGAAAAATGCATGGAGCCTTGTCATGACTGGATTCAAGGAGCATGCAGACAACAAGTGTCAGGGAACATGTTGATGACAAGTGTACTGAGCATTGTGATGACAAATGTCATGGAGCATTCTGAGGAGAAGACCATGGATAACTGTGATGACGAGCGTCATGGGGCACTGTGATGAGAAGTGTTATGGAATATTGTGATCACAAGCGATTTGAGCATTGCTATGACAGAGGTCATGAAGCATTTTGATTTCATTGTGATGACAATAGCATGAAGCATTATGATGATGGGCATGGTGCATTGTGATGACAGGGTTCATGGATCATTGAGATGAAAAGGGGCATAGAGCATTGTGATTAGAGGGTTCTTGGAGCATTGTGATGAGAAGGGTCATGGAGCTTTGTGATGACAAGAATATGCAACATCGAGATAGCAGGGGTCATGGAGCATTGTTATGACTGGGGTAATGGAGCACTGTGATGGCAAGGGCATGGAGCATTGTGATGACAAGTCATGGAGCATTTTGAAGACAAGGGTGTGGTGCATTTTGATGAGAAGGGCAGGGAGCATTTTGATGACAGGGTCATGGAACAATTTGATGAAAACGGTCATGGAACATTTTGATGACATGTGTTATGGAACATTGTGATGTCAGGGGTCATGGAGCATATTGATGAAAAGGGTCATGGAGCAGTTTGATGACAGGTGTTATGGAACATTGTGATGTCAGGGGTCATCGAACATTGTGATGATAAATGCATGTAGCATTGTGATGACAGGAGTCATGGAACATTGTGATGACAGGGGTGAGGGAGTATTGTGACAAATAGTGATGTAGCATTGTGATATCAGTGGTGAGAGAGCATTTTGATAAGTGCATGGAGCATTGTGATTACAAGGGTTATGGAGCATGGCAATGACAAGTATGTGGACCGTTGTGATGAAATGCGCATGGCACATTTTGAAGACAATGGTCATGGAGCATTGTTCTCACAAAGAATTGGAGCATTGTGATGACAAGGGTCACAGAGAAATGTGATGAAATGTTCATGGAGCATTGTGGTTACAAAGGTCACAGAGCCTTGTGATGACACGGGCATGGACCATTGTGATGACAAACGTTATGAAGCATTGTGTTGACTGGAGTCACGGAGCATTGTGATGACAGGGGTCATGGAGCATTGTGATGACATGTGTCATGGAGCATTGTGCTGATAAGTGCATGGAGCATTGTGATTTCAAGGGTCATGGAGCATTGTGCTGAGAAAGGCATAGAGCATTGTGATGACAAGGGTCAAAGAGCATTGTGATGAAAAGTTCATGGAGCATTGTGGTTAAAAAGGTCACAGAGACTGTTGATGACGAGGGCATGGACCATTGTGGTGACAAAGGTCATGAAGCATTGTGATGACTGGAGTCACGGAGCATTGTGAAGACAGGGGTCATGGAGCATTGTGATAACAAGGGCATTGAGCATTGTGATGACAAGGGCATGGAACATTGATCTAATAAGTTTCATGGATTATTGCGATGACAGTTGGAATGGTGCATTGTGATGAAAAGGGCATGGAGAATTGTGATGACCAGGTCATGCAGTATTGTGAAGACAGGTGTCAGGGAGCATTGTGATGACATATGTAATGGCCCATTGTGATGACAATAGCATGGAGCATTGTGATGCCAATTGTCATGGAGGATTCTGATGACAAAGGTAATAGAGCATTGTGATGACAATGGCTTGGAGCATTGTGATGACAAGGGTCAGGGAGCATTGTGCTGACAAGTGCATGGAGAATTGTGATGACAAGGGTCATGGAGCATTCTGATGACAAGCTTCTGGAGTATTTTGATGACAATGGCATGGAGCATTGTGATGAAAACGGCATGGGGTATTGTGATGAAAAAGCATGGATCCTTTTAGTGACAGGTTTCAAGGAGAATTCTGACGACAAGTGTCAGGGAGCATTGTGATGACAAGTGTATTGAGAATTGTGATGAGAAAGGTCATGGAGCATTGTGATGAAAAGGGCATGGAGTATTGTGATGACAGGCATCATGGAGCGTTGTCATGACAAGTGTTATGGAACATTGTGATCACAAGGGCTTGGAGCATTGTGATGACAGAGGTCATGGATCATTTTGATTTCAAGGAGCATGGAGCATTGTGATGACACGGGCATGAAGCAATGTGATCCCAAGGTTCATGGAGGATTGTGATGACAATAGAAAAGGAGTATTGTGATGACAAGCGCATAGAGCATTGTAATGACAAGGTCATGTAGCATTTTGCTGACAAAGGCATGGAGCATTGTAATGACATGTGTCATGGAGCACTGTGATGACAAGCGTCACGGATCATTGTGAATACAGGGGTCATGGAGCATTGGGATGACAAGTGCGTGGATAATTGTGATGACAAGTTTCATGGAGCACTGGGCTGAAAATTTTCTTGGAGTGTTGTGATGACAGGGGTCATGGAGCATTGTGATGACTAGGGAATGGAGCATTGTGATGACAAGAGTCCCGGATCATTGTGTTGTCAGGTGTCATAGAGTATTGTGATGACAGTGGTCATGGAGCATTGAGATGATATTGGCCATGGAGCATTGTGATGAATAGGTCATGGAGCATTGGGCTGAAAATATTCATGTATTATTGTGATGACAGGGGTCATGGAGCATTGTGATGACAAGGTAATGGAGCATGGTGATGACAAGGTCCTGGAGCATTGTGATGAGAAGACCATGGATACTTATGATGACAATTCTCCTGGAGCATTCTGATGAAAAGGGGCATGGAGCATTGTTATTACAGGGGTCTTGGAGCATTGTGATGACTAGGACATGGAACATTGTGATACATGGGTCATGGAGCTTTGTGATGACAAGTCATGGAGCATTGTGATGACAAGGGCATGGAGCATTGTGATGACAGTGGCAAGGAGCATTGGTCTGACAAGATTCATGACAGTGGACATGGTGAATTGTGATGACAAGGGCATGGATCATTGTGAAGAGAAGGTCATGGAGTATTTTGAAGACAGGTGTCAGGGAGCATTGTGATGACATATGTCATGGTCCATTGCGATGACAATGGCTGGGAGTATTGTGATGTCAAATGTAATGGAGGATTGTGATGACAAATATAATGGACCATTGTGATGAGTAGGGCTTAGAGCATTATGATGACAATGTCCATTGAGAATTTTCATGACAAGGTCGTGAAGCATTGCGATGATAAGGTCCTGGAGCATTGTGATGAGAAAATCATGGAGCCTTGTGATGACAAGTCTCCTGGAGCATACTGATGAAAATAAGCATGGAGCATTGTGATTAGAGGGGTCTTGGCCCAATGTGATGACAAGGGCATGGAGCATTGTGAGGAGAAGGCCAAGGAGCATTCTGATGGCATGCGTCATTGAGCTTTGTGAGGACAAGGGCATGGAGCATTTTGATTACAGGGGTCTTGGAGCATTGTGATGAAAAGGGCATGGATCATTGTGATGAAAAATACATGTAGCCATGTCATGACAGGATTCAAGGAGCATGCAGACAGCAAGTGTCAGGGAATATTTTGATGACAAGTGTACTGAGCATTGTGATGACAAAGGTCATGGAGCATTTTGATGAGAAGACCATGGATAACTGTGATGACGAGCGTCATGGGGCATTGTGATGACAAGTGATATGGAATATTGTGATCACAAGGGTTTGGAGCATTGTTATGACAGAGGTCATGGAGCATTTTGATTTCATTGTGATGACAATAGCATGAAGCATTATGATGATGGGCATGGTGCATTGTGATGACAGGGTTCATGGATCATTGAGATGAAAAGGGGCATAGAGCATTGTGATTAGAGGGTTCTTGGACCATTGTGATGAGAAGGGTCCTGGAGCTTTGTGATGACAAGGCCATGCATCATCGTGATAGCAGGGGTCATGGAGCATTTTTATGACTGGAGTAATGGAGCACTGTGATGGCAAGGGAATGGAACATTGTGATGACAAGTCATGGAGCATTTTGATGACAAGAGTGTGGTGCATTTTGATGAGAAGGGCAGGTAGCATTTTGATGACAGGGTCATGGAACAATTTGATGAAAAGTGTCATGGAACATTTTGATAACAGGTGTTATGGATCATTGTGATGTCAGGGGTCTTGGAGCATTTTGATGAAAAGGATCATGGAGCAGTTTGATGACAGGTGTTATGGAACATTTTGATGTCAGGGGTCATCGAACATTGTGATGATAAGTGCATGTAGCATTGTGATGACAGATGCCATGAAACATTGTGATGACAGTGGTGAGGGAGTATTGTGACAAATAGTGATGTAGCATTGTGATATCAGTGGTGAGAGAGCATTTTGATGAGTAGTGCATGGATGATTGTGATGACAAGTTTTATGGAGTATTGTGATGACAAATTTGTGGAGCATTTTGATGACAAGCGCATGGTGCATTGTGATAACATGTGTCATGGAGCATTGTGCTGAGAAAGGCATAGAGCTTTTTGATAACAAGGGTCAAAGAGCATTGTGATGAAAATTTCATGGAGCATTGTGGTTAAAAAGGTCACAGAGACTGTTGATGACGAGGACCTGGACAATTGTGATGACAAAGTTCATGAAGCATTGTGATGACTGGAGTCACAGAGAATTGTGATTACAGGGGTCATGGAGCATTGTGATAACCAGGGCATGGAGCATTGTGATGACAAGGGCATGGAGAATTGTGATGCCAATTGTAATGTAGGATTCTGCTGTCAAAGATAATTGAGCATTGTGATGACAATGGCTTGGAGCATTGTGATGACAAGGGTCAGGGAGCATTGTGCTGACAAGTGCATGGAGGTTTGTGAGGACAAGGGTCATGGAACATGCTGATGACAAGCTTGTGGAGTATTTTGATGACAATGGCATGGAGCATTGTGATGAAAACGGCATGGGGCATTGTGATGAAAAATGCATGGAGCCTTTTCGTGACAGGGTACAATGAGCATTCTGACGACAAGTGTCAGGGAGCATTGTGATGACAAGTGTATTGAGAATTATGATGAGAAGGTCATGGAGCATTGTGATGAAAAGGGCATGGAGTATTGTGATTACAGGCATCATGGAGCGTTGTGATGACAAGTGTTATGGAACATTGTGATCACAAGAGTTTGGAGCATTGTGGTGACAGAGGTCATGGATCATTTTGATTTCAAGGAGCATGGAGCCTTGTGATGACAAGGGCATGAAGCAATGTGATCCCAAGGTTCATGGAGGATTGTGATGACAATAGAAATGGAGTATTTTGATGACAAGCCCATAGAGCATTGTAATGACAATGTCATGTAGCATTTTGCTGAAAAAGGCATGGAACATTTTAATGACAGGTGTCATGGAGCAGTGTGATGACAAGCGTTATGGATCATTGTGAATACAGGGGTCATGGAGCATTGGGATGACAAGTGCATGGATAATTTTGATGACAAGTGTCATGGAGCACTGGTCTGAAAATGTTCATGGAGTGTTGTGATGACAGGGGTCATGGAGCATATTGATGAGTAGGGAATGGAGCACTGTGATGACAATAGTCCCGGATCATTGTGTCGTCTGGTGTCATGCAGTGTATTGATGACAGTGGTCATGAAGCATTGAGATGATATTGGCCATGGAGCATTGTGATTAATAGGTCGTGGAGCATTGGGCTGAAAATATTCATGGATTATTGTGATGACAGGGGTCATGGAGCTTTGTGATGACAAGGTAATGGAGCATGGTGATGACAAGGTCCTGGAGCACCGTGATGAGAAGACCATGGATACTTATGATGACAATTCTCATGGAGCATTCTGATGAAAAGGGGCATGGAGCATGGTGATTACAGGGGTCTTGGAGCATTGTGATGACTAGGGCATGGAACACTGTGATACATGGGTCATGGAGCTTTGTGATGACAAATCATGGAGCATTGTGATGACAGGGGCATGGAGCATTGTGATGACAGGGGCATGGAGCATTGGTCTGACAAGATTCATAGATTATTTTAATGACAGTGGACATGGTTCATTGTGATGACAAGGGCATGGATCATTGTGAAGAGAAGGTCATGGAGTATTGTGAAGACAGGTGTCAGGGAGCATTGTGATGACATGTCATGGTCCATTGCGATGACAATGGCTGGGAGTATTGTGATGCCAAATGTAATGGAGGATTGTGATGACAAATATAATGGAGCATTGTGATGACTAGGGCTTGGAGAATTATGATGACAATGGCCATTGAGAATTTTCATGACAAGGTCGTGAAGCATTGTGATGACAAGGTCCTGGAGCACTGTGATGAGAAAACCATGGAGCTTTGTGATGACAAGTCTCCTGGAGCATACTGATGAAAATGGGCATGGAGCTTTGTGATTAGAGGGGTCTTGGCACATTGTGATAACAAGGGCATGGAGCATTGTGAGGAGAAGGCCAAGGAGCATTCTGATGGCATGCGTCATTGAGCTTTGTGATGACAAGGGCATGGAGCATTTTGATTACAGGGGTCTTGGAGCATTGTGATGAAAATGGCATGGATCATTGTGATGAAAAATGCATGCAGCCTTGTCATGACAGGATTCAAGGAGCATGTAGACAACAAGTGTCAGGGAACATTTTGATGACAAGTGTACTGATCATTGTGATGAAAATGGTCATGGAGCATTGTGATGACTGGAGTCATGGAGCATTATGATGACAGGGGTCATGGAGCATTGTGATAACAAGGGCATGGAACATTGTGATGACAAGGGCATGGAGCATTGGTCTAATAAGTTTCATGGATTATTGCGATGACAGTTGGAATGGTGAATTGTGATGACAAGGGCATGGAGCATTGTGATGACCAGTTCATGCAGTATTGTGAAGACATGTGTCAGGGAGCATTGTGATGACATATGTAATGGCCCATTGTGATGACAATGGCATGGAGCATTGTGATGCCAAGTGTCATGGAGAATTCTGATGACAAATGTAATGGAGCATTGTGATGACAATGGCTTGGAGCACTGTGATGACAAGGGTCAGGGAGCATTGTGCTGACAAGTGCATGGAGAATTGAAATGACAAGGGTCATGGAGAATTCCGATGACAAGCTTGTGGAGTATTTTGATGACAAAGGCATGGAACATTGTGATGAAAACGGCATGGGGCATTGTGATGAAAAAGTCATGGAGCCCTTTCGTGACACGGTTCAAGGAGCATTCTGAAGACAAGTTTCAGGGAGCATTGTGATGACAAGTGTATTGAGAATTGTGATGAGAAATGTCATGGAGCATTTTGATGAAAAGGGCATGGAGTATTGTGATGACAGGCATCATGGAGCGTTGTGATGACAAGTGTTATGGATCATTGTGATCACAAGAGTTTGGAGCATTGTGATGACAGAGGTCATGGATCATTTAGATTTCAAGGAGCATGGAGCATTGTGATGACAAGGGCATGAAGCAATGTGATCCCAAGTTTCATGGAGGATTGTGATGACAATGGAAATGCAGTATTGTGATGACAAGCACATAGAGCATTGTAACGACAAAGTCATGTAGCATTTTGCTGACAAAGGCATGGAGCATTGTAATGACATGTGTCATGGAGCACTGTGATGAGTAGCGTCACAGATCATTGTGAATACAGGGGTCATGGAGCATTGGGATGACAAGTGCATGGATCATTGTGATGACAAATGTCATGGAGCACAGGGTTGAAAATTTTCATGGAGTGTTGTGATGACAGGGGTCATGGAGCATAGTGATTAGTAGGGAATGGAGCATTGTGATGACAAGAGTCCCGGATCACTGTGTTGTCATGTGTCATGGAGTGTTATGATGACAGTGGTCATGGAGCATTGAGATGATATTGGCCATGGAGCATTGTGATGAATAGGTCGTGGAGCATTGGGCTGAAAATATTCATGGATTATTGTGATGACAGGGGTCATGGAGCATTGTGATGACAAGGTAATGGAGCATGGTGATGCCAAGGTCCTTCAGCATTGTGATGAGAAGACCATGGATACTTATGATGACAATTCTCATGGAGCATTCTGATGAAAAGGGGCATGGAGCATTGTGATTACAGGGGTCTTGGAGTATTGTGATGACAAGTCATGGAGCATTGTGATGACAAGGGCATGGAGCATTGTAATGACAGGGGCATGGAGCATTGTTCTGACAAGATTCATAGATTATTGTTATGACTGTGGACATGGTGCATTGTGATGACAAGGGCATGGATCATTGTGAAAAGAAGGTCATGGATTATTTTGAAGACAGGTGTCAGGGAGCATTGTGATGACATATGTCATGGTCCATTGCGATGACAATGGCTGGGAGTATTGTGATGCCAAATGTAGTGGAGGATTGTGATGACAAATATAATGGAGTATTGTGATGACTAGGGCTAGGAGCATTATGATGACAATGGCCATTGAGAATTTTCATGACAAGGTCAGGAAGCATTGTGATTACAAGGTCCTGGAGCATTGTGATGAGAAAACCATGGAGCCTTGTGATGACAAGTCTCCTGGAGCATACAGATGAAAATGGGCATGGAGCATTGTGATTAGAGGGGACTTGGCACATTGTGATGACTAGGGCATGGAGCATTGTGAGGAGAAGGCCAAGGAGCATTCTGATGGCATGCGTCATTGAGCTTTGTGATGACAAGGGCATGGAGCATTGTGATTACAGGGGTCTTGGAGCATTGTGATGAAAAGGGCAGGGATCATTTTGATGAAAAATGCATGGAGCCTTGTCATGACTGGATTCAAGGAGCATGCAGACAACAAGTGTCAGGGAACATGTTGATGACAAGTGTACTGAGCATTGTGATGACAAATGTCATGGAGCATTCTGAGGAGAAGACCATGGATAACTGTGATGACGAGCGTCATGGGGCACTGTGATGAGAAGTGTTATGGAATATTGTGATCACAAGCGATTTGAGCATTGCTATGACAGAGGTCATGAAGCATTTTGATTTCATTGTGATGACAATAGCATGAAGCATTATGATGATGGGCATGGTGCATTGTGATGACAGGGTTCATGGATCATTGAGATGAAAAGGGGCATAGAGCATTGTGATTAGAGGGTTCTTGGAGCATTGTGATGAGAAGGGTCATGGAGCTTTGTGATGACAAGAACATGCAACATCGAGATAGCAGGGGTCATGGAGCATTGTTATGACTGGGGTAATGGAGCACTGTGATGGCAAGGGCATGGAGCATTGTGATGACAAGTCATGGAGCATTTTGATGACAAGGGTGTGGTGCATTTTGATGAGAAGGGCAGGGAGCATTTTGATGACAGGTTCATGGAACAATTTGATAAAAACGGTCATGGAACATTTTGATGACATTAGTTATGGAACATTGTGATGTCAGGGGTCATGGAGCATATTGATGAAAAGGGTCATGGAGCAGTTTGATGACAGGTGTTATGGAACATTGTGATGTCAGGGGTCATCGAACATTTTGATGATAAGTGCATGTAGCTTTGTGATGACAGATGCCATGAATCATTGCGAGGCAGTGGTGAGGGATTATTGTGAAAAATAGTGATGTAGCATTATGATATCAGTGGTGAGAGAGCATTTTGATGAGAAGTGCATGGAGCATTGTGATGACAAGTTTTTTGGAGTATTGTGATGACAAATTTGTGGAGCATTGTGATGACAAGCGCATGGTGCATTGTGATGACATGTGTCATGGAGCACTGTGCAGAGAAAGGCATAGAGCAGTTTGATGACAAGGATCAAAGAGCACTGTGATGAAAATTTCATGGAGCATTGTGGTTAAAAAGGTCACAGAGACTGTTGATGACGAGGACATGGACAATTGTGATGAGAAAGTTCATGAAGCATTGTGATGACTGGAGTCATGGAGCATTGTGATTACAGGGGTCATGGAGCATTGTGATAACAAGGGCATGGAGCATTGTGATCACAAGTGGATGGAACAGTGGTCTATTTAGTTTCATGGATTATTGTGATGACATTTGGAATGGGGCATTGTTATGACAAGTGCATGGAGATTTGTGATGACAAGGGACATGGAACATTCCGAAGACAAGCTTGTGGAGTATTTTGATGACAATGGCATGGAGCATTGTGATGAAAACGGCATGGGGCATTGTGATGAAAAAGGCAAGGAGCCTTTTCCTGACAGGGTTCAAGGAGCATTCTGACGACAAGTATCAGGGAGCATTGTGATGACAAGTGTATTGAGAATTGTGATGAAAAAGGTCATGGAGCATTGTGATGAAAAGGGCATGGAGTATTGTGATGACAGGCATCATGGAGCGTTGTGATGACAAGTGTTATGGAACAAGGTGATCACATGGGAGTTGAGCATTTTGATGACAGTGGTCATTGATCATTTTGATTTCAAGGAGCATGGAACATTGTGATGACAAGGGCATGAAGCAATGTGATCCCAAGGTTCATGGAGGATTGTGATGAAAATGGAAATGGAGTATTGTGATGACAAGCGCATAGAGCATTGTAATGAAAAGGTCATGTAGCATTTTGCTGACAAAGGCATGGAGCATTGTGATGACAGGTGTCATGGAGCACTGTGATGACAAGCGTCACGGAGCATTGTGAAAACAGTGGTCATGGAGCATAGGGATGACAACGACATGGATCACTGTGATGACAAGTGTCATGGAACATTGGGCTGAAAATATTCATGGAGGATTTTGATGACAGGTGTCATGGAGCATTGTGATGACTAGGGAATGGAACACTGTGATGACAAGAGTCCCGAATCATTGTGTTGTTATGTGTCATGGAATGTTGTGATGACAGTGGTTATGGAGAATTGTGATGATATTGGCCATGGAGCATTGTGATGAGGAGAGCTTGGGTAATTGTGATGTCGAGCATCATGGAGCACTGTAATGACAAGGGGCATGAAGCATTGTGATGACAGGTGTCAGTGAGCATTGTGATGACAGGGGTCATGGAGCATTGTGATGACAAGTGCATGGAGCTTTGTGATGACATGTGCATGGAGCATTGTGATGACAAGTGCATGGAGCATTTCAATGTCAAGTGGATAGTGAATTTTGATGACAAGAGCATTTAACATTTTGATGAGTAGTGTCATGTAGCATTGTGATGACAAGGACATGGAGAATTGTGATGACAAGGGACATGGAGCATTTTGATAACCAGAGCATGGTGCATTGTGATGACAGGGGTCATGGAGCATTATTATGAGAACGGCCATGGTGCATTCTGACATAAGATATCACTTATGAAGAGAATGTAAACATGGCTACATATGAACTGATTTAGGGAAGAGAACAGAGTATCAGATTTAGAAAACAATCTAATGCTTGCTTAAGGGGAAAGAGAGGTGGGGAGATGCACAAAACATAAGATTGATATTAGCACAGGTACCGTTCCATAATCCAAAAACAGAAGAGACAAGCCCTACTCCTTCCTCAGTGAACGGAACTCACCAACCCTATTCCCCGCAGAGAAATATATCTGACTAGTAAGAATTTTAAAACCTATGTATTGATATGTCTCCGTAAGGGAACCAAGTGTGTCTAGAACGACATAAACATGGCAGTGAGAATCAGCTCAAACCCAGTATAAAAATGAATTTCAAAACAAAACATAAAAACAGTAAAATTCTTACACAATACTTTCAGGGGTTCTGATGAAACCTGTAATGACCGTGTCTACAATGACAACTGGATGTGGCATAAGGCTGGTCACTTGGGACTGAGAGGATTGGTGAGATTGGGTGAAAAAATGCAGACCCTTTAAAGCAATAATGCCTGCCACCCATTCCATGGTTCCCATCTCTCCAGGTAGAAGGGAATATCACTACAGTTATAACGTGTATGGGAACCTAGAGAATGGAAACCATCTGATGGTGAAAGGTTTCTAAAACTCTACTACTTTTTTCTCTCCTTGTGCTCCAGGTGGACATTCCAACTGCTTGACTATCAATCTCCCAACTTGGAAAGTCAGCCCTTTAACCTCCTGGTTCGCACAGTTGGCAAATTGTGCAGAGTATATAAGGGAAGAGAGAGAACCAATGAGAGAGTAGCTGTAGGCATTTGGACGGCCACATGACTCTCTAATTTCCCATCACAAAGAGGAATTAACCAAAGTCTCAGCCTGCCCCCCAGAACCAGTATAAGTCCAGAAGCAAAACTGTTGATTTGCGGTCAGCTCACAAAAACGCGAGTTGAAAAATGGAGCTCAGGGCCACAGCAATTCACTAACCTGCAGAGTTATAAAGAACTACTCTCTTCGAAAAATCTGTTGAGGGAAAGCCACGAGGCTGAAGGGAAAATGAGGCAGAATGGCATGAAACCGATTTCAAGAGGTACATTGGAATCGCCTTTAAACACAGGAAAAGCATTACAACTTCGAAAATTATGGAAATGGCCATAAAGGCCATATGGGTTTTCACGTGAATATATTCAGGAGAAAACGCATATGCCCATTTTGGACAAGCAAGCAAGCGGGCAATGCAAATCTGCACTACAAAGAAGTATCACTTGCCACCGGTCAAAAGGGACATCCACAAAATGGGTAAAAACCAGAAAGGCAAGACAGGCCCTGGAGAACAGGGAGCCTTGTTATGCTGATGGGCGGGATGTAAATTGCCAACTGCCTCTCTGGAGGAGTGCATTGTGTTCCCTAAAACAAGTAAACAACAGAGCTACAGAGCCAAGGGCACTTCCAGTCTAGGGAATATACCTTGGGAAAACTGAAAACAAATTAGACAGATCCACACCAAAATTCAGGGCTGCACTGCTTACAAAAACCTCAACTTGTGTACACCTTAAATATCCCAGGAAAGACAAAAATGGTTCAAAAATTGTGGTACTTACGTATGATGGAATATCGCTCAGCCATGAAATCAATGTCATAAGGCCAGTAGCAGCAAAATGAGTGGATTCAGGTACGATAATTCTAAGTGAAATAAGTCACACAGAAAAAGAAACTTATCATAAGATATCACTTATGAAGATCCTGTAAACATGGCTACATATGAACTGAGTTAGGAAAGCGAAGAGAGACTCACATTTTAAAAAAACGCTTATGCCTGCTTAAGGGGGAAGGAGAGGTGGGGTGATGCATAAAATCAGATTTTGATATTAGTACAGGTACCGTTCCAAAAACCAAATACGAAATAGACAAGACCTACACATTCCTCAGTGAAAGGGACTCAACACCTCATATTCACCACAGAGTAATATAACTTACTAGTATGAATCTTAAAACCTATGTATTGATATGTCTCCGTAAGGGAATCAAGTGTGTCTAGACTGGCATAAACGTGACAGTGAGAATCAGCTCAAACCCAGTATAAAGAGGAATTTCAAAAACGAAACAAAACAACAGGGAAATTTCTTACAATTCCTTCAGGGTCTCTGATGAATCCTGGAATGACCCTATCTACAATGACAGCTGGATGTGGCATAATGCTGGACACTTGGGACTGAGAGGATTGGTGAGATTGGGTGAGCAAATGCAGACCCTTTAAAGCAATAATGAGTGGCACCCATTCCATGGGTCCCAACTCTCAAGGTTGAAGGGAATATTACTACAGCTATAACATGTTCGGGAAACCTAGAGAATGGACACACTCTGAATACGAAAGGTCTCTAAAACTCAACTAATTGTCCCTCTCCTGGTGCTCCGGTTTGACTTTCCATTTGCTTTACTATCAATCTCCCAACTTGGAGAGACAGCCCCTTTAACCTCCTGGTTCTCACAGGTTGCCAATTTGGCAGAGGATGAAAGGGAAGAGGGAGAACCAATAAGAGAGTAGCTGTTAGGCATTTGGACGGGAACATGTCCCTCTAATTTCCCGGCCGGAAGAAGAATTAACCAAAGTCTCAGCCACCCACCACACACCAGTATAGATCCTGAACCAAAGTTTGGACTTGCATTCAGATCACAAAAAAAAGAGTTGAAAAATGGAGCTCATGGGCACAGCAATTCACAAACTGGCAGAGAAATACAGGACAACTATCGTCCAAATATTTGTTTAATGGAAGGCAAGGAGGCGGACTTGAAAGCGAGGCAGAATAGCAGGAAACAGATTTCGAGAGGTATGTTGGAATCGCCTTTAAAGCACAGGAAGAGGGGCACAACTTCGACAATGATGCACTTGGCCAAAAAGGGCGTATGCCTTTTCTCCTGAATATATTCAGGAGAAAACGAATACGCCCTTTTTGGCCATCCAGCAAGCAGGCAATGCAAATCTGCACTACAAAGAATTATCACCTCAAACCAGTCAAAAGGGATATCCGCAAAATGTGTAAAAACCAGAAAGGCAAGACAGCCCCTGGAGAACTGGGAGCCTTGTTATGCTGATTGGAGGGATTAAGTTGCCAACTGCCTCTCTGCAGGAGTGCATTGTGTTCCATAAAAAAAATAAACAACAGAGCTACAGAGCCAAGGGCACATCCAGTCTAGGAAATATATATTGGGAAAACTGAAAATCAATAAGACAGAGCCACCCCAAAATTAAGGGTTTCACTTATTTCAAGAACCTCAACTTGTGTACAGCTTACATATCCCAGGAAAGACAAAAATGGTTCAAGAAATTGTGGTACTTATGTACAAGGAATATCCCTCAGCCATGTAATCAATGTCATAAGGCCAGTAGCAGGAAAATGAGTGAATTCAGGTACGATGATTTTAAGTGAAATAAGTCACACAGAAAAAGAAAATTACCATAAGATATCACTTATGAAGATCCTGTAAACATGACTACACATGAACTGTGTTAGGAAAGAAAAGGGAGACTCACATTTAGAAAACATTCTTATGCCTGCTTAAGGGGGATTGAGAGGTGGGGTGATGCATAAAACCAGAGTTTGAATTAGTACAGGTACCTTTCCAAAAACCTAATACGGAACAGACAAGACCTACACCTTCCTCAGGGAAAGGGACACAACAACCCATATTCCCCGCAGAGGAATATATCTTACTAATAAGAATCTTAAAACATATGTATTGATATATCTCCGTAAGGGAATCAAGTATGTCTAGACTGGCATAAACATGGCAGTGAGAATCAGATCAATCCCACTATAGAAAGGAATTTCAAAATCAAACCAAAAAAACAGGGAAATTCTTTACAATTCCTTTAGGGTCTCTGATGAATCCTGGTATGACTCTATCTACAATGACAGCAGGATGTGGCACATGGCTGGACACATGGGACTGAGAGGATTGATGAGATTGGGTGAGCAAATGCAGAAACTTAAAGCAATAATGTGTGGCAGCCATTCGATGGGTCCCAACTCTCCAGGTTGTGGGGAATATTACTAGAGCTATAACATGTACGGGTAACCAAGAGAATGGACCCACTGTGAATATGAAAGGTTTCTAAAACTCACCAAATAGTCCCTATCCTGGTTCTCCGGTTTCACTTTCCAATGCCTTAAATATCAATCTCCCAACTTGGAGAGACAGCCCCTTTAACCTCCTGGTTTGCACAGGTTGACAATTTGGCAGAGGATGAAAGGGAAGAGGAAGAACCAATGAGAGAGTAGCTGTTAGGTATTTGGAGGGGCACATGTGACACTAATTTTGCGGCAGGAAGAAGAATTAACCAAACTCTCAGCCACCCACCGGGAAGCAGTATAGGTCCTGAAACAAAATTTTGGACTTGCATACAGCTCACAAAAAACGAGTTGAAAAATGGAGCTCAGGGGCACAGCAATTCACAAACTGGTAGAGGAGTAAAGGACCGCTATCGTGCAAAAATCTGTTGAGGGAAGGCAACGAGGCGGATTTGAATGCGAGGCAGAATAGGCGGAAACAGATTTCAAGAGGTACGTTGGAAGTGCCTTTAAAGCACAGGAATAGGAGCACAACTTTGACAATGATACACTTGGCCAAAAAGGGCGTATGAGTTTTCTCCTGAATATATTCAGGAGAAAACACATAGAACATTTTTGGCCAGGCAATGAAACGGGCAATGCGAATCTGCACTACAAAGAAGCATCACTTCCCACCGGTCAAAAGGGACATCCACAAAATGTGTAAAAATCAGAAGGCAAGACAGGCGGTGGAAAACTGGGAGCCTTTTTATGATGATGTTCGGGACGTAAGTTGCCAACTGCCCCTCTGGAGGAGTGCATTGTGTTCCCTAAAAAAATAAACAACAGAGCTACAGAGCCAAAGGCACTTCCAGGCTAAGGAATATACCTTGGGAAAATTGAAAATCAATAAGCCAGAGCCACCCCAAAATTTAGGTTTCCACTGTTTAAAAGAGCCTCAACTTGTGTACACCTTAAATATCCCAGGAAAGACAAAAAGGGTTTAAGAAATTGTGGAACTTACGTACGATGGAATATCCCTCAGCCATGAAATCAATATCATAAGACCAGTAGCAGCAAAATGAGTGGATTCAGGTACGATGATTCTAAGTGAAATAAGTCACACAGAAAAAGAAACGTATCATAAGATATCACTTATGAAGATCCTGTAAACATGGCTACACATGAACTGAGTTAGGAAAGAGAAGAGAGTCTCACATTTAGAAAACACTCTTATGCCTGCTTAAGGGGGAAGGAGAGGTGGGGTGATGCATAAAACAAGAGTTTGATATAAGCACAGGTACCGTTCCAAGAACCAACTATGGAAAAGCCAAGACCTACACCTTCCTCAGTGAAAGGGACTCAAAACCCCATATTTCCCACAGAGGAATATATCTGACTAGTAAGAATCTTAAAACCTATGTATTGATATGTCTCTTTAAGGAATCAAGTGTGTCTAGACTGGCATAAACATGGCAGCGTGAATCAGCTCAAACCAACTATAAAAAGGAATTTCAAAAATAAAAAACAGGGAAATTCTTTCCAATTCCTTCAGGGTCTCTGATGAAACCTGGAATGACCCTATCTACAACGACAGCTGGATGTGGCATAAGGCTGGACACATGGGAATGAGAGGATTGGTGAGACTGGGTGAGCAAATGCAGACCCTTTAAAACAATAATGCATGGCACACATTCCATGGGTCCCAACTCTGCAGGTTGACGGGAATATTACTACAGCTATAACATGTATGGGAAACCTAGAGAATGGACACACTGTGAATACGAAAGGTCTCTAAAACTCAACAAATAGTCCCTCTCCTGGTGCTCTGGTATGACTTTCCAACTGCTTTACTATCAATCTGCCAACCTGGACAGACAGCACCTTTAACCTCCTGTTTCGCACAGGTTGCCAATTTAGCAGAGGATGAATGGGAAGAGGGACAACCAATGAGAGAGTAGCTGTAAGGCATTTGGATGGGCATATGTCACTCTTATTTCCCTGGAGGAAGAAGAATTGACCAAAGTCTCAGCCACCCACCGGGAACCAGTATAGGTCCTGAACCAAATTATTGGATTGCGTACAGCTCAGAAAAAACTAGTTAAAAAACGGAGCTCAGGGGCACAGCAATTCACAAAGTGGCAGAGTAATAAAGGGCAACTATCGTCCAAAAATCTGTTGAGGGAAGTCAACGAGGTGGACTTGACATCGAGGCAGAATAGCCGGAAACAGATTTCAAGAGGTACGTTGGAATCACATTTAAAGCACAGGAAGGGGGGCACAAATTCGACAATGATGCACTTGGCCAAAAAGGGCTAATGCATTTTCTCCTGAGGATATTCAGGAGAAAACGCATACGCCTTTTTTGGCCAAGCAAGCAAGCGGGCATGCAAGTCTGCACTACAAAGAAGTATCACTTCCCACCGGTCCACAGGAACATCCACAAAAGGGTAAAAACCAGAAATTCAAGACAGGTCCTGGAGAAAAGGGTGCCTTGTTATGCTGATGGGCGGGATGTAAATTGCCAACTGCCTCTGTGGAGGAGTGCATTGTGTTCCATTAAAGAAGTAAACAACAGAGCTACAGAGCCAAGGGCACTTCCAGTCTAGGGAATATACCTTGGGAAAACTGAAAATCAATAAGACAGAGCCACCCCAAAATTCAGGGCTGCACTGCTTACAAGAACTTCAACTTGGGTACATCTTAAATATCCCAGGAAATATAAAAATGGTTTAAAAAATTGTGGTACTTAGGTACGATGGAATATCCCTTAGCCATGAAATCAATGTCATAAGACCAGTAGCAGCAAAATGAGTGGATTCAGGTACGATGATTCTAAATGAAATTAGTCACACAGAAAAAGAAACTTATCATAAGATATCATTAATGAAGATCCTGTAAACATGGCTACACATGAACTGAGTTAGGAAAGAGAACAGAGTCTCACATTTAGAAAACACTCTTATGCCTGCTTAAGGGGGAAGGAGAGGTGGGGTAATGCATAAAACCAGAGTTTGATATAAGAACAGGTACTGTTCCAAAAACCAACTATGGAATAGACAAGACCTACACCTTCCTCAGTGAAAGGGACTCAAAACACCATATTTCCCGCAGAGGAATATATCTGACTAGTAAGAATCTTAAAACCTATGTATTGATATGTTTCCGTAAGGGAATCAAGTGTGTCTGGACTGGCATAAATATGGCAGTGAGAATCAGATCAAACCAACTATAAAAAGGAATTTCAAAAACAAAACAAAAAAACAGGGAAATTCTTTACATTCCTTCAGGGTCTCTGATGAAACCTGGAATGACCCTATCTACAACGACAGCTGGATGTGGCATAAGGCTGGACACATGAGACTGAGAGGATTGGTGAGATTGGGTGAGCAAACGCAAACCCTTTAAAGCAATAATGCATGGCACCCATTCCATGGGTCCCAACTCTCCAGGTTGAAGGGAATATTACTATAGCTATAACATGTACGGGAAACGTAGAGAATGGACACATTGTGAATACGAAATGTTTCTAAATCTCATCAAATTGTCCCTCTCCTTGTGCTCCAGTTTGACTTTTCAACTGCTTTACTATCAAACTCCAAACTTGGAGAGACAGCACGTTTAACCTCCTGGTTCGCACAGGTTGCCAATTTGGCAAAGGATGCAAGGAAAGAGGGAGAAACAATAAGAGAGTAGCTGTTAGGCATTTGGACGGGCACATGTCCCTCTTATTTCCCGGGACGAAGAAGAATTAACCAAAGTCTCAGCCACCCGCTGGAAACCAGTATAGGTCCTGAACCAAAATTTTTGACTTGCGGTCAGCTCACAAGAAACGAGTTGAAAAATGGAGCTAGGAGCACAGCAATTCACAAACTGGCAGAGTAATAAATGACAACTATCGTCCAAAAATGTGTTGAGGGAAGGCAACGAGGTGTACTTGAAAGCGAGGCAGAATAACAGGAAACAGATTTCAAGAGGTACATTGGAATCGCCTTTAAAAACAGGAAGAGGGGCACAACTTCGAAAATGTTGCACTTGGCCAAAAAGTGTGTATGAGTTTTCCCCTGAATATATTCAATTCAAAACGCATATGCCCTTTTTGGCCAAGCAAGCAAGCAGGCAATGCAAATCTGCACTACAAAGAAGGATCACTTCCCACCTGTCAAAAGGGACATCTTCAAAATGTGAAAAAAGCAGAAAGGCAAGACAGGCCCTGGAGAACAGGGAGCCTTGTTATGCTGATGGGCGGGATGTAAATTGCCAACTGCCTCTCTGGAGGAGTGCATTGTGTTCCCTAAAACAAGTAAACAACAGAGCTACAGAGCCAAGGGCACTCACAGTCTTGGGAATATTCCTTGGGAAAACTGAAAATCAATAAGACACAGCCACCCCATATTTTAGGGCTGCACTGCTTACAAGAACGTCAAGTTGGGTACACCTTAAATATCCCAGGAAAGACAAAAATGGTTTAAGAAATTGTGGTACTTACGTATGATGGAATATCCCTCAGTCATGAAATCAATGTCATAAGGCCAGCAGCAACAAAATGAGTGGATACAGGTACGATGATTCTAAGAGAAATAAGTCACACAGAAAAAGAAACTTATCATAAGATATCAAGTATGAAGGTCCTATAAACATGGCTACACATGAACTGAGTTAGGAAAGAGAACAGAGACTCACATTTAGAAAACTCTCCATTGCCGGCTTAAGAGGGAAGGTGAGGTGGGGTGATGCATAAAACCAGAGTTTGATATTCGTACAGGTAAAGTTCCAAAAACCAAATACGGAATAGACAAGACCTACAACTTCCTCAGTGAAAGGGACTCATCAAATCGTATTCCCCGCAGACGAGTATATCTGACAAGTAAGAATCTTAAAACCTATGTATTGATATGTCTCCGTAAGGGAATCAAGTCTGTCTAGACTGGCATACACATGGCAGTGATAATCACCTCAAACACACTATAAAAATGAATTCCCCCCCCAAAAAAAACAGGGAAATTCTTTACAATTCCTTCAGGGTCTCTGATGAAACCTGGAATGACCCTATCTACAATGACAGCTGGATGTGGCATAAGGCTGGACACTTGGGACTGAGAGGATTGGTGAGATTGGGTGAGCAAATGCAGACCCTTTAAAGCAATAATGCATGGCACCCATTCCATGGGTCCCATGTCTCTAGGTTGATGGAAATATTACTACAGTTATAACATGTATGGGAAACCTAGAGAATGGACACACTGTGAATATCAATGGTCTCTAAAACTCAACGAATAGTCCCTCTCCTGGTGCTCCGGTTTGACTTTCCAACTGCTTTACTATCAATCTCCCAGCTTGGAGAGACAGCGCCTTTAACCTCTTGGTTCGCACACGTTGCCAATTTCTCAGTGGATGAAAGGGAATAGGGAGAACCAATGAGAGAGTAGCTGTTAGGCATTTGGACGGGCACATGTCACTCTTATTTCCCGGGAGGAAGAAGAACTAAACAAAGTCTCAGCCACCCACCAGGAACCAGTATAGTTCCTGAACCAAAATATTGGACTTGCCTTCAGCTCACAAAAAATGAGTTAAATAATGGAGCTCAGGGGCACAGCAATTCACAAACAGGCAGAGTAATAAAGAACAACTATCGTCCAACAATCTGTTGAGGGAAAGCACCGAGGCGGACTTGAAAGCGAGGCAGAATAGCAGGAAACAGATTTCAAGGGGTACGTTGGATTTGCCTTTAAAGCACATGAAGAGGGGCACAACTTTGACAATGATGCACTTGGCCAAAAAGGGCATAAGAGTTTTCTCCTGAATATATTCAGGAGAAAACACATACGCCCTTTTTGGCCAAGCAAGCAAGTGGGCAATGCAAATCTGCACTACAAAAAAGTATCACTTCCCAAAGGTCAAAAGGGACATCCAGAAAAAGGGTAAAACTCAGAAAGGCAAGACAGGCCCTGGAGAACAGGGAGCCTTGTTATGCAGATGGGCGGGATGTAAATTGACAACTGCCTCTCTGGAGGACTTCATTGTGTTCCCAAAAGAAGTAAACAACAGAGCTACAGAGCCAATGGCACTTCCAGTCTGGGGAATATACCTTGGGAAAACTGAAAATCAATAAGACAGAGCCACCCCAAAATTTAGGGCTACACTGTTCACAAGAACCTCAATGTGGGTACACCTTAAGTATCCCAGGAAATATAAAAATGTTTCAAAAAATTGTGGTACTTACGTACGATGGAATATCCCTCAGCCATGAAATCAATATCATATGACCAGTAGCAGCAAAATGAGTGGATTCAGGTACGATGATTCTACGTGAAATAAGTGACACAGAAAAAGAATCTTATCATAAGATATCACTTATGATGGTCCTGTAAACATGGCTACACATGAAATGAGTTAGGAAATAGAAGAGAGATTGACATTTAGAAAATATTCTTATGCCTGCTTAAGGGGGAAGGAGAGGTGGGGTGATGCATAAAACCAGAGTTTGTTATAAGCACATGTACCGTTCCAAAAACCAACTGTGGAATAGACACGACCTACACCTTCTTCAGTGAAAGGGACTCAAAACCACATATTTCCCGCAGAGGAATATATTTGACTAGTAAGAATCTTAAAACCTATGTACTGATATGTCTCCATAAGGGAATCAAGTGTGTCTACACTGGCATAAACATGGCAGTGAGAATCAGCTCAAACCCACTATAAAAAGGAATCTGAAAAACAAAAAAAGGGAAATTCTTTACAATTCCTTCAGTGTCTCTGATGAAACCTGGAATGACCCTATCTACAATGACAGCTGGATGAAGTATATGGTTGGACACATGGGACTGAGAGGATTGTTGAGATTGGGTGAGCAAATGCAGACCCTTTAAAGCAATAATGAATGGCACCCATTCCATGGAGCCAATGTCTCCAGGTTGAAGGGAATATTACTCCAGCTATAACATGTACGGGAAACCTAGAGAATGGACACACTGTGAATATCAAAGGTCTCTAAAACTCAATGAATAGTCCCTCTCCTGGTGCTCCACTTTGACTTTCCAACTGCTTTACTATCAATCTCCCAGCTTGGAGAGACAGCTCCTTTAACCTCCTGGTTCGCACAGGTTGCCAATTTGGCAGTGGATGAAAGGGAAGAGGGAGAACCAATGAAAGAGTAGCTCTTAGGCATTTGGACGGGCACATGTCACTCTTATTTCCCGGGAGGAAGAATAATTAACCAAAGTCTCAGCCACCCACCGGGAACCAGTATAGTTCCTGAACCAAAATATTGGACATGCGTTCAGCTCACAAAAAACGAGTTAAATAATGGAGCTCAGGGGCACAGCAATTCACAAACAGGCAGAGTAAAAAAGGACAACTATCATCCAAAAATCTGTTGAGGGAAGGCAACGAGGCTGACTTGAAAGCGAGGCAGAATAGCAGGAAACAGATTTCAACAGGTACGTTGGAATCGCCTTTAAAGCACATGAAGAGGGCCACAACTTTGACAATGATGCACTTGGCCAAAAAGGGCTTATAAGTTTTCTCCTGAATATATTCAGGAGAAAACACATACGCTCTTTTTGGCCAAGCAAGCAAGTGGGCAATGCAAAGCTGCACTACAAAAAAGTATCACTTCCCACCGGTCAAAAGGGACATCCACAAAATAGGTAAAATTCAGAAAGGCAAGACAGGCCCTGGAGAACAGGGGGCCTTGTTATGCTGATGGGCGGGATGTAAATTGCCAATTGCCTCTCTGGAGGAGTGCATTGTGTTCCCAAAACCAGTAAACAACTGATATACCAAGCCAAGGGCACTTCCAGTCTAGGGAATATACCTTGGGAAAACTGAAAATCAATAAGACACAGCCACCCCAAAGTTTAGGGATGCACTGCTTACAAGAACCTCAACTTGGGTACACCTTAAGTATCCCAGTAAAGATAAAAATGGTTCAAAAAATTGTGGTACTTACGTACAGTGGAATATCCCTCAGCCATGAAATCAATGTCATAAGACCAGTAGCAACATAATGAATGGATTCAGGTATGATGATTCTAAGTGAAATAAGTCACACAGAAAAAGAATCTTATCATAAGATATCACTTATGAAAATCCTGTAAACATGGCTACACATGAACTGAGTTAGGAAAGACAACAGAGTCTCACATTTAGAAAACTCTCTTACGCCTGCTTAAGGGGGAAGTAGAGGTGGGGTGTTGTATAAAACAGTGTTTGATATAAGTACAGGCACCATTCCAGAAACCAAATACAGAATAGACAAGATCTACACCTTCCTCACTGAAAGGTTATCAAGACCCCATACTTCACACAGAGGAATATACCTGACTAGTAAAGATCTTAAAACCTATGTATTGATATATCTCCGTAAGGGAAACAAGTGTGTCTAGACTGGCATAAACACGGCAGTGAGAATCAGCTCAAACCCACTATAAAAAGGAATTTCAAAAACAAAAGAACAAATCAGGGAAATTCTTTACAATTCCTTCAGGGTCTCTGATGAAACCTTGAATGACACTGTGTACAACGACAGCTAGAAGTGGCATAAGGCTGGACACTTGGGACTGAGAGGATTGGTGAATTTGGGTTAGCAAATGCAGACCCTTCAAAGCAATAATGTGTGGCACCCATTCCATGGTTCCCAACTCTCCATGTTGAAGGGAATATTACTACAGCTATAACATGTACAGGAAACCAAGAGAATGGACACACAGTGAATACGAAAGGTTTCTAAAACCCAACTAACTGTCCCTCTCCTGGTGCTCCGGTTTGACTTTCCAACTGCTTAACTATCAATCTCCCAACTTGGAGAGACAGCCCCTTTAACCTCCTGGTTTGCTCAGGTTGCCAAGTTGGAAGAGGATGAAAGGGAAAAGGGGGAACCAATGAAAGAGTAGCTGTTAGGCATTTGGACGGGCACATGTCACTCTAAATGCCCGGCAGGAAGAAGAATTAACCAAAGTCTCAGACACCCGCCGTGAACAAGTATAGGTCCTGAAACAAAATTTTGGACTTGCGGTCAGCTCACAAAAAACGAGTTAGAAAATGGAGCTCAAGGGCACAGCAATTCACAAACTGGCACAGTAATACAGGACAACTATCGTCCAAAATATCTATTAAGGGAAGGCAATGAGGCGACCTTCAAAGCGAGGCAGAATAGCAGGAAACAGATTTCAAGTGGTTCGTTGGAATCACCTGTAAAGCACAGGAAGAGGGGCACAACTTCGAAAATGATGCACTTGCCCAAAAAGGGCGTATGCGTTTTCTCCTGAATATATTCAGGAGAAAACGCATATGCCCTTTTTGGCCAAGCAAGCAAGCGGGCAATGCAAATCTGCACAGCAAAATAGTATCACTTCCCACCTGTCAAAAGGGATATCCACAAAATGTGTAAAAACCAGAAATCCTAGAGAGGCCCTGGAGAACATGGAGCCTTGTTATGCTGATGGGCGGGATGTAAATTGCCAACTGCCTCTCTGGAGGAGTGCATTGTGTTCCCTAAAACAAGTAAACAACAGAGCTACAGAGCCAAGGGCACTTCCATTCTAGGGAATATACCTTGGGAAAACTGAAAATCAATAAGTTAGAGCCACCCCAAAATTTAGGCCTGCACTACTTACAAGAATCTAAAATTGAGTACTCTCTAAATATCCCAGGATAGATAAAAATGATTCAAAAAATTGTGGTACTTATGTAGGATGGATTATCCCTCAGCCATGAAATCAATGTCATAATGCCAGTAACAGGAAAATGAATGGATTCAGGTACGATGATTCTAAGTGAAATAAGTCACACAGAAAAACAAACTTATCATAAGATAGCACTTATGAATTTTGTGTAACATGGCTACACATGAACTGAGTTAGGAAAGGGAACAGCGTCTCACATTTAGAAAACACACTTATGCCTGCTTAAGGAGGAAGGAGAGGTGGGGTGATGCATAGAACCAGAGTTTGATATTAGTACAAGTACCATTCCAAAATCAAAATACGGAATAGACAAGACCTATACATTCATCAGTGAAAGGGACGCAAAACCCAATATTCTGCGCAGAGGTATATATCTGACTAGTAAGAATCTTAAAACCTATGTATTGATATGTCACCGTAAGGGAATCAAGTGTGTCTAAACTGGAATAAACATGACAGTGATAATCAGCTCAAACCCAGTATAAAAAGAAATTTCAAATACAAAAAAAAAAACAGGGAAAATCTTTACAATTCCTTCAGGGGCTCTGATGAAACCTTGAATGACCCTACCTGCAACGAGAGCTGGATGTGGCATAAAGCTGGAAACTTGAGACTGAGAGGTTTGGTGAGACTGGGTGAGCAAATGCAGACCCTTTAAAGCAATAATATGTGGCACCCATTCCATGTGTCCCAACTCTCCATGTGTAAGGGAATATTACTACAGGCATAACATTTACGGGAAACCTAGAGAATGGACACACTGTGAATACGAAATGTTTCTAAAACTCAACATATAGTCCCTCTCCTTGTGCTCCAGTTTGAACTTCCAACGGCTTTACTATCAATCTCCCAACTTGAAGCGATAGCCCGTAAAACCTCCTAGTTCGCACAGGTTGCCAATTTGGCAGAGGATGAAAGGGAAGAGGGAGAACCAATGAGAGAGTAGCTGTTAGGCATTTGGACAGGTACATGTCAATTTAATTGCCCGGCAGGAAGTAGAATTAACCAATGTCTCAGCCACCCGCCGGGAACCAGTATAGGTTTTGAACCATAATTTTGTATTTGCTGTCAGCTCACAAAAACGAGTTGAAAAATGGAGCTCATGGGCACAGCAATTTACAAACTGGCAGAGTAATAGAGGAAAACTATCGTCCAAAAATCTTTTGAGGGAAGGCAGAGAGGCGGACTTTAAAACGAGGCAGAATAGCAGGAAACAGATTTCAAGAGGTACGTTGGAATCACCTTTCAAGCACAGGAAGAGGGGCACAACTTCGACAATGATGCACTTGGCCAAAAAGGGCATATGCGTTTTCTCCTGAGTATATTCAGGAGAAAATGCATACGCCATTTTTGGCCAAGCAAGCAAGCAGCAATGCAAATCTGCACTACAAAGAAGAATCCCTTCCCACCGGTCAAAATGGACATCCACAAAATGTGTAAAAACCAGAAAGGCAAGACAGGCCCTGGAGATCAGGGAGCCTTGTTATGCTGATGGGCGGGATGTAAATTGCCAACTGCCTCTCTGGAGGAGTGCATTGTGTTCCCTAAAACATGTAAACAACAGAGCTACACAGCCAAGGGCAGTTCCAGTCTAGGGAATATACCTTGGGAAAACTGAAAATCAATAAGACAGAGCCACCCTAAAATTTAGCGCTGCACTGCTTACAAGAACCTCAACTTGGGTACACCTTAAGTATCCCAGGAAAGACAAAAATGGTTCAAGCTATTGTGGTACTTACGTACGATGGAATATCGCTCAGCCATGAAATCAATGTCATAATGCCAGTAGCTGCAAAAAGAGTGGATTCAGGTACGATGATTCTAAGTGAAATAAGTCACACAGAAAAAGAAACTTATCAAAAGATATCACTTATGAAGGTCCTGCAAACATTGCTACACATGAACTGAGTTAGGAAAGATTACAGAGTAACTAATCTTATCATAAGTTATCACTCATAGCGGGAATGTACACATGACTACACATGAACTGAATGACAAACACAACAGAGTCACACATTTAGAAAACATCTTCTGCCTGCTTAATGGGAACTCCGAGGTGGGGTGATGCATAAAAGCACAGTTTTAAATTAGCACAGATACCGTTATATAAACCTTGTATGTAATAGACAACACCTATTTCCGGCACAATGAACTGGACTCAACACCCCCTATTCATTGCAGAGGAATATGTCTGACTCTAAGTATTTTAAAACATATGTATTCTCATGTCTCCATAAAGGAATCATGTGTGTGTATAATGGCATGAACACAGCACTGAAATTCAGTTAAACCCACTTATAAAAATAAATTTCAAAAGCAAAATGCAAAAACAGAGAGAAAGTCTTAAAAATTACGTTCAGGGCCTGTGATGCAAGCTAGATTGACCACCTTTACACCCACAGCTGGATGAGACATAAGACTGGACACTTGGGGCTGACAAGATTGCTGAGTTTGTGTGAACAAAAGAACACCACTTAGAGCAATACTGTGTGCTACCCATTCTAGTGGTCCCAACTCTCCAGGTTTAAGGGCATCTTCCTCCAGTTAAAACATGCATGGGAAACCCAGTGGATGGTACACTGTGTAATTGGGAAAGTTTTCTAAAAGGTACCTCATTTTTCCTTTTGTCGTGCTCGGCTTCGCCATTCCATCTGCATTACTCAAAATCTCCCCACTTGGAGTGTCAGCGCCTTTACCCTCCCGTTATCCACAGTTGCAAACTGTGCAGAGTATGAACAGCAAGAGGGGAAATAAATGAGAGATTAGCTGTAGGTGTTTGGATGGGCACATGTCACTCTAGTTTCCCATCAGGAAGAAGAATTAACCAAAGGCTCAGCCTGAAGCCCTGGAACCAGACTAGGGCCTAAAGCCTTCCTGCGGTATTGCAGCCAGCTCACAAAGAGGTGAGTTGAAAAATGGAAATCAGGGGCACAGCAATTCACAAACTTGCAGAATTATAAAGGACAACTATCATCCAGAAATATATTGAGGAAAGGCAGTGAAGAGGATTTGAATGCAAGGCAGAATTGAAGGAAACAGATTTCAAGAGGTAGTTTGGAGTCGTCTTTAAAGCATATGAAAAGCGACAGAATTTCGACAATGTTGCCCTTGGCTGAAAAGGGATTATGTGTATTTTCTTGAATATATTCGGGAAAAAATGCATATGCCCTTTTTGGCTAAGCAAGCCATCAGGCATTGCAAATCCACACTACAGAGAAGTGTCCCTTACCTCCAGTCCAAAGGGCCATCCACATATAGTGTAAAAGCCACAAATGCAGGACAGGCCATGGAGAAAAGGGAGCCTGGTTACGACGATGGACAGGATGTAAATTGCCAACAGCCTCTCTGGAGAACTGTATGTTGTTTTCTAAAACAGAGCTACAGAGCATAGCACACTTCCACTCATGTGCGTGTATTTTGGGAAAACTAAAAAGCCACCACACACAGCCAGCCCAAACTTTAGGGCTGCTCTGTTTACAAGAACCTCGACTTCGGTACACTTTATATATCCTAGGAAAGGAAAAAAAAATGGATATAGATGTTGTGGTACTTATATACAATGGAATGTCACTCAGACATAAAATCAATGTCATAAGGCCAATAGAAGCATAATGAGTGGCTTTAGGTATGATGATGCTAAGTGAAATGAGCCACAAAGAAAAAGAAACTTATTGTAATATATCACTTATAGAGGAAATGTAAACATGGCTACACATGAACTGAATTTCAAAAGAGAACAGAGTTACACATTTAGAAAACACACTTATGCCTCCTTAAGGGGAAAGGTGACGTGGGGTGATGTGTAAAAGCAGAGTTTGAAATGAGCACAGATCCTATTCCATATACCAAATAGTTAATAGACAAGACCTACTCCTTTCTCAATGAACTGGACACAAAACACCCTATTCACTGAAGAGGAATATATCTGACTGGTAATAACCTTGAAACCTATGTATTTATATGTCTCCATAATGGAATCAAGTGTATGTAGATTGGCATAAACACAGATCAATGGAACAGGACAGAAAGCCCAGAGATAAACCTACATACCTATGGCTATCTCATCTATGACAAAGGAGCTAAGGATATATAATGGAGAAAAGACAGTCTCTTCACTAATTGGTGCTGGGAAAACTGGACCCCTACACATAAAAGAATGAAATTAGAACACTCCATAACACCATACACAAAAATAAACTCTAAATTGATTAGAGATCTAAATATAAGACCAGACACTATAAAACACTTAGAGGAAACCATAGGCAGAACACTCTATGACATAAATCACAGCAAGATCCTTTTGGACCCACCTCCTAGAGAAATGGAAATAAAAACAGAAATCAACAAATGGGACCTAATGAAACTTAAAAGCTTTTACACAGTACAGGAAAACATAAACAAGATGCAAAAACAACCCTCAGAATGGGAGAAAATATTTTCAAATGAAGCAATTGACAAAGGATTAATCTCCAAACATTACAAGCACCTAATGTAGCTCAATATCACAAAAACAAACAACCCAATCCAAAAACGGGCAGAAGACCTAAATAGACATTTCTCCAAAGAAGATATACAGATTACCAAGAAACACATGAAAGGATGTTGAACATTACTAATCATTAGAGAAATTCAAATCAAAACTACCGTGAGGTATCACCTCACAGCAGTCAGAGTGGCAATCATCAAAAAAATCTACAAAACAATAAACGCTGGAGAGGCCTTTATTGGAGAAAATGGAACACACTTGCACTGTGGTTGGGAATGTAAATTGATATGGGCAGTAGGGAGAACAGTACGGAGGTTCCTTTAAATAACTAACAATAGAAGTACCATACGACACAACAATCCAAGTACTGGGCATTTGCCTTGTGAAAACCATAATTCAAAAAGAGTTATGTACAAAAATGTTCATTGCAGCTCTATTTGCATTAGCCAGGACATGGAAGCAACCTAAGTGTCCATCAACAGATGAATGGATAAAGAACATCTGGCACATATATACAATCAAATATTACTCAACCATAAAAAGAAGCAAAACTGAGTTATTTGTACTGAGGTGGCTGGATTTAGAATCTGTCCTACACAGTGAAGTAAGTCAGAAAGGGAAAAACAAATACTGTATGTTAACAGAGATATATGGAATCTAATGAAGAAAAAAAAAGATTTTGAAGAACCTAGTGGCCGGACAGGATTAAGGACACAGACATAGAGAAAGGACTTGAGGGCACCGGAAGGGGGATGGGTAACCTTGGACGAAGTGTGAGAGTGGCATGGACATAAATACATTACCAAATGTAACACCGATAGCTACTGAGAATCAGCCACATAGAACAGGGAGATCAGCTCGGTGCTTTGTGACCACATAAAGGGGTGGGATATGGAGTGTGGGAGGGAGATGCAAGAGGGAGGGGATCTGGTGATATTTGTATATGTATAGCTGATTCACTTTGTTATACAGCAGAAATGAACACTCCACTGTAAAGCAATTATACTCCAATAAACGTGTAAAAGGAAAAAAAAAAACAAAGCCCAAGGATAAACCTACACACTTATGGTCAACTAATCTATGACAAAGGAGGCAAGACTATACAATGGAGATAAGACAGTCTCTTCAATTATTGGTGCTGGGAAATATGGACAGCTACATGTAAAAGAATGAAATTAGAACACTCCCCAACACCATACATAAAAATATATTCAAAATGAATTAGAGACCTTAATGTAAGACCAGACAGTATAAAACTCTGAGAGGAAAACTTACGAAGGATACTCTGACGTAAATCACAGCAAGATCTTTTTTGATCCACCTCCTATAGTAATGAAATATAAAAGAAAACTAAACAGATGGGACTAATGAAACGTAAAAGCTTTTGCAAAGCAAAGGAAACTACAAACAAGACGAAAAGACAACCCTCAGAATGGCAGAAAATATTTGCAAACGAATCAATGGACAAATGATTAATCTCCAATATATATAAACAGCTCATGCAGCTCAATATTAATAAAACAAACAACCCAATACAAAATGGAAGATCTAAATAGACATTTCTTCCAAGAAGACATAGAGGTGGCCAGTACGCACATGAAAATCTGCTCAACATCACTAATTATTAGAGAAATGGAAATCGAAACTACAATGAGGTATCACGTCACACCTGTTAGAATGGGCATCATCAGAAAATCTACAAACAACAAATGCTGGAGAGGGTGTGGAGAAAAGGAACCTTATTCCACTATTGTTGGGAATGTAAATCGATACAGTCTCTATGGAGAACAGTATGGAGGTTCCTTAAAAAACAAAAATAGAATTACCATATAATCCAGCAATCCCACTACTGGGCATATACCCATAGAAAACCATAAATCAAAAAGACACATTCACCACAATGTTCACTGCAGCACTATTTACAATAGACAGGTAATGAAAGCAACCTAAGTGCCCACAGACAGACGAATGGATAAAGATGTGGTACATATATACAAGGAATATTACTCAGCCATACATAGGAATGAAATTGGGTCATTTGTGGAGACCTCGATGGATCTAGAGACTGTCATACAGAGAGAAGTAAGTCAGAAAGAGAAAAACAAATATTGTATATTAATGCATATATGTGGAACCTAGAAAAATGGTACAGATGAACCAGTTTGCAGGGCAGAGATAGAGACAGATGTAGAGAACAAACATATGGACACCAAGGAGGGAACGCCATGTGAGGGTGGTGGTGGAATGAACTGTGAGACTGTGATTCACATGTGCACACTTATATGTATAAAATACATATCCAATAAGAACCTGCTGTATAAAAGAAATAAATTTCAAAATATTAAAAATAAATAAATAACATTTAAAAAAATAAAACAGAAAAATAGTATTTCCCTTCACATAGACGTCTTTATATTAATGCATTATTTCCATGTTTATATCTCCAAAATTAAAAAAAAATAGGAATAAATAAAATCTACCTTGAACCAAAAAGAAAAAAAGAAAAAAAAATAAAACAGAACCCACCAGTGATACACAGGAAAATCGTATCAGGGCACTTGCTCCAGTGGTAAAAAATTCTTAAGTTGGTCAGAGGTGGGAAATCGTCTCCCATGCAGTCAGCAGCACTCCCCCCCACAAGGAGCATCCTCATTGCAAAGCTGGGGGACTGTGTCGAGGTGTCTCTGAGTAAATGTGAGCTGAGCCCCAGTCCTGCTGCAGCTGAACTCTTCCCACCCTTTCCAGGTAAAACACCTGAATATGTACAAGCACTTGCAAGCCTAGAGGAAGGGCTGTGGAGCCACACTAGCGAGAGCACGCAGGCCGACTTGGTGCCTGCAGGCCAGCCAGGATGGTCCTGGCCCCAGATGCTCTTCTGGAAGCTTTCCATTTCCCTGCCTGAGATACCCCTCCTGCCACAGCCCCCACTGCTTTTTTATTTCCTCACCTCTGCCTGGGGAGAAATTCCAGTGGCAGGTATGGGTGACACATCCTCTTCTTTAGCAGGTGGCAGCCTGGCAACTCGTGCAGAAAGTCCAGCAGAGCCCCACTCACACTGGGCCACCCACAAAGCCACGGCCCCTCACTCCCTCCCACCACCCCAGCCCCGACACTGCTGACGGGGCAGAGAATATGGCGTCAGTCACAGCTACAGGTGCTCTTGCTGACTGGAGAGGTGTTTATATTGACCTCGACCCAGGCACACCTGTGGGGTGGGGGCTGGAAGGCAGTGTCAGGCTGCCCAAATCAGCCAATCCTCACCCCTCAGGGGCTCACAGTAGCAGAAAATGAACCTTGCTAAACGGGTCAGTCCCAAGGAACATGTGTGGGCCTTGAGAGTCAGGATAGACAAGGGGCTGCAGCTGCGGCTTGTTTTCTTATCATTTTATCTGGTCCATGAGTGGAAAACAACTTCAAGAAGACCCTATCCTAATGAGAGGAACCCAGGAGTCAGGGAGAGGAGTGATGGTGGGTGGAGACAGAGGCCTGGTGCCCTGGCTGCAGTGGAAGTGTCTGGAAGACCAGGCAGAGAGAGGCTACACAGAGTGATAGCCAGGGTCACAGACCTGTCAGAGTTACTGTTTGTTAGTTCAAGTCCTGCTCTGAGGTGTTCTGTGTCAGCTGTGAGCGACAGGTGAGCTGGGGGTTCTCTGCAAGGTGGGCTATGTGCACAGTTCCTGTGTGTCCAGCCCTGCTGGGGTACCTGCCCAGGGGAGTTCCGTATCCTGGGAAGGGCCTGACTATGAGAGCCCCATGGGCTGCTGGGTAGCTGCACAGGGGAGCTCCATACCCAGGGAGGGACTTGACCACGAGAGCCCCGTGGGCTGTGGGGTGCGGGATGCAGCCCAGGTGAGCTCCATATCCTGGGATTGGCCTGACCACGAGAGCCCCATGGGCTGCTGGAGACCTGGTAAAGGATATCAGGACAGTTAGTGAAGCCACCGAGGATCTACATCTAGTAGATCTTATTTCCTACACCCTGCTGCTCATTCTACCATCCACCAGGCCATGGCATTCTGTATTAGACTTCAATGATGCCTTCTTCTGTATTCCATTCATCTCAGAGTCACAAGAATTTTTGGCTTGTGAGTGGCAGGACACAACATGCAACAAAACCAAAAATGCTGGGCCGTCCTGCCCCAATGGTTCAAAAATCCCCACACCATCATTGGGGAAATGTCCTCTAAAGACCTAAACGTTCTACCTCTGTAAAAGGGAACCCTCCTTCAATATGCAGATGACATTCTGATTGCCAGGCCTACTAAAGATGCCTCGGAACTACCTAGACAAGAAAGGATAGAAAGTGTCCAAGAAAAAGGCTCAAGTATCCCAAGCTCAGGTGACTTGCCTGGGCTTCATTCTCACAGATATTTGGAGAAACGCATCCCAGGATAGGGAAGAAGCCACTTGCAGCCTTACCTCTTCTAAAACTAGAAGACAGCTTAGGGGTTCCTGGGGAGGCCAAGGCTTTCTGCATCTGGATCCCTAACTACAGTCTAATAGCTGGGCCTCTACCTGAAACACTGACATGAAAAGATGATGATCCTTTTGAATAGAATCCAGAAGCAGCCTTTCAAGAATGGAAAGATCAGTCAATTCAGAACCTTGCCCAGGAACTCGCTAATTTAGCTAAACCCTTTGACCTTTACATACCCGGTCAAAGGTTAATCGCCCTTGGAGACTTAGTGCAAAAACTGGGACCACTTGAAATGGAGCAACACAAGAATGCCCTTCAGGTATGATAAACTATGGTCACCAAGGGCTTTGCCCACTGACTCATCAGGCCAGGATACTGGGGTATCTAAAAAGCTGGAAATCAGCAGCCCACAAGGCCAGCTCCCTCCTAAGGGAATAGGACCCCACGTGGTGATCCTAACCACCCATCATGTCCTGAAGTTGCAGGGGTCGCTCTGTGGACACACTGACCTCGAGTGAGGAGGCCCTCCAACTCCAACCTCCAGAGAGAAAAATGGGGGCAACGGGCCCCCAAGATGACTCGTGTGACCATCACTTGACCTGGAGTTTCTCTCAGAAAACAACAAGACTGTGCCCCGAAAGAGCAGACTACTGCTTGCAGGACTTACTGCACGCAGGGGGGAGCTAATCAGCTTGGTGGGGGAAACGTATATCACGCTTTCAACATAGAAAACCCTACAGAAACCGCGGTGATGGTGGCCAATAGGACCGGCTGGACTGCTGGCTACTTCTAAAGGCCGTTGACTCAGTGGACGTCATTGTCCTGTATCACCACTGACCCTGGATTCTCTGGGATTTGCACGGGCAGGGCTCTGACACATGGTGCTGTTTGTACATTAATTCAGGGACCTAATTAAAGAAAGCACAGACTACTGGTCAGAGCATCTAGGCTGGCAAAAAAGTCAGCCTAATGTCACTGAACAAATGTGGGGTGGGGTGAAACCTGCCACCACAGCATCTCTGCGCATCTCTTTCCTGGACCCTTAAAGGTCATTAGAATCTATAACACTTCCAATGCTGGTGCTCAGGCGGATGAGAAGTGAGGCAGGAGGCTTTGGGACAATCAACCACACCTGGATGCTGGTGGGGAGACGTTTTACCCCTCCCCCTAGGTATCAGGGCTCCCACCACAGCATGAAGCAGTTACAAAAGAGGGATCTTCACCCTCAACACCCCAAGAATGAGGAACGGAACAAAAAGCAGAGGAGGTGTTCGTCTCTGGCAACGTTCATTAAAAATCCCTGGGAGATAAAAAGAGAATCTGGGCAATAAAATAAAGTCTAACCTGTTTTTCCTTTGTGCTTTTTCTAATTTCACATGCTCCTAGGGTTCCGCATGCAGAGGTCCCACACCCGGCACTTCAGACCCGACTTCCTAGTGCAGAATGGCTGGGTCGACACCTCAGCTAGCGGAGTCCCATGCAGACTGCATGGCATAGAGCCTGAGCTGCAGCCAACCCAGCCCTCGAGAGCTCCATCCCCTAACACCCACTGACGCTGCCGGGATCCCTACTCAGCATCCCAGCCCACAGCCCGTGGGGGAGTGCACACTCTCACCTCTCCATTCTGTTTTCAAAATAATGTTTCCTTTGCTTCTGAACCAAACTCAGTCTTGATCTGTTGGCTCCAATGACACTGGGCACGGGGACTACTGTTGGGGGCCCCTCTGGAAGATCAGTAACAGAAATTGAGAACTTTGTAACTTCATTGAACAGATGTGTGAGCCAAACTGTAGTTAACATAGAGCAGTGTATAATGCTCGGGTAAAATAAGATTTTTCTAAGACTTACATTTGATATTTCCATCACTTTACTATAAGCAAGTTCAGTGAAGACGTCTGTCTTATTTGTCAGGTCAACATTAGAGAAATGAAGTGATTTATTTCCATGGATGTACATCGAATACTCTTGGCTGAAGCTTCAATCTTGTTTTGAATGCTTTTCCATTGAAAAGGATACCTCTCTTTCAGCTCCCCCATTTCTGAGAAGTATAAAATCTTATAATTTATTATTACCAAAGGGGAAAGGTAGGAGAAGGGATAAATTAACAGTTTGGGATAAAAACATACACACTGCTATGTATAAAATAGATCATCAACAAGGAACTAATGTATAGCACAGGGAACTACACTGAATATTTTGCAATAACCTATAAGGGGAAATAATCTGAAAAAGAATCGATATTTTTATTGACATCATCTATCAATGACAGATAAAATGTAACCTAAGCAAGGCCGATGGTGAGCGCTTCTGAACCTGAAGATTTCAATCATCTAAAGTTTGGGCTCTTCCTATTTCCCAAGGCCCTTAATGGACATACGTGTAGCCGTAGCTTAAAAATTCCCCAGTTTGGGGTACGGGGAGGCACTGATTTGGAAAAATCCCTGGTGTTCTCCTTCCATGCACGGGACCCTTCCTACAGCTAAAACATGCCTGTCACACCTAGAGGAGGTATACCGTTTGATCGGAAAGAGTTTGGAAAAGGAACTTCATCTCCTCATCGCCTGGTGCTCGGGTTCACCCCTCCAGCATCTTTCCTAACAATCTCCTCACTTGGGGATATCAGCAACGTCAACATCCTGTTGCACACAGTTTGGAATCTGTCCAGAGGATGAAGCGGAAGAATGAGAAAAATTTAGAGACAAGTCTTAGGTGTTCGTACAGGCACATGCCACTCTAATTTCCAATCCAGAAGACAAATTCATCAAAGGCTAGAATTGCCCACAGAAAGAGAATAGGGCTAGAGGAAATCCTGCTGTTTTGTGTCGAGTTTCCAGAAACACAAGTTGAAAAATGGAACTCAGGGGCACTAAAATTCATGAAACTGCAGAGTTGAAAATATCTATTGTTGAAAAATGTCTTGAGGTAAGTCACAGAAAAGGACTTATAAGCATGGGAGAGTGGCAGGAATCAGATTTGAAGAGGTAGAAAGGTCTCCCCATTAAAGCACAAGAAAAGGGGCTGAACATCGCCAATGATGCAGTTGGCCCAAAAGGGCATATGCATTTTTTTCTGAATATATTCAAGTAAAGGCCATTCACACTTTTTATCCAACCAAACAGGTGGGCACTGGAAATCAATACTACAAAATGTATCACTTCACATCAGTCAGAAGGGCCATCCACATAAAGTGTAAACACCAGAAATGCAGGACAGGGTGAGGAGAAAAGGGGGCCCTGTGAGGCTGATAGTGGAAATGTAATTTGCCAACGGCCACTCTGGAGAAGTGTACTGTGTTGGCTAAAACATCTGAAAACTGAGCTACAGAGCATAGGGCACTTGCACTCATGGGCGTATACCTTGGGAAAAACAAAAAATGACAGAAAACAGGCACCCCAACGTTTACCACCTCTCTGTTAAAAAGGGCCTCCACTTGGATATAACCTAAATGTCCCTGGAAGGATAAAATGGATAAAAGAGATGGGGTACTTATATAGAGTGGAATATTACTCATCCCGAAATCAATGAAATAAGGCCAGTTGGAACAACTCTGGAGGAGTTACATACGATCATTCTAAGTGACACATGTCAGAAAGAAAAAGACACATATCATAAGATGTCACTTAAAGGTGGAATCAAACATGGCTACACATGAAATAAACTACAAAACAGAAACATAGTCAAATATGTAGAAAATAGACATAAGGCTGCTAAATGGGAAAGGTGGGGAATGGTGAGGTATTATCCAGGAGGTTGAAATTAGCAAAGATACCATTCCAAGTACCGAATTGAATAACTGGCAAGGCCTACACGGTACCGCAAAGAACGACACTCAGTCCACTCAAGTCACTGGACAATAATACATATGACTCATAAGCATCTGAAAAAGAATTTATTGTTGTCTCACAGTACATGAATCAAGTGGATGTACAGCAGCAAAAAACAGAGCTTTGAAAATCAGCTGTAACCAATATAAAAATAAATTTAAAAATATTTATAAAAACGGTGAGACAGACAAAAATTCTTACAACTTTTGTTGAAGGGCTACGATGTAACATGGATTGAACACATGTAGACCCACAGCAGGATGATATATAAGGCTGGAAGCTATGCACGCTAAGAGATGTTAGAGAGGCTGAGTGAGGAAATGCAGACCTTTTAAAATAATACTGCCTGGTACCCATTCCATGGGTCCCAAATCTGCACTTTCAAGGGAATCTTCTGACAGGGAAAACATGCCTGGGAAACCGAGATGAATGTACACCGTGTGCTCAGGAGAGGTGTCTAAAATGCACCTCATTTTTGATCTCCTGGTGCTGGGGTTTGCCATTCCAGCCACATTACTAACAATCTCCCGACTTGGAGAATCAGCACCTTTAACCTCCTGTTTCACACAGTTTGCAATTTTTGCAGAGGATAAATGGGAAGAGGAGGAACCAATGAGAGATTAGCTGTAGGAGTTTTGACAGGCACATGTCACTCTAATTTCCCATTAGGAAGAAGAATTAACCAAAGGCTCAGCCTGCCTCCCCAGAACCAGAATAGGGCCGGAATCAATCCAATGGTTTGGGGGTCAGCTCACAAAAAAAGCGAGTTGCAAAATGGAGCTCAGGAGCAGACAATTCAAAGACCTGCAAAGATATAAATGATAACCAACGTCCAAAAATATATTCAGGTAAGGCAACGAAGAGGTTCTGAATGAGAGGCAGAATTGCAGGAAACAGATTTCAAAAGGTAGATTGTACTCACATTTAAAGCATATGAAAAGCAGCAGAATTTCTAAAATGATGCAGTTGGGCAAAAGGGTGTATGCATTTTTTTCGTGAATATCTTCAGGAAAAAAACACATACAGAGTTTTTGGCCAACCAAGCAAGAGGGAAATGCAAATCCGCACAATAAAGAAGTCTCAATTTCCACTGCTCAGAAAGTCCATCCAAAAAATGTGTACAAATCAAAAATGCAGGAGAGGCCATGGAAAACAGGGAGACTAGTTACGCTGATGGGTGGGGTATAAATATCCAAGAGCTACTCTGAAGAAGTGTATGCTGTTTCCTAAAACATCTAAAATACAAAGCCCCCGAGCAAAGGGGACTTCAACTCATGGACATATAACTTGGGAAGAGTAAATATCAACAAGACACAGGCACCACAAAGTTTAGGGCTGCTCTGCATACAAGAACCTCAACTTCGGTATACCTAAAGTATCCCAGGAAAAAGAGAAATGCATAAAGAATTTGTGGTAATTTTGTACAACGGAATATCACTCAGACGTGAAATCAATGTCATAAGGCCAGTAGCAGCATAATGAGAGGATTTAGGTATGATGATTCTAAGGGAAATTAGTCACACAGAAAAAGAATCTTATCATAAGATATCACTTACAGAGGGAATGTCAACATCACAACACATGAACTGAATTAGGAAAGAGAGCAGCGTCTCACATTTAGAAAACACTCTTATGCCTCCTTAAGGGGAAAGGAGAGGTGGGGTGATGCATAAAACCAGAGTTTGATATTAGCACAGGTACCATTCCATAAACCAAATACAGAATAGACAAGACCTACACCTTCCTCAGTGAACGGGACTCAAAACCCCTATTCCCCACAGAGGAATATATCTGATTAGTAAGAATCTTAAAACCTATGTATTGATATGCCTCTGTAAGGGAAACAAGTGTGTCTAGACCGTCATAAACACGTCAGGGAAAATCAGCTCAACCCCATTATAAAAATGAATTTCAAAAACAAAACAAAAAAACAGCGAAATTCTTACACAATTCCTTCAGGGTTTCTGATGCAACCTAGAATGACCCTATCTGCACAGACAGCTGGATGAGACATAAGGCTGGACACTTGGGACTGAGAGGACTGGTGAGATTGGGAGAGAAAATGCAGACCCTTTAAAGTAGTAATGCATGCCACCATTCCATGGGTCCCAAATTTCCAGGTAGAAGGGAATATCACTACAGTTATAACATGTATGGGAAACCTAGAGAATGGACACCCTGTGATGGCGAAAGGTTTCTGAAAGTCTCCTACTTTTTCCTCTCCTTGTGCTACAGTTTGGCATTCCAACAACTTTACTATCAATCTCCCAACTTAGGAGAGTCATCCCCTATAACCTCCTGGTTCGCACAGTTTGCTAATTGTGCAGAGGATGAAAGGGAAGAGGGAGAACCAATCAGAGAGTAGATGTAGGCATTTGGACGGACACATGTCACTCTAAATTCCCATTAGGAAGAAGAATTAACCAAAGCCTCAGCCACCCACAGGGAACCAGTATAGCCACCCCTGGAACCAGTATAGTTCCTGAAGCAAAACTGTGGATTTGCGGTCAGCTCCCAATAATGGGATTTGAAAATTGGAGCTCAGGGGCAAAGCAATACACAAACCTGCAGAGTTATAAAGGATAACTCTCTTCCAAAAATCTGTTGAGGGAAGGCAATGAAGAAGACTTGAAAATGAGGCAGTGTATAACTTTTCTCCTGAATATATTCAAGAGAAAAGGCATAGTCCCTTTTTGGCCAATCAAGCAAGCACACAACGCAAATCCACACTACAAAGAATTGTCGCTTCCCACCGGTCAAAAATGGCATCCGAAGATCTGTAAAAACCAGAAAGGCAAGACAGAGATGACAAGGGCATAAAGCAATATGATCCCAAGGGTCATGGAGGATTGTGATGACAAGAACGTGGAGCATTGTGATGACAAGATTATGTATCATTTTGCTGACAAAGGCATTGTGATGACAAGGTTCATGGAGCACTGTGATGACAAGCGTCATGGAGCATTGTGATTAAAGGGTTCATGGAGAATTGGGATGACAAGGGCATGGAGCATTTTGATGACAAGCGTCCCGGATCATTGTGTTGTCAGGGTTCATGGAGCGTTGTCATGACAGTGGTCATGGAGCATTTTTATGACAGATGTCATGGAGCATTGTGATGAGAACGTCATGGAGCATTCGGCTGAAAATGTTCATGGAGTATTGTGATGACAGGGGTCAAGGAGCATTGTGATGACAAGGTACTGGAGCACTGTGATGAGAAGACCATGGAGCCATGTGATGACAAGTCTCATGGAGCATTCTGATGAAAAGGGTCATGGAGCTTTGTGATTACAGGGGTCTTGGAGCATTGTGATGACAAGATTATGTATCATTTTGCTGACAAAGGCATTGTGATGACAAGGTTCATGGAGCACTGTGATGACAAGTGTCATGGAGCATTGTGATTAAAGGGTTCATGGAGCATTGGGATGACAAGGGCATGGAGCATTTTGATGACAAGCGTCCCAGATCATTGTGTTGTCAGGGTTCATGGAGCATTGTCATGACAGTGGTCATGGAGCATTGTTATGACAGAGGTCATGGAGCATTGTGATGAGTACGTCATGGAGCATTGGGCGGAAAATGTTCATGGAGTACTGTGATGACAGGGGTCAAGGAGCATTGTGATGACAAGGTACTGGAGCACTGTGAGGAGAAGACCATGGAGCCATGTGATGACAAGTCTCATGGAGCATTCTGATGAAAAGGGTCATGGAGCATTGTGATTACAGGGGTCTTGGAGCATTGTGATGACAAGGGCATTGAACATTGGGATGAGAATGTCATGTAGCGTTCTGATGACATGCATCATGGAGCTTTGTGATGACAAGTGCATGGAGCATTGTGATTAGAGGGATCTTGGAGCACTGTGAGGAAAATGGCATGTAACATTGTGATGAAAAAGGCATGTAGCCTTGTCATGACAGGGTTCAAGGAGCATACTGATGACAAGTGTCAGGGACCATTGTGATGACAAGGGTATTGAGCATTGTGATGGCAAATGTCATGGATCATTGTGATTAGAAGACCATGGATAATTGTGATGACGAGCATTATGGGGGAGCTGTGATGATAAGTGTTAGGGAATATTGTCATCACAAGGATTTGGAGCATTGTGATGACAGAGGTCATAGAGCATTTTGATTTCATTGTGATGACAATAGCATGAAGCATTATGATGATGAGCATTGGTGCACTGTGATGACAGCGTTCATGGAGCATTGAGATGAAAAGGGGCATGGAGCATTATGATTAGAAGAGTCTTGGATCACTGTGATGAAAAGGGCATGGAATATTGGTCTGAGATGTTTCATGGATTATTGTGATGAGAGGGGGCAAGGAGCATTGTGATAACAATGGCACGGAACACTGTGATACATGGTTCATGGAGGATTGCAATGACAAGCGCATGGAGCATTGTGAGAAGAATGGCATCGAGCATTGTGATGAAAAGCATCATGGATACTGTGATGACAAGGGCTTGGAACGATGTGATGAGAGGTTTTTGGAGCATTGCAATGACAATGGCATGGAGCATTGTGATGCCAAGGGTCATGGAGTTTTGTGATGACAAAGGTCATGGAGCATTTTGATGACAAGTGTGTGGTGAATTCTCTTGTGAAGGGCAGGGAGCATTGTGATGACAGGGTCATGGAGCAATTTGATGAAAAGTGTCATGGAACATTTTGATGACAGGGGTTATGGAACATTGTGATGTCAGGAGTCATGGAACATTTTCATGATGGTGTTGTGGACCATTGTGATGACAGGGGAGTGGGTGTATTGTGATGACTAGTGAGGGAACATTTTGATATCATTCGTGAGAGAGCATTTTGATAAGTGCATGGAGCATTGTGATGACAAGTTTTATGGAGCATTGTGATGACAAGGTTGTGGAGCATTGTTATGACAAGCACATGGTGCATTGTGATGACATGGGTCATGGAGCCCTGTGCTGACAAAGGCTTGGAGCATTGTGATGAGAAGGGTCAACGAGCATTGTGATGAAAATTTCATGGAGCATTTTGGTGACAAAGGTCACAGAGCCTTGTGATGACGAGGGCATGGACCATTGTGATGACAAAGGTCATGAAGCATTGTGATGACTGGAGTCATGGAGCATTGTGATGACAGGGTTCATAGAGCATTGTGATGAAAAGGCAATGATCATTGTGATGACAGGGGCATGGAGCATTGGCCTGACATGTTTCATGGATTATTGTGATGACAGTGGGCATGGTGCAATGTGATGACAAGGCATGGAGCACTGTGATGAGAAGGTGATGGAGTATTTTGAAGACAGGTCTCAGGGAGCATTGTGATGACATATGTCATGGTCCATTGCGATGACAATGGAATGGAACATTGTGATGCCAAGTGTCATGGAGGATTGTGATGACAAATGTAATGGAGCATTTTGATGACAAGGGCTTGGAGCATTGTGATGACAAGGGACATGGAGCATTGTGATGACAAGGACATGGAGCATTGTGATGACAAGGGCCATTGAGAATTTTGATGACAAGTTCATGAAGCATTGTGATGAGAAGCACATGGAGCTTCCTATGACAGGGGTCATGGAGCATTGCGATGACAAGTGCATAGAGAATTGTGATGACAAATCATGTAACACGGTGATGAGAACTGTCATGGAGCATAGTGATGCCAAGAACGAGGAGAATTGTGATGACAGGGGACATGGAGCATTGTGATGACCAGGGCATGGAGCATTGTGATGACCAGGGCATGGAGCATTGTGATGGCAAGACCGTGGAGCATTGTGTTGACGAGCGTCATGGAGCACTGTAATGACAAGGGGAATGGAGCATTGTGATGAGAGTGGCCATGGAGCATTGTGATGACAAGTGTCATGGAGCATTTTGATGACAAGGGCGTAGAGCATTGTGATGAGAAGACCATGGATAATTGTGATGACGAGCGTCATGGAGCACAGTAATGACAAGGGGTATGGAGCATTGTGATGACAGTGGCCATGGAGCATTGTGATGACAAGTGTCATGGAGCATTCTGATGACAAGCTTGTGGAGTATTGTGACGACAATGGCATGGAGCATTGTGATGAAAAGGGCATGGAGCATTGTGATGAAAAAGGCATGAAGCCATTTCATGACAGGTTTCAAGGAGCATTCTGACGACAAGTGTCAGGGAACATTGTGATGACAAGTGTATTGAGAATTGTGATGAAAAAGATCATGGAGCATTTTAACGAAAAGGACATGGAGTATTGTGATGACAGGCATCTTGGAGCGTTGTGATGACAAGTGTTATGGAACTTTGTGATAACAAGGGTTTGGAGCATTGTGATGATAGAAGTCATGGATCATTTTGTTTTCAAGGAGCATGGAGCATTGGGATGACAAGGGCATGAAGCAATGTGATCCCAAGATTCATGGAGGATTGTGATGACAATGGTAAGGGAGTATTGTGATGACAAGCAAATGCAGCATTTTGATGACAAGGTCATGTAGCATTTTGCTGACACAGGCATGGAGCATTGTGATGATAAGGGTCATAGAGCACTGGGATGAGAAGCATCACGGATCATTGTGATTACAGGGGTCATGGAGCATTGGGATGACAAGGTCATGGATCATTGTGATGACAAGTGTCATGGAGCATTGGGCTGAAAATGTTCATGGAGCATTGTGATGACTAGGGAATGGAGCACTGTGATGACAAGAGTCCCGGATCACTGTGTTGTCAGGGGTCATGGAGCGTTGTGATGACAGTGGTCATGGAGCATTGTGATGATAGGGATCATGAAGCATTGTGATGAGAAGTTCCTGGAGAATTGGACTGAAAATGTTCAGGAAGTATTGTGAGGACAGGGGTCATGGAGCATTGTGATGACAAGGGAATGGAGCACTCTGATGAAAAGTTCCTGGAGAATTGTGATGAGAAGACCATGGAGCCTTGTAATAACATGTCTCATGGAGCATTCTGATGAAAAGGGGCATGGAGTATTGTGATTACAGGGGTCTTGGGGCATTGTGATGAAAAGGGCATGGAGCATTGTGATTACTGTTGTCTTGGAGCATTGTGATGAAATTGGCATGGATCATTGTTATGAAAATGGTATGGAGCCTTGTCATGACAGGGTTCCAGGAGCATACTGATGAGAAGTGTCAGGGAGCATTGTGATGACAAGTGTATAGAGCACTGTGATGACAAAGTTCATGGAGCACTGTGATGAGAAGACCATGGATAATTGTGATGATGAACGTCATGGGACATTTTGATGATAAGTGTTATGGAACATTGTGATCAAAAGGATTTGGAGCATTGTGATGAGATAGATCATCAAATATTTTGATTTCATTGTGATAACAATAGCCTGAAGCATTATGATGATGGGCATGGTGCATTTCGATGACAGGGTTCATGGAGCATTGACATGCAAATGTGCATGGAGCATTGTGATTAGAGGGTTCATGGAGTTGTGTGATGAAAATGGCATGGAGCATTGAGATGCCAAGGGTCATGGATCCTTGTGATGACAAAGGTCATGGAGCATTTTGATGACAAGGGCATGGTACTTTGTGATGAGAAGGGCAGGGAGTATTGTGATGACAGGGTTATAGAGCAATTTGATGAAAAGTGTCATGGAATATTTTGATGAGAGTTGTTATGGAACATTGTGATGTCAGGGGTCATTGAGCATTTTGAGGAAAATTGTTATGGAGCATTTTGATGACAGGGGTTATGGAACATTGTGATATCAGGGGTCATCGAACTTTGTGATGATATGTGCATGTAGCATTGCAAAGACAGAAGTCATGGAATATTGTGATGACAGGGGTGAGGGAGTATTGTGATGAATAGTGATGTAACATTGTGATATCAGTGTTGAGAGAGCATTTTGATGAGAAGTGCATGGAGAATTGTGATGACAAGTTTTATGGAGCATTGTGGTGACAAGATTGTGGAGCACTGTGATGAAAAGTGCAGGGTGCATTGTGATGACATGGGTCATGGAGCATTGTGATGACGAGGGTCATGGAGCATTGTGCTGAGAAAGGCATAGAGCATTGTGATGACGAGGGTCATGGAGCATTGTGCTGAGAAAGGCATAGAGCATTGTGATGACAAGGGTCAAAGAGCATTGTGATGAAAATTTCATGGAGCATTGTGGTTAAAAAGGTCACAGAGACTGCTGATGACGAGGGCATGGACCATTGTGATGACAAATTTCATGAAGCATTGTGATGAATGGAGGCATGGAGCATTGTGATGACAGGGGTCATGGAACATTGTGATAACAAGGGCATGGAGCCTTGTGATGACAAGGGAATGGAGCATTGGTCTAATAAGTTTCATGGATTATTGTGATGAGAGTGGGCATAGAGCATTGTGTTGATAAGGACATGGAACACTGTGATACATGGCTCATGAAGGATTGTAATGACAAGGTCACGGGGCATTGTGATGAGAAGGGCATCGCGCATTTTGATGAGAAGTGTTTTGGAGCTTTGTGATGACAAGGGCATGGAGCAATGTGATGAGAGGATTCATGGAGCATTGTGATGCCAAGTGTCATGGCGCTTTGTGATGACAAATGTCATGGAGCATTTTGATGACAAGTGCATGGTGCATTGTTATGATAAGGGCAGGGAGTATTTTGATGACAGGGTCATTCAGCAATATGATGGAAAGTGTATTGGAACATTTTGATGACAGGGGTTAGAGAATATTGTGATGTCAGGGGTCATGGAACATTTTGATGATAAAGGGATGTAGCATTGTGAAGACAGGGTTCATGGGACATTGTGATTACAGTAGTGAGGGAGTATTGTGACAACTAGTGTTGGAACACTGTGATATCTCTGGTGAGAGAGCATTTTGATGAGAAGTGTATGGAGCATTGTGATTACAAGGTTTATGGAGCATTGCAATGAAAATTTTCTGGACCGTTGTGATGAAAAGCGAACGGCACATTGTGATGACAAGGGTCGTGGAACATTTTTCAGACAAAGTCATGGAGCATTTTGATGACAATGGTCACGGAGCATTGTGATGAAAACGGAATGGGGCATTGTGATGAAAAAGGCATGGAGCCTTTTCGTGACAGGGTTCAAAGAGCATTCTGATGACAAGTATCAGGGAGCATTGTGATGACAAGTGTACTGAGCATTTTGATGCCAAATGTCATGGAGCACTGTGATGAAAAGGGCATGGAATTTTGTGATGACAGGCATCATGGAGCATTGTGATGACAAATGTTATGAAACACTGGGATCACAAGGGTTTGGAGCATTGTGATGACAGAGGACATGGATCATTTTGATTTCAAGGAGCATGGAGCATTTTGATGACAAGGGCATGAAGCAATGTGCTCTCAAGGTTCATGGAGGATTGTGATGACAATGGAAATGGAGTATTGTGATGACAAGCACATAGAGCATTGTAATGACAAGGTCATGTAGCATTTTGCTGACAAAGTCATGGAGCATTGTGATGACAGGTGTCATGGAGCACTGTGATGACAAGGCCACGGAACATCGTGATGGCAGGGGTCATGGAGCATTGTTACGACAGGGGTAATGGAGCATTGTGACGGCAAGGGCATGGAGCATTGTGATGAGAAGGCCATGGAGAATTCTGATGACATCTGTCATGGAGCTTTGTGATGACAAGGGCATGGAGCAATGTGATGAGAGTGTTCATGGAGGATTGTGATGACAATGACATGGAGCATTGTGATGCCAAGGGTCATGGATCTTTGTGATGACAAAGGTCATGGAGGATTTTGATGACAAGGGCGTTGTGCATTGTGATGAGAAGGGCAGGGAGCATTGTGATGACAGGGTCATGGAGCAATTTGATGAAAAGGGTCATGGAACATTTTGATGACAGGGGTTATGGAACATTGTGATGTCAGAGGTCATGGAGCATTATGATGAAAAGGGTCATGGAGCATTTTGATGACAGGGGTTATGGAGCATTGTGATGTCAGGGGTCATCGAACATTGTGATGATAAGTGCATGTAGCATTGTGATGACAGGGGTCATGGAACATTGGGATAAAAGGGGTGAGTGAGTATTGTGACGAATAGTGATGTAACATTGTGATATCTGTGGTGAGAGAGCATTTTGATGAGAAGTGCATGGAGCATTTTGATGACAAGGTTTATGGAGCATTGTGATGACAAGCTTGTGGAGCACTGTGATGACAAGCGCATGGTGCATTATGATGACATGTGTCAAGGAGCATCGTGCTGACAAGGGCATGGAGCATTGTGATGACAATGGTGACGGAGCATTGCGCTGAGAAAGGCATAGAGCATTGTGACGACAAGGAACAAAGAGCATTGTGATGAACAGTTTATGGAGCATTGTGATTACAAGTGTCATGGAGCATTGTGATGACAAGGGCATGCAGCATTGGTCTAATAAGTTTCATGGATTATTGCGATGACTGTTGGAATGGTGCATTGTGGTGACAAGGGCATGGAGCATTGTGATGACCAGGTCATGCAGTATTTTGAAGAGAGGTGTCAGGGTGCAATGTGATAACATATGTAATGGCCCATTGTGATGACAATCGCATGGAGCATTGTAATGCCAGGTGTCATGGAGGATTCTGATGACAAAGATAATGGTGCATTGTGATGACAGTGGCTTGGAGCATTGAGATTACAAGGGTCAGGGAGCATTGTGCTGAAAAGTGCATGGAGAACTGTGATGACAAGGGTCATGGAACATTCTCATGATAAGCTTGTGGAGTTTTTTGCTGACAGTGGCGTGGAGCATTGTGATGAAAACGGCATGGGGCATTGTGTTGAAAAAGGCATGGAGCCTTTTCGTGACAGGGTTCAAGGAGCATTCTGACGACAAGTGTCAGGGAGCATTGTGATGACAAGTGTATTGAGAATTGTGATGACAAAGGTCATGGAGCATTGTGATGAAAAGTGCATGGAGTATTGTGATGACAGGCATCATGGAGTGTTGGGATGACAAGTTTTATGGAACATTGCGATCACAAGTGTTTGGAGCATTGTGATGACAGAGGTCATGGATCATTTTGATTTCAAGGAGCATGGAGCATTGTGATGACAAGGGCATGTACCAATGTGATCCCAAGATTCATGGAGGATTGTGATGACAATGGTAATGCAGTATTGTGATGACAAGCGCATAGAGCATGGTAATGACAAAGTCATGTAGCATTTTGCTGACAAAGGCATGGAACATTGTCATGACAGGTGTCATGGAGCACTGTGATGAAAAGCGTCACGGAGCATTGTGAATACAGGGGTCATGGAGCATTGGGATGACAAGGGCATGGATCATTCTGATGACAAGGGTCATGGAGCATTGGGCTGAAAATGTTCATGGATTATTGTGATGACAGGGGTCATGGAGCATTGTGATGACAGAGGTCATGGAGAATATTGATTTCATTGTGCTGACAATAGCCGGAAGCATTATGATGATGGGCATGGTGCATTGTGCTGAGAGGTTTCATGGAGAATTGAGATGAAAAGGGGCATGGAGCATTGTGATTACTGGGGTCTTGGAGCACTGTGATTACAAGGGCATGGAGCATTTTGATGAGAAGGACATGGAACATTCTGATGGCATGTGTCATGGAGCTTTGTGATGACAAGTGCTTGGAGCATTGTGATTACAGGGGTCTTGGAGCATTGTGATGACAAGTGTCATGGAGCCTTGTGATGACAAGGCCGTGGAATATTGTGATGGCAGGGGTCATGGAGCATTGTTATGACAGGAGTAATGGAGCATTGTGATGAGAAGGGCATGGAGCATTGTGATTACAAGTTTTATGGAGCATTACCATGACAAATTTGTGGATCGTTTTGATGAAAATCACGTAGCACATTGTGATGACAAGGGTCATGGAGCATTTTTCTCACAAACGCATGGAGCATTTTGATGACAAGGGTCACGGAGCATTGTGATGAAACGTTCATGGAGCATTGTGGTTATAAAAGTCACAGAGCCTTGTGATGACGCGGGCATGGAACATTGTGATGAGAAATGTTATGAAGCATTGTGATGACTGGAGTCACGGAGCATTGTGATGACAGTGGTCATGGAACATTGTGATGACAAGGGCATGGAGCATTGTGGTGACAGGGGCATGGAGCATTGGTCTGAAAAGTTTCATAGATTATTTTGATGACATTGGACATGGTGCATTGTGATGACAAGGGCATGGATCATTGTGATGAGAAGGTCATGGAGTATTGTGAAGACAGGTGTCAGGGAGCATTGTGATGACATATGTCATGGTCCATTGCAATGACAATGGCAGGGAGCATTGTGATTCCAAACGTAATGGAGGATTTTGATGACAAATATAATGGAGCATTGTGATGACAAGGTCCTGGAGCATTGTGATGAGAAATCCATAGAGACTTGTGATGATAAATCTCATGGAGCATACTGATGAAAATGGGCATTGACCATTGTGATTACAGGGGTCTTGGAACATTGTGATTACATGGGCATGGAGCTTTGTGAGGAGAAGGCCAAGGAGCATTCTGAAGACATGTTTCATTGAGCTTTGTGATGACAAGGGCATGGAGCATTGTTTTTAAAGGGGTCTAGGAGCATTGTGAAGAAAAGGGCATGGATCATTGTGATGAAAAAGGCATGGAGCCTTGTCATGACAGGGTTCAAGGAAAATACAGACAACAAGTGTCAGGGAGCATTTTGATGACAAGTGTATTGAGCATTGTGATGACAAAGGTCATGGAGCATTGTGATGAGAAGACCATGGATAACTGTGATGACGAGTGTCATGGGGCACTGTGATGACAAGTGTTATGGAATATTGTGATCACAAGGGTTTGGAGCATTGTTATGCCAGAGGTCATGGAGCATTTTGATTTCATTGAGATGACAATAGCATGAAGCATTATGATGATGGGCACGGTGCATTGTGATGACAGGGTTCATGGATCATTGAGATGAAAAGGGGCATGGAGCATTGTGATTACAGGGGTCTTGGAGCATTGTGATGAGAAGGGTCATGGAGCCTTGTGATGACAAGGCCACGGAACATCGTGATGGCAGGGGTCATGGAGCATTTTTATGATAGGGGTAATGGAGCATTGTGATGGCAAGCGCATGGAGCATTGTGATGAGAAGGCCATGGAGCATTCTGATGACATGGGTCATGGAGCTTTGTGATGACAAGGGGATGGGGCAATGTGATGAGAGCGTTCATGGAGCATCGTGATGAAAATGACATGGAGCATTGTGATGCCAAGGGTCATGGATCTTTGTGATGACAAAGGTCATGGAGCATTTTGATGACAAGTCCGTTGTGCAATGTGATGAGAAGGGCAGGGAGCATTGTGATGACAGGGTCATGGAGCAATTTGATGAAAAGTGTTATGGAACATTTTGATGAGAGGGGTTATGGAACATTGTGATGTCAGGGGTCATGGAGCATTTTGATGAAAATGGTCATGGAGCATTTTGTTGACGGGGTTATGGAGCATTGTGATGTCAGGGGTCATCGAACATTGTGATGATAAGTGAATGTAGCATTGAGATGACAGGAGTCATGGGAAACTATGATAACAGGGGTGAGGGAGTATTGTGACAAATAGTGATGTAACATTTTGATATCTGTGGTGAGAGAGCATTTTGATGAGAAGTGCATGGAGCATTGTGATGACAAGATTGTAGAGCACTGTGATGACAACAGCATGGTTCATTGTGATGACATGTGTCATGCAGAATCGTGCTGACAAGCGCCTGGAGCATTGTGATGACAAGGGTCATGTAGCATTGTGCTGAGAAAGGCATAGAGAATTGTGATGACAAGGATCAAAGAGCATTGTGATGAAAAGTTCATGGAGCATTGTGATGACAAGGGTCCTGGAGCATTGTGATGACAAGGGCATGGAGAATTGGTCTAATAAGTTTCACGGATTATTGCGATGACTGTTGGAATGGTGCACTGTAGTGACAAAGGCATGGAGCATTGTGATGACCAGGTGATGCAGTATTGTGAAGACTGGTGTCAGGGAGCACTGTGTTGACAAATGTAATGACCCATTGTGATGACAATGGCATGGAGCATTGTGATGCCAAGTGTCATGGAGGATTCTGATGACAAAGGTAATGGTGCATTGTAATGACAATGGCTTGCAGCATTGAGATGACAAGGGTCAGGGAGCATTGTGCAGACAAGAGCATGGAGAATTGTGATGACAAGGGTCATGGAGCATTCTCATGACAAGCTTGTGCAGTATTTTGATGACAGTGGCATGGAGCATTGTGATGAAAACGGCATGGGGCATTGTGATGAAAAAGGCATGGAGCATTTTCGTGACAGGGTTCAAGGAGCATTTTGATGACAAGTGTCAGGGAGCATTGTGATGACAAGTGTATTGAGAATTGTGATGACAAAGGTCATGGAGCATTGTGATGAAAAGGGCATGGAGTATTGTGAGGACAGGCATCATGGAGCGTTGTGATGACAAGTGTTATGGAACATTTTGATCACAAGGGTTTGGAGCATTGTGAGGACAGAGATCATGGATCACTTTGATTTCAAGGAGCATGGAGCATTGTGATTACAAGGGCATGAAGCAATGTGATTCCAAGTTTCATGGAGGATTGTGATGACAATGGTAATGGAGTATTGTAATGACAAGCGCATAGAGCATTGTAATGACACGTTCATGTAGCATTTTGCTGACAAAGGCATGGATCATTGTGATGACAGGTGTCATGGAGCACTGTGATGACAAGCGTCACAGAGCATTGTGAATACAGGGGTCATGGAGCAATGGGATGACAAGGTCATGGATCACTGTGATGACAAGGGTCATGGAGCATTGGGCTGAAAATGTTCATGGAGTATTGTGATGACAGGTGTCATGGAGCATTGTGATGACAGAGGTCATGGAGAATTTTGATTTCATTGTGCTGACAATAGCCGCAAGCATTATGATGATAGGCATGGTGCATTGTGATGACAGGGTTCATGGAGCATTGAGATGAAAAGGGGCATGTAGCATTGTGATTACAGGGGTCTTGGAGCACTGTGATGACAAGGGCATGGAGCATTTTGATGAGAAGGACATGGAACATTCTGATGGCATGTGTCGTGGAGCTTTGTGATGACAAGGGCATGGAGCATTGTGATGACAGGGGTCATGGAACATTGTGATAACAAGGGCATGGAGCATTGTGATGACAATGGCATGGAGCATTGGTCTAAAAATTTTCATGGAGTACTGCGATGACAGTTGGAATGGTGCATTGTGATGACAAGAGCATGGAGCATTGTGATGACCAGGTCTTGCTTTATTGAGAAGAGAGTTGTCAGGGAGCACTGTGATGACATATGTAATGGCCCATTGTGATAACAACGGCCTGGAGCATTGTGATGCCAAGTTTCATGGAGGATTCTGATGACAAAGTTAATGGAGCATTGTGATGACATGGGTCAGTGATCATTGTGCTGACAAGTGCATGGAGAATTGTGGTGACAAGGGTCATGGAGCATTCTGATGACAAGCTTGTGGAGTATCTTGATGACAATGGCATGGAGCATTGTGATGACAATGGCATGGAGCATTGGTCTAAAAATTTTCATGGAGTACTGCGATGACAGTTGGAATGGCGAATTGTGATGACTAGGGCATGGAGCATTGTGATGACCAGGTCTTGCTGTATTGAGAAGAGAGGTGTCAGGGAGCACTGTGATGACATATGTAATGGCCCATTGTGATAACAACGGCCTGGAGCATTGTGATGCCAAGTTTCATGGAGGATTTTGATGACAAATTTAATGGAGCATTGTGATGACATGGGTCAGTGATCATTGTGCTCACAAGTGCATGGAGAATTGTGGTGACAAGGGTCATGGAGCATTCTGATGACAAGCTTGTGGAGTATCTTGATGACAATGGCATGGAGCATTGTGATGAAAATGGTATGGGGCTTTGTGATGAAAAAGGCATGGAGCCTTTTCGTGACAGGGTTCAAGGAGCATTCTGACGACAAGTGTTAGGGAGCATTGTGATGAAAAGTGTATTGAGAATTGTGATGACAAAGGTCATGGAGCTTTGTGATGAAAAGGGCATGGAGTATTGTGATGGCAGGCATCATGGAGCATTGTGATGACAAGTGATATGGAACATTGTGATTCCAAGTTTTTGGAGCATGGTGATGAGAGGGGTCATGGATCATTTTGATTTCAAATTCCATGGAGCATTGTGATGACAAGGGCATGAAGCAATGTGATCTCAAGGTTCATGGAGGTTTGTGATGACAATGGTAATGGAGTATTCTGATGACAAGCGCATAGAGCATTGTAATTACAATGTCATGTAGCATTTTGTTGAAATTGGCATGGAGCATTGTGATGACAAGTGTCATGGAGCATTGGGCTGTAAATGTTCATGGAGTATTGTGATGACAGGGGTCATGGAGCATTGTGATGAGTAGGGAATGGAGCATTGTGATGACAAGAGTCCCGGATCATTGTGTTGTCAGGTGTCATGGAGTGTTTTGATGACAGTGGTCATGGCGCATTTTGATGATATTTGTCATGGAGCATTGTGATGAGAATTTCATGGAGCATTGGGCTGAAAATATTCATGGATTATTGTGATGACAGGGGTCATGGAGCATTGTGATGACAAGGGATTGCAGCATGGTGATGACAAGGTCCTGGAGAATTGTGATGATAAAAGCATGGAGACTTGTGATGAGAAGTCTCATGGAGCATTCTGATGAAAAGGGGCATGGAGCATTGTGATTACAGGGGTCTTGGAGCATTGTGATGACAAGGGCCTGGAGCATTGTGAGGAGAAGGCCATGGAGCATTCTGATGACATGAGTCATTGAGCTTTGAGATGACAGGGGCATGGAGCACTGTGATTACAGGTGTCTTGGAACATTGTGATGAAAAGGCATGGATCATTGTGATGAAAAGGCATGGAGCCTTGTCATGACAGGATTCAAGGAGCATACTGACGACAAGTGTCAGGGAGCATTGTGATGACAAGTTTATTGAGAATTGTGATGACAAAGGTCATGGAGCATTGTGATGAGAAGACCATGGATAATAGTGATGATGAGCGTCATAGGGTGTTGTGATGTTAAGTGTTATGGAACATTGTGATCACAAGGGTTTGGAGCATTATAATGACAGTGGTCATGGATAATTTTGATTCCATTGTGATGACAATAGCCTGAAGCATTTTGATGATGGGCATGGAGCATTCTGATGACAGGCTTCATGGAGCATTGAGATGAAAAGTAGCATGGAGCATTGTGAATACAGGGGTCTTGGAGCATTGTCATGACAAGGGCATGGAGGATTGTGATGAGAAGGCCATGGAACATTCTGATGGCATGCGTCATGGGGCTTTGTGCTGACAAGTGCATGGAGAATTGTGATGACAAGTGTCATGGAGCATTCTGATGACAAGCTTGTGGAGTATTTTGATGACAATGGCATGGAGCATTGTGATGAAAATGGCATGGGGCTTTATGATGAAAAATGCATGGAGCCTTTCCGTGACAGTTATCAAGGAGCATTCTGACGACAAGTGTTAGGGAGCATTGTGATGACAAGTGTATTGAGAATTGTGATGACAAAGGTCATGGAGCATTGTGATGAAAAGTACATGGAGTATTGTGATGACAGGCATCATGGAGCGTTGTGATGACAAGTGTTATGGAACATTGTGATCACAAGGGTTTGGAGCATTGTGATGACAGAGGTCATGGATCATTTTGATTTCAAGGAGCATGGAGCATTGTGATGACAAGGGCATGAAGCAATGTGATCCCAACGTTCATGGAGGATGTGATGACAATGGTAATGGAGTTTTGTGATGACAAGCGCATAGAGCATTGTAATGACAAGGTCATGTAGCATTTTGCTGACAAAGGCATGGAGCATTGTGATGACAGGTGTCATGGAGCACTGTGGTGACAAGCGTCACGGAGCATTGTGAATACAGGGGACATGGAGCTTTGTGATAAAAAGGGCATGGAACTTTGTGATGACAAGGGCATGGAACATTTGTCTAATAAGTTTCATGGATTATTGTGATGACAGTTGGAATGGCGCTTTGTGATGACAAGGTCATGGAGCATTGTGATGACCAGGTCATGCAGTTTTGTGAAGACATGTGTCAGGGAGCATTGTGATGACATATGTAATGGCCCAATGTGATGACGATGGCATGGAGCATTGTGATGCCAAGTGTCATGAAGGATTCTGATGACAAAGTTAATAGAGCATTGTGATGACAATGGCTTGGAGCACTGCGATGACAAGGGTCAAGGAGCATTGTGTTGACAAGTGCATGGAGAATTGTGATGACAAGGGTCATGGAGCATTCTGGTGACAAGATTGTGGAGAATTTTGATGACAATGGCATGGAGCATTGTCATGAAAATGGCATGGGGCATTGTGATGAAAATGGCATGGAGACTTTTCGTGACAGGTTTCATGGAGCATTCTGACTACAAATGTCAGTGAGCATTGTGATGACAATGTAGTGAGAATTGTGATGACAAAGTTCATGGAGCATTGTGATGAAAAGTGCATTGAGTATTGTGATGACAGTGGTCATGGAGCATTGTGATTACAAGGGAATGGAACATGTTGATGACAGGGGTCATGGAACATTTTGATTACAGGCGTGAGGAAGGATTGTGATGACTAGTGAGGGAACTTGGTGATATCTCAGGTGAGAGAGCATTTGGATGATAAATGCATGGGGCATTGTGATTACAATGTTTATGGAGCATCGCGATGACAATGTGGTGGATCATTGTGATGGAAAGCCCGTGGCACATTTTCATGACAAGGGTCATGGAGCACTGTTCTGACAAAGGCATGGAGCATTGTGATGACAAGGGTCTCGGAGCATTGTGATGAAAAGTTCATGGAGCATTGTGGTTACAATGGTCACAGAGACTTGTGATGACGCGGGCATGGACCGTTGTGATGACAAACGTTATGAAGCATTGTGATGACTGGAGTCACGGAGCATTGTGTTGACAGGGGTCATGGAGCATTGTGATGACAAGGACATGGAGCATTGTGATGAGAAAGTCATGGAGTAATTTGAAAACATGTGTCAGGGAGCATTGTGATGACATATGTCATGGTGCATTTCGATGACAATGGCATGGTGCATTGTGATGCCAAATGTAATGGAGGATTGTGATGACAAATATAATGGAGCATTGTGATGACTAGGGCTTGGAACATTATGATGACAAGGGCCATTGAGAATTTTCATGACAATGTCGTGAAGCATTGTGATGACAAGGTCCTGGAGCATTGTGATGAGAAAACCATGGAGCCTTGTGATGACGGGTCTCATGGAGCATACTGATGAAAAGGGGCATGGAGCATTCTGATTACAGGGGTCCTGGAACATTGTGATAGCAAGGGCATTGAGCACTGTGATGACAAGAGCATGGAGCATTGGTCTAATAAGTTTCATGGATTATTGTGATGACAGTTGGAATGGCGCATTGTGATGACAGTGGTCATGGAGCATTGTGATGATACTGCTCATGGAGCATTGTGATAAGACGGTCATGGAGCATTGGGTTGAAAATATTCATAGAATATTGTGATGACAGGTGTCAAGGAGCATTGTGATGACAAGGGAATGGAGCTTGGTGATGACAAGGTCCTGGAGCATTTTGATGAGAGGACGATGGAGACTTGTGATGACAAGTCTCATGGAGCATTCTGACGAAAAGGGGCAAGGAGCTTTGTGATTACAGGGGTCTAGGAGCACTGTGATGACAAGGGCATGGAGCATTGTGAGGAGAAGGCCATGGAACATTGTGATGGCATGCGTCATGGAGCTTTGTGATGACAAGGGCATGGATCATTGTGATTACAGTGGTCTTGGAGCATTGTGATGACAAGGGTCATGGAGCCTTTTGATGACAAGGCCGTGGAACATTGTGATGGCAGCGGTCATGGAGCATTGTTATGACAGAAGTAATGGAGCATTGTAATCAGAATGGCATTGAGCATTGGTCTGAAATGTTTCATGGATTATTGTGATGAGAGTGGGCAGGGAGCTTTGTGATGACCAGGGCACGGTGCACTGTGATACATGGGTCATGGTGGATTGTAATGACAAGGGCATGGAGCATTGTGATGAGAAGGGCATCGAGCATTGTGATGAGAAGTGTCATGGAGCTTTGTTATGACAAGGGCATGGAGCAATGTGATGAGAGGGTTCATGGAGCATTGTGATGACAATGACATGGAGCACTGTGATGCCGTGGGTCATGGAGCTTTGTGATGACAAATGTCATGGAGCATTTTGATGACAAGGCTGTGGTGCAGTGTGATGAGAAGGGCAGGGAACATTTTAATGACAGGGTCATGCAGCAATTTGATGAAAACTGTAATGGAACATTTTGATGACAGGGGTTATAGAACATTGTGATGCTAGGGATCATGGAGCTTTGGGATGAAAAGGGTCATGGAGCATTTTGATGACAGGGGTTATGGAACATTGTGATGACTGGAGTCACGGAGCATTGTGATGACAGGGGTCATGGTGCATTGTGATAACAAGGGCATGGAGCATTGTGATGACGGGAATGGAGCATTGGTCTGACAAGTTACATAGATTATTGTGATGACAGTGGACATTGTGCATTGTGATGACAAGGGCATGGAGCATTGTGATGACAGAGTCCCGGATCATTGTGTTGTCAGGTGTTTTGGGTGGTTGTGATGACAGTGGTCATGGAGCATTGTGATGATATTGGTCATGGAGCATTGTGATGAGAAGGTCATGGAGCATTGGGCTGAAAATATTAATGGATTATTGTAATGACAGGGGTCATAGAGCATTGTGATGACAAGGGAATAGAGCATGGTGATGACAATGTCCTGGAGCATTGTGATGAGATGACCATGGAGACTTGTGATGACAAGTCTCATGGAGCATTCTAATGAAAAGGGGCATGGAGCATTGTGATTACAGTCGTCTTGGAGCATTTTGATGACAAGGGCATGGAGCATTTTGAGGAGAAGGCCATGGAGAATTCTGATGACATGCGTCATGGAGCTTTGTGCTGACAAGGCCATGGAGCATTGTGATTATAGGGGTCTTGGAGCATTGTGATGAAAAGGCATGGATCATTGTGGTGTAAAAGGCATGGAGCCTTGTCATCACAGGGTTCAAGGAGCATACTGACGACAGGTGTCAAGGAGTATTGTGATGACAAGTGTATTGAGCATTGTGATGACAAGGATCATGGACCATTGTGATGAGAAGACCATGGATAAATGTGATGATGAGCGTCATGGGGTGTTGTGATGATAAGTGTTATGGAACATTGTGATCACAAGGGTTTGGAGCATTATGATGAAAGAGGTCATGGAGAATTTTGATTTCATTGTAGTGACAATAGCCTGAAGCATTATGATGATGGGCATGGTGCATTGTGATGACAGTGTTCATGGAGCATTGAGATGAAAAGGGGCATGGATCATAGTGATTACAGGGGTCTTGGAGCATTGTGATGACAAGGGCATGGAGCATTGTGATGAGAAGGCCATGGAACCTTCTGATACATGCGTCATGGAGCTTTGTTATGACAAGGGCTTGGAGAATTTTGATTACAAGTTTCTTGGAGCATTGTGATGACAAGGGTCATGGAGCCTTTTGATGACAAAGCCGTGGAACCTTGTGATGCCAGTGGTCATGGTGCATGGTTATGACAGAGGTAATGGAGCATTTTGATGAGAAGGGCATTGAGCATTGGTTTGAAATATTTCATAGATTATTGTGAGGAGAGTGGGCTGGAGCATTGTGATGACAAGGGGACGGAACAATGTGATACATGGGTCATGGAGGATTGTAATGACAAGGGCATGGAGCAATGTGATGAGAGGGTACATGGAGCATTGTGATGACAATGCCATGGAGAATTGTGAGGAAATGGCCATGGAGCATTCTGATGACATGCCTCATGGAGCTTTTTGATGACAAGGGCATGGAGCATTGTGATTACCGGGGTCTTGGAGCATTGTGATGAAAATGGCATGGATCATTGTGATGAAAAAGGCATGGAGCCTTGTCATGACAGGGTTCAAGGAGCATACTGACGACATGTGTCAGGGAGCATTGTGAAGACAAGTGTATTGAGCATTGTGATGACAAAGATCAGGGAGCATTGTGATCAGAAGACCAAGGATAATTGTGATGATGATCGTCATGGTGTGTTGTGATGATAAATGTTATGGAACATTGTGATCACAAGGGTTTGGAGCATTATGATGACAGAGGTCATGGAGACTTTTGATTTCATTATAATGACAATAGCCTGAAGCATTATGATGATGGGCATGGTGCATTGGGATGACAGGGTTCATGGAGCATTGAGATGAAAAGGGGCATGGAGCATTGTGATTACAGGGGTCTTATAGCATTGTGATGACAAGCGCATAGAGCATTGTAATGACAAGATCATGTAGAATTCTGCAGACAAAAGCATGGAGCACTGTGATGACAGGTGTCATGGAGCACTGTGATGACATGTGTCACGGAGCATTCTGAATACAGGGGTCATGGATCATTGTGATGACAAGGGTCATGGAGCATTGGGCTGAAAATGATCATGGAGTATTTTGATGAAAGGGGTCGTAGAGCATTGTGATGACAGAGATCATGGAGAATTTTGATTTCATTGTGCTGACAATAGCCGGAAGCCTTATGATGATGGGCATGATGCATTGTGATGACAGGGTTCATGGAGCATTGAGATGAAAAGGGGCATGGAGCATTTTGATTACAGCGGTCTTGGAGCATTGTGATGACAAGGGCATGGAGCATTTTGATGAGAAGGACATGGAATATTCTGATGACATGTGTCATGGTGCTTTGTGATGACAAGGGCATGGAGCATTGTGATTACAGGGGTCTTGGAGCTTTGTGATGACAAGGGTCATGGAACTTTGTGATGACAAGGCCGTGGAACATTGTGATTTCAGGGGTCAAGGAGCATTGTTATGACAGGTGTAATGGAGCATTGTGATGAGAACGGCATGGAGCATTGTGATTACAAATTTTATGGAACATTGCGATGACAAATCTGTGGACCATTGGGATAAAAAGTGTGTGGTACATTGTGATGACAAGGGTCATGGAGCATTTTTCTGACAAAGGCATGGAGCACTGTGATGACAATGGTCACGGAGCATTGTGATGAAAAGTTCATGAAGCATTGTGGTTAAAAATGTCACAAAGCCTTGTGATGACATGGACATGGACCATTGTGATGACAAATGTTATGAAGCATTGTGATGACTGGAGTCATGGAGCATTGTGATGACAGGGTCATGGAGCACTGTGATGACAAGGGCATAGAGCATTGTGCTGAGAAAGGCGTAGATCATTGTGATGACAAGGGTCAAAGAGCATTGTGATGAAAAGTTCATGGAGCATTGTGGTTAAAATGGTCACAGAGACTGTTGATGATGAGGTAGTGGACCATTGTGATGACAAAGGTCATGAAGCATTGTGATGACTGGAGTCACGGAACATGGTGATGACAGGGGTCATGGAGCATTGTGATAACAAGGGTATGGAGCATTGTGATGACAAGGGCATGGAGCATTGGTCTAATATGTTTCATGGATTATTGCGATGACATTTGGAATGGCGCATTGTGATGACAAGGGCATGGAGCATTGTGATGACCAGCTCATGCAGTATTGTGAAGAGAAGTGTCAGGGAGCATTGTGATAACATATGTAATGGCCCATTGTGATGAAAATGGCATGGAGCATTGTGATGCCAAGTTTCATGAAAGATTCTGATGACAAAGGTAATGGAGCATTGTGGTTAAAAAGGTCACAGAGACTCTTGATGATGAGGGCATGGACCATTGTGATGACAGGGGTCATGGAGCATTGTGATAACAAGGACATGGATCATTGTGATGACAAGGGCATGGAGCATTGTGAAGACCTTGTGATGCAGATTTGTGAAGACAGTTGTCAGGGAGCATTGTGCTGACATATATAATGGCCCATTGTGATGACAATGACATGGAGCATTGTGATGCCAAGTGTGATGTAGGATTCTGAAGACAAAGGTAATGGAGCATTGTGATGACAATGGCTTGGAGCACTGTGATGACAAGGTTCAGGGAACATTGTGCTGACAAGTGCATGGAGAATTGTGATGACAAGGGTCATGGAGCATTCTGATGACAAGCTTGTGGAGTATTTTGATGACAATGGCTTGGAGCATTGTGATGAAAACGGCATGGGGCATTGTGATGAAAAAGGCATGCAGCCTTTTCGTGGCAGGGTTCAAGGAGCATTCTGACGACAAGTGTCAGGGAGCATTGTGAAGACAAGTGTATTGAGAATTGTGATGACAAAAGTCATGGATCATGGTGATGAGAAGGCCATGGATAATTGTGATGATGATCGTCATGGGGTGTTGTGATTATAAGTGTTATGGAACATTGTGATCACAAGGCTTTGGAGCATTATGATGAAAGAGGTCAAGGAGAATTTTGATTTCATCGTGATGACAATAGCCTGAAGCATTATGATGATGGGCATGGTGCATTGTGATGACAGAGTTCATGGAGAATTGAGATGAAAAGGGGCATGTAGCATTGTGATTACAGGGGTCTTGGAGCATTGTGATGACAAGCACATAGAGCATTGTAATGACAAGGACATGTAGAATTTTCCTGAGAATGGCATGGAGCATTGTGATGACAGGTGTCATGGAGAACTGTGACACAATTGTCACGGAGCATTTTGAATACAGAGGTCATGGATCATTGGGATGACAAGTGCATGGATCATTGTGATGACAAGGGTCATGGAGCATTGGGCTGAAAATGTTCATGGAGTATTGTGATGACAGGGGTCATGGAGCATTTTGATTACAGGGGTCTTGGAGCACTGTGATGACAAGAGTCCCGGATCATTGTGTTGTCACGTGTCATGGAGTGTTGTGATGACAGGGTTCATGGAGCATTGAGATGAAAAGGGGCATGGAGCACTGTGTTTACAGGGGTTTTGGAGCACTGTGATGACAAGGGCATGCGGCATTTTGATGAGACGGCCATGGAACATTCTGATGACATGTGTCATGGAGCTTTGTGATGACAACGGCATGGAGCATTGTGATTAAAGGTGTCTTGGAGCATTGTGATGACAAGTGTCATGGAGCCTTGTGATGACAAGGCCATGGAACATTGTGATGGCAGGGGTCATGGAGCATTGTTTTGACAGGTGTAAAGGAGCATTGTGATGAGAAGGGCATGCAGCATTGTGATTACAATTTTTATGGAGCATTGTGATGACAAATTTTTGGACCATTGGGATGAAAAGCGCGTAGCACATTGTGATGACAATGGTCATGGAGCATTTTAATGACAAAGGCATGGGGCATTGTGATGACAAGGGTCACGGAACATTGTGATGAAATGTTCATGGAGCATTGTGGATACATAAGTAACAGAGCCTTGTGATGACTTGGGCATGGACCATTGTGATGACAAATATTATGAAGCACTGTGATGACTGGAGTCACAGAGCATTGTGATGACAAGGTCCTGGAGCATTGTGATGAGATGACCATGGAAACTTGTGATGACAAGTCTCATGGAGCATTCTGATGAAAAGGGGCATGGAGCATTGTAATTACAGGGGTCTTAGAGCATTGTGATGACAAGGGCAAGGAGCACTGTGAGGAGAAGGCCATGGAGCATTCTGATGACATACGTCATGGAGCATTGTGCTGAGAAAGGCATAGAGCATTGTGATGACAGGGGATAAAGAGCATTGTGAAGAAAAGTTCATGGAGCATTGTGGTTAAAAAGGTCACAGAGACTCTTGATGATGAGGGCATGGACAATTGTGAGGACAGGGGTCATGGAGCATTGTGATAACAAGGGCATGGAGCATTGTGATGACAAGGGCATGGAGCATTGTGAAGACCTTGTGATGCAGATTTGTGAAGACAGTTGTCAGGGAGCATTGTGCTGACATATATAATGGCCCATTGTGATGACAATGGCATGGAGCATTGTGATGCCAAGTGTCATGGAGGATTCTGAAGACAAATGTAATGGAGCATTGTGATGACAATGGCTTGGAGCATTGTGATGAAAAGGTTCAGGGAACATTGTGCTGACAAGTGCATGGAGAATTGTGATGACAAGGGTCATGGAGCATTCTGCTGACAAGCTTGTGGAGTATTTTGATGACAATGGCATGGAGCATTGTGAGGAAAACCGCATGGGGCATTGTGATGAAAAAGGCATGGAGACTTTTCATTAGAGTGTTCAAGGAGCATTCTGACGACAAATGTCAGGGAGCATTGTGATGACAATATATTGAGAATTGTGATGACAAATGTCATGGAGCATTGTGATGAAAAGGGTATGGAATATTGTGATGACAGGCATCATGGAGCATTGTGATGACAAGTGCTATGGAACATTGTGATCACAAGGGTTTGGAGCATTGTGATGACAGAGGTCATGGATCATTTTGATTTCAAGGAGCATGGAACATTGTGATCACAAGGGCATGAAGCAATGTGATCCCAAGTTTCATGGAGGATTGTGATGATAATGGTAATGGAGTATTTTGATGACAAGCGCATAGAGCATTGTAATGACAAGGTCATGTAGCATTCTGCTGACAAAGGCATGAAGCATTGTGATGTCAGGTGTCAGGGAGCACTGTGATGACAAGCGTCAAGGAGCATTGTGAATACAGGGGTCATGGAGAATTGGGATGACAAGGGCATGGATCATTGTGATGACAAGGGTCATGGAGCATTGTGCTGAAAATGTTCATAGAGTATTGTGATGACAGGGGTCATGGAGCATTGTGATGACTAGGGAATGGAGCATTGTAATGACAAGAGTCCCAGATCATTGTGTTGTCGGGTGTCATGGAGTGTTGTGATGACTGTGGTCATGGAGCATTGTGATGATATTTGTCTTGGAGCATTGTGATGAGAAGGTCATGGAGTATTTGGCTGAAAATGTTCATGGAGTATTGTGATGACAGTGGCCATGGAACATTGTGATGACAAGGGAATGGAACATGGTGATGACAGGGGTCATGGAACATTTTGATTACAGGGGTGACGGAGGATTGTAATGACTAGTGAGGGAACATGGTTATATCTCAGGTGAGAGAGCATTTGGATGAGAAGAGCATGGAGCATTGTGATTACAATATTTATGGAGCGTAGCGATGACAAGTTTGTGTATCATTGTGATGGAAAGCCCGTGGCACATTTTGATGACAAGGGTCATGGAGCATTTTTCTGACAAAGGCATGGAGCATTGTGATGACAAGTGTCACGGAGCACTGTGTTGAAATGTTCATGGAGCATTGTGGTTACAAAGGTCAGAGAGACTTGTGATGACGCAGGCATGGACCGTTGTGATGACAAACGTTATGAAGCATTGTGATGACTGGAGTCACGGAGCATTGTGTTGACAGGGTTCATGGAGCATTGTGATGACAAAGTCATGGAGTATTGTGAAGACAGGTGTCAGGGAGCATTTTGATGACATATGTCATGGTCCATTTCGATGACAATGGCATGGTGCATTGTGATGCCAAATGTAATGGAGAATTGTGATGACAAATATGATGGAACACTGTGATGACTAGGGCTTGGAGCATTATGATGACAAGGGCCATTGAGAATTTTCATGACAATGTCGTGAAGCATTGTGATGACAAGGTCCTTGAGCATTGTGATGAGAAAACCATGGAGCCTTGTGATGACGGGTCTCATGGAGCATACTGATGAAAGGGGCATGGAGCATTCTGATTACAGGGGTCTTGGAACATTGTGATAGCAAGGGCATGGAGCATTGTGATGAGAAGTGCATGGATCATTGGTATAATAAGTTTCATGGATTATTGTGATGAGAGTTGGAATGGCGCATTGTGATGACAGTGGTCATGGAGCATTGTGATGATACTGGTCATGGAGCATTGTGATGAGTAGGTAATGGAGCACTGGGTTGAAAATGTTCATGGAGTATTGTGATGACAGGTGTCATGGAGCATTGTGATGACAAGGGAATGGAGCATGGTGATGACAATGTCCTGGAGTATTGTGATGAGATGACGATGGAGACTTGTGATGACAAGTCTCTTGGAGCATTCTGATGAAAAGGGGCATGGAGCATTGTGATTACCGGGGTCTTGGAGCATTGTGATGACAAGGGCATGGAGCATTGTGAGTAGAAGGCCATGGAACTTACTGATGGCATGTGTCATGGAGATTTGTGATGACAAGGGCATGGAGCATTGTGATTACAGGGGTCTTGGAGCATTGTGATGACAAGGGTCATGGAGCTTTGTGATGACAAGGCCGTGGAACATTGTGATGGCATGGGTCAAGGAGCATTGTTATGACAGGGGAATGGAGTATTGTGATGAGAACGGCATGGAGCATTGTGATTACAAGTTTTATGGAGCATTGCGATGAAAAATCTGTGGACCGTTGGGATAAAAAGCGCGTGGTACATTGTGATGACAAGGGTTATGGAGCATTTTTCTGACAAAGGCATGGAGCACTGTGATGACAAGGGTCACGGAGCATTGTGATGAAATGTTCATGAAGCATTGTGGTTAAAAATGTCACAAAGCCTTGTGATGACACGGACATGGAACATTGTGATGACAAATGTTATGAAGCATTGTGATGAGTGGAGTCACGGAGCATTGTGATGACAGGGTCATGGAGGATTGTAATGACAAGGGCATAGAGCATTGTGCTGAGAAAGACGTAGATCATTGTGATGACAAGGGTCAAAGAGCATTGTGATGAAAAGTTCATGGAGCATTGTGGTTAAAAATGTCAAAGAGACTGTTGATGATGAGGTAATGGACCATTGTGATGACAAAGGTCATGAAGCATTGTGATGACTGGAGTCACGGAGCATGGTGATGACAGGGGTCATGGAGCATTGTGATAACAAGGGCATGGAGCATTGTGATGACAAGGGCATGGAGCATTGGTCTAATATGTTTCATGGATTATTGCGATGACATTTGGAATGGCGCATTGTGATGACAAGGGCATGGAGCATTGTAATGACCAGCTCATGCAGTATGGTGAAGAGAAGTGTCAGGGAGCATTGTGATGACATATGTAATGGCCCATTGTGATGAAAATGTCATGGAGCATTGTGATGCCAAGTTTCATGAAAGATTCTGATGACAAAGGTAATGGAGCATTGTTATGACAATGGCTTGGAGCATTGTGATGACAAGGGTCAGGGAGCATTGTGCTGACAAGTGCATGGAGAATTGTGATGACAAGGGTCATGGAGCATTCTGATGACAAGCTTGTGGAGTATTTTGATGACAATGGCATGGAGCATTGTGATGAAAACGGCATGGGGCATTGTGATGAAAAAGGCATGCAGCCTTTTCGTGGCAGGGTTCAAGGAGCATTCTCACGACAAGGGTCAGGGAGCATTGTGATGAAAAGAGTATTGAGAATTGTGATGACAAAAGTCATGGAGCATGGTGATGAGAAGGCCATGGATAATTGTGATGATGATCGTCATGGGGTGTTGTGATTATAAGTGTTATGGAACATTGTGATCACAAGGCTTTGGAGCATTATGATGACAGAGATGGAGAATTTTGATTTCATCGTGATGACAATAGCCTGAAGCATTATGATGACGGGCATGGTGCATTGTGATGACAGAGTTCATGGAGCATTGAGATGAAAAGGGGCATGTAGCATTGTGATTACAGGAGTCTTGGAGCATTGTGATGACAAGCGCATAGAGCATTGTAATGACAAGGGCATGTAGAATTTTCCTGAGAATGGCATGGAGCATTGTGATGACAGGTGTCATGGAGAACTGTGACACAATTGTCACGGAGCATTTTGAATACAGAGGTCATGGATCATTGGGATGACAAGTGCATGGATCATTGTGATGACAAGGGTCATGGAGCATTGGGCTGAAAATATTCATGGAGTATTGTGAAGACAGGGGTCATGGAGCATTTTGATTACAGGGGTCTTGGAGCACTGTGATGACAAGAGTCCCGGATCATTGTGTTGTCACGTGTCATGGAGTGTTGTGATGACAGGGTTCATGGAGCATTGAGATGAAAAGGGGCATGGAGCACTGTGTTTACAGGGGTTTTGGAGCACTGTGATGACAAGGGCATGCGGCATTTTGATGAGACGTCCATGGAACATTCTGATGATATGTGTCATGGAGCTTTGTGATGACAACGGCATGGAGCATTGTGATTAAAGGTGTCTTGGAGCATTGTGATAACAAGTGTCATGGAGCCTTGTGATGACAAGGCCGTGGAACATTGTGATGGCAGGGGTCATGGAGCATTGTTATGACAGGTGTAATGGAGCATTGTAATGAGAAGGGCATGCAGCATTGTGATTACAATTTTTATGGAGCATTGTGATGACAAATTTTTGGACCGTTGGGATGAAAAGCGCGTGGCACATTGTGATGAAAATGGTCATGGAGCATTTTAATGACAAAGGCATTGAGCATTGTGATGACAAGGGTCACGGAACATTCTGATGAAATGTTCATGGAGCATTGTGGATACAAAGGAAAAAGAGCCTTGTGATGACTTGGGCATGGACCATTGTGATGACAAATATTATGAAGCACTGTGATGACTGGAGTCACAGAGCATTGTGATGACAAGGTCCTGGAGCATTGTGATGAGATGACCATGGAGACTTGTGATGACAAGTCTCATGGAGCATTCTGATGAAAAGGGGCATGGAGCATTGTGATTACAGGGGTCTTGGAGCATTGTGATGACAAGGGCAAGGAGCACTGTGAGAAGAAGTCCATGGAGCATTCTGATGACATACGTCATGGAGCATTGTGCTGAGAAAGGCATAGAGCATTGTGATGACAAGTGTCAAAGAGCATTGTGATGAAAAGTTCATGGATCATTTTGGTTAAAATCTCACAGAGAGTGATTATGACGAGGGCATGGCCCATTGTGGTGACAAAGTTCATGAAGCATTGTGATGACTGGAGTCACAGAGCATTGTGATGGCAGGGGTCATGGAGCATTGTGATAACCAGGGCATGGAGCATTGTGATGACCAGGGCAAGGAGCATTGGTCTAATAAGTTTCATGGATTATTGTGATGACAGTTAGAATGGCGCATTGTGATGACAAGGGCATGGAGCATTGTGATGGCCAGGTCATGCATTATTGTGAAGACAGGTGTCAGGGAGCATTGTGATGACATATGTAATGGCCCATTGTGATGACAATGGCATGGAGCATTGGGATGCCAAGTGTCATGGAGGATTCTGATGGCAAATGTAATGGAGCATTGTGATGACAATGGCTTGGAGCATTGTGATGACAAGGGTCAGGGAGCATTGTGCTGATAAGTGCATGGAGAAATGTGATGACAAGGGTCATGGAGCATTCTGATGACAAGCTTGTGGAGTATTTTGATGACAATGGCATGGAGCATTGTGATGAAAACGGCATGGGGCATTGTGACGAAAAAGGCATGGAGACTTTTCCTGACAGGGTTCAAGGAGCATACTGATGACAAGTGTCAGGGAGCCTTGTGATGACAAGTGTATTGAAAATTGTGATGACAAAGGTCATGGAGCATTGTGATGAAAAGAGCATGGAGTATTGTGATGACAAGCATCATGGAGCGTTGTGATGACAAGTGTTATGGAACACTGTGATCACAAGGGTTTGGAGCATTGTGATGACAGAGGTCATGGATCATTTTGATTTCAAGGAGCATGGAGCATTGTGAGGACAAGGGCATGAAGCAATGTGATCCCAAGTTTCATGGAGGATTGTGATGACAATGGAAATGGAGTATTGTGATGACAAGCGCATAGAGCATTGTAATGACAAGGTCATGTAGCATTTTGCTGACAAAGGCATGGAGCATTGTGATGACATGTGTCATGGAGCACTGTGATGACAAGCGTCACGGAGCATTGTGAATACAGGGGTCATGGAGCAGTGGGATGACAAGGGCATGGATCATTGTGATGACAAGGGTCACGGAGCACTGGGCTGATAATGTTTATGGAGTGTTGTGATGACAGGTGTCATGGAGCATCGTGATGACTATGCAATGGATCATTGTGATGACAAGAGTCGCGGATCATTGTGTTGTCGGGTGTCATGGAGTGTTGTGATGACAGTGGTCATGGAGCATTGTGAGGATATTGGCCATGGAGCATTGTGATGAATAGGTCTTGGAGCATTGGGCTGAAAATATTCATGGATTATTGTGATGACAGGGGTCATGGAGCATTGTGATGAGAAGGGAATGGAGCATGGTGATGACAAGTTCAGGATCATTGTGATGAGAAGACCATGGAGACTTGTCATGACAAGTCTCATGGAGCATTCTGATGAAAAGGGGCATGGAGCATTTTGATTACAGGGGTCTTGGAGCATTGTGATGACTAGGGCATGGAACACTGTGATACATGTGTCATGGGTCATGGAGGATTGTGATGACAAGTCATGGAGCATTGTGATGACAAGTGCATGGAGCATTGTGATGCCAAGTGTCATGGATCTTTGTGATGACAAATGTCATGGAGCATTTTGATGGCAAGGGCGTTGTGCATTGTGATGAGAAAGGCAGGGAACATTATTATGACAGGGTCTTTGAGCAATTTGATGAAAAGTGTCATGAAACATTTTGATGACAGGTGTTATGGAACATTGTGATGTCAGGGTTCATCGAACATTGTGATGATAAGTGCATGTAGCATAGTGATGACAGGAGTGACGGAGTATTGTGACAAATAGTGATGTAGCATTGTGATATCAGTGGTGAGAGAGCATTTTGATGAGAAGTGCATGGAGCATTGTGATGACAAATTTTATGGAGCATTGTGATGACAAGATTGTGGAGCACTGTGATGACAAGCACATGGTGCATTGTGATGGCACGTGTCATGGAGGATTGTGCTGCCAAGCGCATGGAGCATTGTGATGACAAGGGTCAAAGAGCATTGTGATGAAAAGTTCATGGAGCATTGTGGTTAAAAAGGTCACAGAGACTGTTGATGACCAGGGCATGGACCATTGTGATGACAAAGGTCATGAAGCATTGTGATGATTGGAGTCACGGAGCATTGTGATGACAGGGGTCATGGAGCATTGTGATAACAAGGGCATGGAGCATTGTGATGACAAGGACATGGAACATTGGTCTAATAAGTTTCATGGATTATTGTGATGACAGTTAGAATGGCGCATTGTGATGACAACGGCATGGAGCATTGTGATGACCAGGCCATGCAGTATTGTGAAGACAGGTGTCAGGGAGCATTGTGATGACATATGTAATGGCACATTGTGATGACAATCGCATGGAGCATTGTGATGCCAAGTGTCATGGAGGATTCTGATGACAAAAGTAATGGAGCATTGTGATGACAATGGCTTGGAGCATTGTGATGAAAAGGGTCAGGGAGCATTGTGCTGAAAAGTGCGTGGAGAATTGTAATGACAAGTGTCATGGAGCATTCTGATGACAAGCTTGTGGAGTATTTTGATGACAATGGCATGGAGCATTGTGATGAAAACGGCATGGGGCATTGTGATGAAAATGGCATGGAGCCTTTTCGTGACAGGGTTCAAGGAGCATTCTGATGACAAGTGTCAGGGAGCATTGTGATGATAAGTGTATTGAGAATTGTGATGACAAATGTCATGGAGCATTGTGATGAAAAGAGCATGGAGTATAGTGATGACAGGCATCATGGAGCGTTGTGATGACAAGTGTTATGGAACTTTGTGATCACAAGGGTTTGGAGTATTGTGATGACAGAGGTCATGGATCATTTTGTTTTCAAGGAGCAGTGAGCATTGTGATGACAAGGGCATGAAGCAATGTGATCCCAAGGTTCATGGAGGATTGTGATGACAATGGAAATGGAGTATTTTGATGACAAGCGCATAGAGCATTGTAATGGAAATGTCATGTAGCATTTTGCTGACAAAGGCATGGAGCATTGTGATGACATGTGTCATGGAGCACTGTGATGACAAGCGTCACGGAGCATTGTGAATACACTGGTCATAGAGCATTGGGATGACAAGGGCATGGATCATTGTGATGACAAGGGTCATGGAGCACTGGGCGGAAAATGTTCATGGAGTGTTGTGATGACAGGGGTCATGGAGCATTGTGATGACTAGGGAATGGAGCATTGTGATGACAAGAGTCCCAGTTCATTTTGTTGTCAGTTGTCATGGAGTGTTGTGATAACAGAGGTCATGGAGCATTGTGAAGATATTGGCCATGGAGCATTGTGATGAGTAGGTCGTGGAGCATTGGGCTGAAAATGTTAATGAACTACTGTGATGACAGGGGTCATGGAGCATTGTGATGACAAGGGAATGGATCATGGTGATGACAAGGTCCTGGAGCATTGTGAGGAGAAGTCCATGGAGACTTCTGATGACAAGTCTCATGGAGCATTCTGATGAAAAGGGGGATGGAGCATTGTGATTACAGGGGTCTTGGAGCATTGTGATGACAAGGGCATGGAGCATTATGATGAGAAGGCCATGAAGCATTCTGATGACATGCGTCATGGAGCTTTTTGATGACAAGGGCATGGATCATTGTGATTACAGGGCTCTTGGAGCATTGTGATGAAAAGGGCATGGATTATTGTGATGACAAAGGCATGGAGCCTTGTCATGACAGGGTTCAAGGAGCATACTGACGACAAGTGTCAGGGAGCATTGTGATGACAAGTGTATTGAGCATTGTGATGACAAAGATCATGGAGCATTGTGAAGAGAAGACCATGGATAATTGTGATGATGAGCGTCATGGGGTGTTGTGATGATAAGTGTTATGGAACATTGTGATCACAAGTGTTTGGAGCATTATAATGACAGAGGTCATGGAGAATATTGATTTCATTGTGATGACAATAGCCTGAAGCATTACAATGATGGGCATGGTGCATTGTGATGGCAGGGTTCATGGAGCATTGAGATGAAAAGGGGCATGGAGCATTGTGATTACAAAGGTCTTGGAGCATTGTGATGACAAAGGCATGGAGCATTGTGATTAGAAGGCCATGGATCTTTCTGATGACATGCGTCATGGAGCTTTGTGATGACAAGGGCTAGGAGCATTGTGATTACAGGGGCCTTCAGCATTGTGATGACAAGTGTCATGGAACCTTGTGATGACTAGTCCGTGGAACATTGTGATGGCAGGGGTCATGGTGCATTGTTATGACAGAGGTAATGGAGCATTGTGATGAGAAGGGCATGGAACATTGGTCTGAAATGTTTCATGGATTATTGTGATGAGAGTGGGCATGGAGCATTGTGATGACAAGGGTATGGAACACTATGATACATGGGTCATGCAGGATTGTAATGACAAGGGCATGGAGCATTGCAATGAGAAGGGCATCGAGCATTGTGATGACAAGTGTCATGGAGCTTTGTGATGACAAGGGCATTGAGCAATGTTATGAGAGGGTTCATGGAGCATTGTGATGACAATGACATGGAGCATTGTGATGCCAAGGGTCATGGAGTTTTGTGATGACAAGTCATGGAGCATTTTGATGACAAGGGCATGATGCATTGTGATGAGAAGTGCAGGGAGCATTTTGATGACCGGGCCATGCAGCAATTTGATGAAAAATGTAATGGAATATTTTGATGGCAGGTGTGATAGAACATTGTGATGTCAGGGGTCTTGGAGCTTTGGGATGAAAAGTATCATGGAGCATTTTGAGGACAGGGGTTATGGAACATTGTGATGTCAGGGGTCATGGAACATTGTGATGATAAGGGGTTATAGCAGTGTGATGACAGGGTCATGGAACATTGTGATTATATGGGTGAGGGTGTATTGTGATGGCTAGTCATGGAACACTGTGATATCTCTGGTGAGAGAGCATTTTGATGAGAAGTGCATGGACCATTGTGATTACAAGGTTTATGGAGCATTGCAATGACAAGGTTGTGGACCATTGTGATGAAATGTGCGTGGCATATTGTGAAGACAATGGTCATGGAGCATTGTTCTGACAAAGACATGGAGCATTGTGATGACAAGGGTCACTGTGAATTGTGATGAAAAGTTCATGGAGCATTGTGGTTACAAAGGTCACAGAACCTTATGATGACACGGGCATGGATCACTGTGATGACAATCGTTATGAAGCATTGTGATGACTGGAGTCACGGAGCATTGTGATGACAGGGTTCATGGAGCATTTTGATGACATGTGTCATGGAGCATTGTGCTGACAAGCGCATGGAGCATTGTGATGACAAGGTTCATGGAACATTGTGTTGAGAAAAGCATAGAGCATTGTGATGACAAGGGTCAAAGAGCATTGTGATGAAAAGTTCATGGATCATTTTGGTTAAAATCTCACAGAGAGTGATTATGACGAGGGCATGGCCCATTGTGGTGACAAAGGTCATGAATCATTGTGATGACTGGAGTCACAGAGCATTGTGATGGCAGGGGTCATGGAGCATTGTGATAACCAGGGCATGGAGCATTGTGATGACCAGGGCAAGGAGCATTGGTCTAATAAGTTTCATGGATTATTGTGATGACAGTTAGAATGGCGCATTGTGATGACAAGGGCATGGAGCATTGTGATGGCCAGGTCATGCATTATTGTGAAGACAGGTGTCAGGGAGCATTGTGATGACATATGTAATGGCCCATTGTGATGACAATGGAATGGAGCATTGGGATGCCAAGTGTCATGGAGGATTCTGATGGCAAATGTAATGGAGCATTGTGATGACAATGGCTTGGAGCATTGTGATGACAAGGGTCAGGGAGCATTGTGCTGATAAGTGCATGGAGAAATGTGATGACAAGGGTCATGGAGCATTCTGATGACAAGCTTGTGGAGTATTTTGATGACAATGGCATGGAGCATTGTGATGAAAACGGCATGGGGCATTGTGAGGAAAAAGGCATGGAGCCTTTTCCTGACAGGGTTCAAGGAGCATACTGATGACAAGTGTCAGGGAGCCTTGTGATGACAAGTGTATTGAAAATTGTGATGACAAAGGTCATGGAGCATTGTGATGAAAAGAGCATGGAGTATTGTAATGACAAGCATCATGGAGCGTTGTGATGACAAGTGTTATGGAACACTGTGATCACAAGGGTTTGGAGCATTGTGATGACAGAGGTCATGGATCATTTTGATTTCAAGGAGCATGGAGCATTGTGAGGACAAGGGCATGAAGCAATGTGATCACAAGGTTCATGGAGGATTGTGATGACAATGGAAATGGAGTATTGTGATGACAAGCGCATAGAGCATTGTAATGACAAGGTCATGTAGCATTTTGCTGACAAAGGCATGGAGCATTGTGATGACATGTGTCATGGAGCACTGTGATGACAAGCGTCACGGAGCATTGTGAATACAGGGGTCATGGAGCAGTGGGATAACAAGGGCATGGATAATTGTGATCACAAGGGTCATGGAGCACTGGGCTGATAATGTTCATGGAGTGTTGTGATGACAGGTGTCATGGAGCATTGTGATGACTATGCAATGGAGCATTGTGATGACAAGAGTCACGGATCATTGTGTTGTCGGGTGTCATGGAGTGTTGTGATGACAGTGGTCATGGAGCATTGTGATGATATTGGCCATGGAGCATTGTGATGTATAAGTCTTGGGGCATTGGGCTGAAAATATTCATGGATTATTGTGATGACAGGGGTCATGGAGCATTGTGATGAGAAGGGAATGGAGCATGGTGATGACAAGTTCCAGGAGCATTGTGATGAGAAGACCATGGAGACTTGTCATGACAAGTCTCATTGAGCATTCTGATGAAAAGGGGTATGGAGCATTTTGATTACAGGGGTCTTTGAGCATTGTGATGACTAGGGCATGGAACACTGTGATACTTGTGTCATGGGTCATGGAGGATTCTGATGACAAGTCATGGAGCATTGTGATGACAAGGGCATTGAGCATTGTGATGACAGGAGAATGGAGCATTTGTCTGACAAGATTCATAGTTTATTGTGATGACAGTGGACATGGTGCATTGTGATAACAAGGGAATGGATCATTGTGTAGAGAAGGTCATGGTGTATTGTGAAGACAGGTGTCAGGAAGCATTGTGATGACATATGTCATGGTCCATTGCGATGACAATGGCAGGGAGTATAGTGATGCCAAATGAAATGGAGAATTGTGATGACAAATATAATGGAACATCGTGATGACTATGGCATGGAGCATTATGATGACAATGGCCATTGAGAATTTTCATGACAAGGTCGTGAAGCACTGTGATGACAAGGTCCTTGAGCATTGTGATGAGAAATCCATGGAGCCTTGTGATGACAAGTCTCATGGAGCATACTGATGAAAAGGGTCTTGGAACATTGTGATAACAAGGGCATGGAGCATTGTGAGGAGTAGACCAAGGAGCATTCTGATGGCATGAGTCATCGAGCTTTGTGATGACAAGGGCATGGAGCATTGTGATTACATGGGTCTTGGAGCATTGTGATGAAAATGGCATGGATCATTGTGATGATATAGGCATGGAGCCTTGTCATGACAGGGTTCAGGGAGCATACAGACAACAAGTGTCAGGGAGCATTTTGATGACAAGTGTATTGAGCATTGTGATGACAATGGTCATGGAGCATTGTGATGAGAAGTCCATGGATAATTGTGATGACGAGCGCCATGGGGCACTGTGTTGACAAGTGTTACGGAATATTGTGTTCACAAGGGTTTGGAGCATTGTTATGACAGAGGTCATGGAGCAATTTGATTTCATTGTGATGACAATAGCATTAAGCATTATGATGAAGGGCATGGTGAATTGTGATGACAGGGTTCATGGATCATTGAGATGAAAAGGGGCATAGAGCATTGTGATTACAGCGTTCTTGGAGCATTGTGATGAGAAGGGTCATGGAGCTTTGTGATGTCAAGGCCATGGAACATCGTGATGGCAGGGGTCATAGAGCATTGTTATGACAGTGGTAATGGAGCATTGTGATGGCAAGGGCATGGATCATTGTGATGAGAAGGCCATGGAGTATTCTGATGACGTGTCATGGAGCTTTGTGAAGACAAGTGCATGGAGCAATGTGATGACAATGACATGGAGCATTGTGATGCCAAGGGTCATGGATCTTTGTGATGACAAATGTCATGGAGCATTTTGATGGCAAGGGCGTTGTGCATTGTGATGAGATAGGCAGGGAACATTCTGATGACAGGGTCTTTGAGCAATTTGATGAAAAGTGTCATGGAACATTTTGATGACAGGTGTTATGGAACATTGTGATGTCAGGGGTCATCGAACATTGTGATGATAAGTGCATGTAGCATTGTGAGGACAGGAGTGATGGAATATTGTGACAAATAGTGATGTAGCATTGTGATATCAGTGTTGAGAGAGCATTTTGATGAGAAGTGCATGGAGCATTGTGATGACAAATTTTATGGAGCACTGTGATGCCAAGCACATGGTGCATTGTGATGACATGTGTCATGGAGCATTGTGCTGCCAAGCGCATGGAGCTTTGTGATGACAAGGGTCAAAGAGCATTGTGATGAAAATTTAATGGAGCATTGTGGTTAAAAAGGTCACAGAGACTGTTGATGACCAGGGAATGGACCACTGTGATGACAAAGGTCATGAAGCATTGTGATGATTGGAGTCACGGAGAATTGTGATGACAGGGGTCATGGAGCATTTTGATAACAAGGGCATGGAGCATTGTGATGACAAGGGCATGGAACATTGGTCTAATAAGTTTCATGGATTATTGTGATGACAGTTAGAATGGCGCATTGTGATGACAACGGCATGGAGCATTGTGATGACCAGGCCATGCAGTATTGTGAAGACAGGTGTCAGGGAGCATTGTGATGACATATGTAATGGCCCATTGTGATGACAATGGCATGGAGCATTGTGATGAGAAGTGTCATGGAGGATTCTGATGACAAAAGTAATGGAGCATTGTGATGACAATGGCTTGGAGCATTGTGATGACAAGGGTCAGGGAGCATTGTGCTGAAAAGTGCGTGGAGAATTGTAATGACAAGTGTCATGGAGCATTCTGATGACAAGCTTGTGGAGTATTTTGATGACAATGGCATGGATCATTTTGATGAAAACGGCATGGGGCATTGTGATGAAAAAGGCATGGAGCCTTTTCGTGACAGGGTTCAAGGAGCATTCAGATGACATGTGTCAGGGAGCATTGTGATGACAAGTGTATTGAAAATTGTGATGACAAAGGTCATGGAGCATTGTGATGAAAAGAGCATGGAGTATAGTGATGACAGGCATCATGGAGCGTTGTGATGACAAGTGTTATGGAACTGTGTGATCACAAGGGTTTGGAGTATTGTGATGACAGAGGTCATGGATCATTTTGATTTCAAGGAGCAGGGAGCATTTTGATGACAAGGGCATGAAGCAATGTGATCCCAAGGTTCATGGAGGATTGTGATGACAATGGAAATGGAGTATTTTGATGACAAGGGCATAGAGCACTGTAATGGAAATGTCATGTAGCATTTTGCTGACAAAGGCATGGAGCATTGTGATGACATGTGTCATGGAGCACTGTGATGCCAAGCGTCACCTAGCATTGTGAATACACTGGTCATGGAGCATTGGGATGACAAGGGCATGGATCATTGTGATGACAAGGGTCATGGAGCACTGGGCTGAAAATGTTCATGGAGTGTTGTGATGACAGGGGTCATGGAGCATTGTGAGTACTAGGGAATGGAGCATTGTGATGACAAGAATCCCAGATCATTTTGTTGTCAGTTGTCATGGAGTGTTGTGATAACAGTGGTCATGGAGCATTGTGAAGATATTGGCCATGGAGCACTGTGATGAGTAGGTCGTGGAGCATTGGACTGAAAATGTTAATGGACTACTGTGATGACAGGGGTCATGGAGCATTGTGATGACAAGGGAATGGAGCATGGTGATGAAAAGGTCCTGGAGCATTGTGAAGAGAAGTCCATGGAGACTTGTGATGACAAGTCTCATGGAGCATTCTGATGAAAAGGGGGATGGAGCATTGTGATTACAGGGGTCTTGGAGCATTGTGATGACAAGGGTATGGAGCATTATGGTGAGAATTCCATGAAGCATTCTGATGACATGCGTCATGGAGCCTTTTGATGACAAGGGCATGGATCATTGTGATTACAGGGATCTTGGAGCATTGTGATGACAAGGGCATGGATCATTGTGATTACAGGGATCTTGGAGCATTGTGATGAAAAGGGCATGGATTATTGTGATGACAAAGGCATGGAGCCTTTTCATGACAGGGTTCAAGGAGCATACTGACGACAAGTGTCAGGGAGCATTGTGATGACAAGTGTATTGAGCATTGTGATGACAAAGATCATGGAGCATTGTGAAGAGAAGACCATGGATAATTGTGATGATGAGCGTCATGGGGTGTTGTAATGATAAGTGTTATGGAACATTGTGATCACAAGTGTTTGGAGCATTATGATGACAGAGGCCATGGAGAATATTGATTTCATTGTGATGACAATAGCCTGAAGCATGATGATGATGGGCATGGTGCATTGTGATGGCAGGGTTCATGGAGCATTGAGATGAAAAGGGTCATGGAGCATTGTGTTTACAAAGGTCTTGGAGCATTGCGATGACAAAGGCATGGAGCATTGTGATGAGAAGGCCATGGAACTTTCTGATGACATGCGTCATGGAGCTTTGTGATGACAAGGGCAAGGAGCATTGTGATTACAGGGGCCTTCAGCATTGTGATGACAAGTGTCATGGAACCTTGTGATGACAAGTGTCATGGAACCTTGTAATGACTAGGCTGTGGAACATTGTGATGGCAGTGGTCATGGTGCATTGTTATGACAGAGGTAATGGAGCATTGTGATGAGAAGGGCATGGGACATTGGTCTGAAATGTTTCATGGATTATTGTGATGAGAGTGGGCATGGAGCATTGTGATGACAAGGGTAAGGAACACTATGATACATGGGTCATGCAGGATTGTAATGACAAGGGCATGGAGCATTGCGATGAGAAGGGCATCAAGCATTGTGATGACAAGTGTCATGGAGCTTTGTGATGACAAGGGCATTGAGCAATGTTATGAGAGGGTTCATGGAGCATTGTGATGACAATGACATGGAGCATTGTGATGCCAAGGGTCATGGAGCTTTGTGATGACAAGTCATGGAGCATTTTGATGACAAGGGCATGGTGCATTGTGATGAGAAGTGCAGGGAGCATTTTGATGACCGGGCCATGCAGCAATTTGATGAAAAGTGTAATGGAATATTTTGATGGCAGGTGTTATAGAACATTGTGATGTCAGGGGTCTTGGAGCTTTGGGATGAAAAGGATCATGGAGCATTTTGATGACAGGGGTTATGGAACATTGTGATGTCAGGGGTAATGGAACATTGTGATGATAAGGGGATGTAGCAGTATGATGACAGGGTCATGGAACATTGTGATTACAGGGGTGAGGGTGTATTGTGATGACTAGTCATGGAACACTGTGATATCTCTGGTGAGAGAGCATTTTGATGAGAAGTGCATGGACCATTGTGATTACAAACTTTATGGAGCATTGCAATGACAAGGTTGTGGACCTTTGTGATGAAATGCGGGTGGCACATTGTGAAGACAATGGTCATGGAGCATTGTTCTGACAAAGACATGGAGCATTGTGATGACAAGGGTCACTGTGAATTGTGATGAAAATTTCATGGAGCATTGTGGTTACAAAGGTCACAGAACCTTGTGATGACACGGGCATGGATCATTGTGATGACAAACGTTATGAAGCATTGTGATGACTGGAGTCACGGAGCATTGTGATAACAAGGGTCATGGAGCACTGTGATGACATGTGTCATGGAGCATTGTGCTGACAAGCGCATGGAGCATTGTGATGACAATGGTCATGGAGCATTGTGCTGAGAAAGGCATAGAGCATTGTGATGACAAGGGTCAAAGAGCATTGTGATGAAAAGTTCATGGATCATTTTGGTTAAAAAGCTCACAGAGAGTGATGATGACGAGGGCATGGCCCATTGTGGTGACAAAGGTCATGAAGCATTGTGATGACTGGAGTCACAGAGCATTGTGATGGCAGGGTTCATGGAGCATTGTGATAACAAGGGCATGGAGCATTGTGATGACCAGGGCAAGGAGCATTGGTCTAATAAGTTTCATGGATTATTGCGATGACAGTTGGAATGGCACATTGTGATGACAAGGGCATGGAGCATGGTGATGGCCAGGTCATGCATTATTGTGAAGACAGGTGTCAGGGAGCATTGTGATGACATATGTAATGGCCCATTGTGATGACAATGGCATGGAGCATTGGGATGCCAAGTGTCATGGAGGATTCTGATGGCCAAGGTAATGGAGCATTGTGATGACAATGGCTTGGAGCATTGCGATGACAAGATTCAGGGAGCATTGTGCTGACAAGTGCATGGAGAAATGTGATGACAAGGGTCATGGAGCATTCTGATGACAAGCTTGTGGAGTATTTTGATGACAATGGCATGGAGCATAGTGATGAAAACGGCATGGGGTATTGTGATGAAAAAGGCATGGAGCCTTTTCCTGACAGGGTTCAAGGAGCATACTGATGACAAGTGTCAGGGAGCCTTGTGATGACAAGTGTATTGAGAATTGTGATGACAAAGGTCATGGGGCATTGTGATGAAAAGAGCATGGAGTATTGTGATGACAGGCATCATGGAGCGTTGTGATGACAAGTGTTATGGAACATTGTGATCACAAGGGTTTGGAGCATTGTGATGACAGAGGTCATGGATCACGTTGATTTCAAAGAGCATGGAGCATTGTGAGGACAAGGGCATGAAACAATGTGATCCCAAGTTTCATGGAGGATTGTGATGACAATGGAAATGGAGTATTGTGATGACATGCGCATAGAGCATTGTAATGACAAGGTCATGTAGCGTTTTGCTGACAAAGGCATGGAGCATTGTGATGACATGTGTCATGGAGCACTGTGATGACAAGAGTCAGGGAGCATTGTGAATACAGGGGTCATGGAGCATTGGGATGACAAGTGCATGGATCATTGTGATGACAAGGGTCATGGAACACTGGGTTGATAATGTTCATGAAGTGTTGTGATGACAGGTGTCATGGAGCATTGTGATGACTATGGAATGGGGCATTGTGATGACAAGAGTTGTAGATCTTTGTGTTGTCTGGTGTCATGGAGTGTTGTGATGACAGTTGTCATGGAGCATTGTGATGATATTGGCCATGGAGCATTGTGATGAATAGCTCTTGGAGTATTGGGCTGAAAATATTCATGGATTATTGTGATGACAGGGGTCATGGAGCATTGTGATGAGAAGGGAATGGAGCATGGTGATGACAAGGTCCAGGAGCATTGTGATGAGAAGACCATGGAGACTTGTCATGACAAGTCTCATGGAGCATTCTGATGAAAAGGGGCATGGAGCATTGTGATTACAGGGGTCTTGGAGCATTGTGATGACTAGGGCATGGAACACTGTGATACATGTGTCATGGGTCATGGAGGATTGTGATGACAAGTCATGGAGCATTGTGATGACAAGTCATGGAGCATTGTGATGAGAAGTGCATGGACCATTGTGATTATACGGTTTATGGAGCATAGCGATTAAAAATGTGTGGACCGATGTGATGAAAAGCACGTGGCACATTGTGATGACAAGGGGCAAGGAGCATTGTTCTGACAAAGGCATGGAGCATTGTGATGACAAGGGTCACGGAGCATTGTGATGAAAAGTACATTGAGCATTGTGGTTACAAAGGTCACAGAGCCTTCTGATGACGCGGGAATGGACCGTTTTGATGAGAAACGTTATGAATCATTGTGATGACTGGAGTCACGGAGCATTGTGATGATAGGGGTCATGGAGCATTGTGATGACAAGGGCATGGAGCATTGTGTTGACAGGTGCATAGAGCATTGGTCTGACAAGTTTCATAGATTATTGTGATGACAGTGGACATGGTGCATTTTGATGACTAGGCCATGGATCATTGCGAAGAGCAAGTCATGGATTATTGTTAAGACAGGTGTCAGGGAGCATTGTGATGACATATGTCATGGTCCATTGCAATGACAATGGCAGGTAGCATTGTGATGCCAAATGTAATGGAGGATTTTGATGAGAAATATAATGGAGCATTGTGAAGACTACAGATTGGAGCATTATGATGACAAGGGCCATTGAGTATTTTCAGAAAAAGGTCGTGAAGCATTGTGATGACGAGGTCCTGGAGCATTGTGATGAGAAATGCATAGAGACTTGTGATGACAAATCTCAGGGAGCATACTGATGAAAAGGGGCATGGATCATTGTGATTACAGGGGTCTTGGGACATTGTGATGACATGGGCATGGAGCATTGTGAGGAGAAGGCCAAGGAGCATTCTGAAGACCTGTTTCATTGAGCTTTGTGATGACAAGGGCATGGAGCATTGTGTTTAAAGGGGTCTTGGAGCATTGTGATGAAAAGGGCATGGATCATTGTGATGAAAAAGGCATGGAGCCTTGTCATGACAGGGTTCAAGGAGCATACAGACAACAAGTGTCAGGGAGCATTCTGATGACAAGTGTATTGAGCATTGTGATGACAAAGGTCATGGAGAATTGTGATGAGAAGACCATGTATAACTGTGATGACGAGTGTCACGGGGCACTGTGATGACACGTGTTATGGAATATTGTGATCACAAGGGTTTGGAGCATTGTTATTACAGAGGTCATGGAGCATTTTGATTTCATTGTGATGACAATAGCATGAAGCATTATGATGATGGGCATGGTGCACTGTGATGCCAGGGTTCTTGGAGCATTGAGATGAAAAGGGGCATGAAGAATTGTGATTAAAGGGGTCTTGGAGCATTGTGATGACAAGGGTCATGGATCATTGGGCTGAAAGTGTTCATGGAATATTGTGATGACATGGGTCATGGAGAATTGTGATGAGTAGGGAATGGAGCATTGTGATGACAAGAGTCCCAGATCATTATGTTGTCAGGTGTCATGGAGTGTTGTGATGAGAGTGGTCATGGAGCATTTTGATGATATTTGTCATGGAGCATTGTGATGAGAATTTCATGGAGCATTGGGCTAAAAATATTCATGGAGTATTGTGATGACAGTGGTCATGGAGCATTGTGAGGACAAGGGAATGGAGCATGTTAATGACAAGATTCTGGAGCATTGTGATGATAAGACCATGGAGACTTGTGATGACAACTCTCATGGAGCATTCTGATGAAAAGGGGCATGGAGCATTGTGATTACAGGGGTCTTGGAGCATTGTGATGACAAAAGCATGGAGCATTGTGAGGAGAAGGGCATGGAGCATTGTGATTAGGGGTCTGGGAGCACTGTGATGAAACGGGCATGGATCATTGTGATGAAAAGTCATGGAGTCTTGTCATTACAGGGTTCATGGAGCATACTGATGACAAGTGTCAGGGAGCATTGTGATGACAAGTGTATTGAGAATTGTGATGACAAAGATCATGGAGTATTATGAAGAGAAGACCATGGATAATTGTGATGATGAGCGTCAGAGGGTGTTGTGATGATTAGGGTTATAAAACATTGTGATCACAAGGTTTTGGAGCATTATGATGAGAGTGGTCATGGATAATTTTGATTTCATTGTGATGACAATAGCCTGAAGCATTATGATGATGGGCATGGTGCATTTTGATGACAGGCTTCAAGGTGCATTGAGATGAAAAGTAGCATGGAGCATTGTGATTACAGGGGTTTTGGAGCATTGTCATGACAAGGGCATGGAGCATTGTCATGAGAAGGCCATGGAACATTTTGGTGTCATGTGTCAAGGAGCTTTGTGCTGACAAGGGAATGGAGCATTGTGATTACAGGGGTCTTGGAGCATTGTGATGACAAGGGACATGGAGCCTTGTGATGACAAGGCCGTAGGATATTGTGATGGCAAGGGTCATGGATCAATGTTATGACAGATGTAATGGAGCTTTATGATGAGAATGGCATTGACCATTGGTCTGAAATATTTCATGGATTATTGTGATGAGAGTGGGCATGGAGCATTTTGATGACAAGGGAACGGAACACTGTGATACATGCGTCATGCAGGACTGTAATGACAAGGGAATGGATCATTGTGATGAGAAGGGCATCGAGCATTGCGATGACAAGTGACATGGAGCTTTGTGAAGAAAAGGGCATGGAGCAATGTGATGAGAGGGTTCATGGAGCATTGTGATGACAATGACATGGAGCATTGTGATGCCAAGTGTCATGGAGAATTGTGAAGACAAAGGTCATGGAGCATTTTCATGCCAAGTGTGTGGTGCATTGTGATGAGAAAGGCAGGGAGAATTTTGATGACTGGGTCATGCAGAAATTTGATGAAAAATGTAATGGAACATTTTGATGACAGGAGTTATAGAACATTGTGATGCAAAGGGTCATGGAGCTTTGGGATGAAAAGTGTCATGGAGCATTTTGATGACAGTGGTTATGGAACATTGTGATGTCATGGGTCATGGAACATTGTGATGATAAGGGGATGTAGCATTGTGTTGAGAGGGGTCATGGAACATTGTGATAACAGGGGTGAGGGAGGATTCTGATGACTAGTGATGGAACATTGTGATATCTCATGTGAGAGAAGATTTGGATGAGAAGTGCATGGAGCATTTTGATTACATGGTTTATTTAGCATAGCGATGACAATGTTGTGGATCATTGTGATGAAAAGCGCATGGCACATTGTGATGACAAGGGTCATGGAGCATTGTTCTGACAAAGGCATGGAGCATTGTGATGACAAGGGTCACGGAGCATTGTGATGAAAAGTTCATGGAGCATTGTGGTTACAAAGGTCACAGAGCCTTGTGATGACGCGGGCATGGACTGTTCGGATGACAAACGTTATGAAGCACTGTGATGACTGGAGTGACGGAGCATTGTGATGACAGGGGTCATGGAGCATTTTGATGACAAGGGCATTGAGCATTGTGATGACAGGGGCATCGAGCATTGGTCTGACAAGTTTCATAGACTATTGTGATGACATTGGACATGGTGAATTGTGATGACATGGACATGGAGCTTTTTGATGAGAAGGCCATGGAACATTCTGATGACGTGTGTCATGGAGCTTTGCGATGACAAGGGCATGGAGCATGGTGATTACAGTGGTCTTGGACCATTGTGATGACAAGGGTCATGGAGCCTTGTGAGGACAAGGCCGTGGAACATTGTGATGGCAGGGGTCATGGAGCATTGTGATGACAAGGGCGTGAAGAATTGTGATGACCAGGTCTTGCTCTATTGTGAAGAGAGTTGTCAGGGAGCACTGTGATGATATATGTAATGGCCCACTGTGATGACAGTGGCATGGAGCATTGTGATGCCAAGTTTCATGGAGGATTCTGATGACAAAGGTAATGGAGCATTGTGATGACAATGGCTTGGAGCACTGTGATGACAAGGGTCAGTGAGCATTGTGCTGACAAGTGCATGGTGCATTGTGATGACAAGGGCATGGAGCATTTGATGAAAAGGCCATGGAACATTCTGATGACATGTGTCATTGAGCTTTGTGATGACAACGGCATGGAGCATTGTGATTACAGGGGTCTTGGAGCATTGTGATGACAAGAGTCCCGGATCATTGTGTTGTCAGGTGTCATGAAGTGTTGTGATGACAGTGGTCATGGAGTATTGTGATGATATTGGTCATGGAGCATTGCGATGACAAGTGAATGGAGCATGGTGATGACAAGTCCTAGAGCATTGTGATGAGAAGACCATGGAGACTTTTGATGAGAAGTCTCATGGAGCATTCTGTTGAAAAGGGGCATGGAGCATTGTGATTACAGGGGTCTTGGAGCATTGTTATGACAAGGGCATGGATCATGTTGATGAGAAGGCCATGGAGCATTCTGATGACATGCGTCATGGAGCTTTGTGATGACAAGGGCATGGATCATTGTGATTACAGGGGTCTTGGAGCATTGTTATGAAAAGGGCATGAAACATTGTGATGAAAAAGGCATGCAGCCTTGTCATGACAGGGTTCAAGGAGCATAATGACGACAAGTGTCAGGGATCATTGTGATGACAAGTGTATTGAGCATTGTGATGACAAAGATCATGGAACATTGTGATGAGAAGACCATGGATAATTGTGATGACGAGCGTCATGGGGCATTGTGATGACAACTGTAATGGAGCCTTGTGATGACAAGGCCGTGGAACATTGTGATGGCACGGGTCATGTAGCATTGTTATGACAGGGGTAATGGAGCATTTTGATGAGAAGGGCATGGAACATTGGTCTGAAATATTTCATGGATTATTGTGATGAGAGTGGCATGGTGTATTGTGATGACAAGGGCACGGAACACTGTGATACATGGGTCATGGGTCATGGAGCTTTGTAATGACAAGTCATGGAGCATTGTGATGACAAGGGCATGGAGCATTTTGATGACAGGTACATGGAGCATTGTTATGACAGGGGCATGGAGCATTGGGCTGACAAGTTTCATAGATTATTGTGATGACAGTGGGCATAGTGCATTGTGATGACAATGGCATGGAGCATTGTGAAGAGAAGGTCATGGAGTATTGTGAAGAGAGGTGTCAGGGAGCATTGTGATGACTTATGTCATGATCCATTGCGATGACAATGGCAGGGAGTATTGTGATGCCAAATGTAATGGAGATTGTGATGACAAATATAATGGAGCATTGTGATGACTAGGGATTGGAGCATTATGATGACAAGGGCCATTGAGAATTTTCATGACAAGGTTGTGAAGCATTGTGATGACAAGGTCCTGGAGCATTGTGTTGAGAAAATCATGGAGCCTTGTGATGACAAATCTCATGGAGCATACTGATGAAAAGGGGCATGGAGCATTGTGATTACAGGGGTCTAGGCACATTGTGATGACAAGGGCATGGAGCATTGTGATGACAAGGGCATGGAACATTGTGATGAGAAGGCCATCTAAAATTCTGAAGACATGTGTCATGGAGCTTTGTGATGACAAGGGCATGGATCATTGTGATGACAAGGGTCATGGAACATTGGGCTGAAAATATTCATGGAGTATTGTGATGACAGGGGTCATGGAGCATTGTGATTACAGGGGTCTTGGAGCATTGTAATGACAAGAGTCCCGGATCATTGTGTTGTCATATGTCATGGAGTGTTGTGATGACAGTGGTCATGGATCATTGTGATGATATTGGTCATGGAGCATTGTGATGAGAAGGTCATGGGGCACTGGGCTGAAAATATTCATGGAGTATTGTGATGACAGGTGTCATGGAGCATTGTGATGACAAGGGAATGGAGCACGGTGATGACATGGTCCTGCAGCATTGTGATGAGATGACCATGGAGACTTGTGATGACAAGTCTCATGGAGCATTCTGATGAAAAGGTGCATGGAGTATTGTGATTACAGGGGTCTTGGAGCATTGTGATGACAATGGCATGGAGCACTCTGAGGAGAAGGCCATGGAATATTCTGATGACATGCGTCATGGAGCTTTGTGATGACAAGGGCATGGAGCATTGTGATTACAGGTGTCTTGGAGCATTGTGATGACAAGGGTCATGGAGCCTTTTGATGACAAGGCCGTGGAACATTGTGATGGCAGCGGTCATGGAGCATTGTTATGACAGAGGTAATGGAGCATTGTGATGAGAAGGGCATTGAGCATTGGTCTGAAATATTTCATGGATTATTGTGATGACAAGGGCAGGGTATACTGTAATACATTGGACAAGGGGGATTGTAATGACAAGGGCATGGAGCATTGTGATGAGAAGGGCATCGAGCATTGTGATGACAAGTGTCATGGAGCTTTGTGATGACAAGTGCATGGAGCAATGTGATGAGAGGGTTCATGGAGCATTATGATGACAATGACATGGAGCATTGTGATGCCGTGGGTCATGGTGCTTTGTGATGACAAATGTCATGGAGCATTTTGATGACAAGTGTGTGGTGCATTGTGATGAGAAGGGCAGGGAGCATTTTGATGACAGGGTCATGCAGTAATTTGCTGAAAAGTGTAATGGAACATTTTGATGACAGGGGTTATAGAGCATTGTGATGCCAGTGGTCATGGAGCTTTGGGATGAAATTGGTCATGGAGCATATTGATGACATGGGTTATGGAACATTGTGATGTCAGGGGTCATGGAACATTGTGCTGATAAGGGGATGTAGCATTGTGATGACAGGGGCCATGGAATATTTTGATAGCAGGGGTGAGGGAGGATTATGATGAAAAGGGCATGGATAATTTTGATGAAATAGGCAAGGAGCCTTGTCATGACTGGGTTCAAGGAGCATACAGACAACAAGTGTCAGGGAGCATTTTGATGACAAGTGTATTGAGCATTTTGATGACAAAGGACATGGAGTATTGTGATGAGAAAACCATGGATAATTGTGATGACGAGCGTCATGGGGCATTGTGATGACAACTGTTATGGAATATTGTGATCACAAGGGTTTGGAACATTGTTATGACAGAGGTCATGGAGCATTTTGATTTCATTGTGATGACAATAGCATGAAACATTAGGATGATTGGCATGGTGCATTTTGATGACAGGGTTCATGGATCATTGAGATGAAAAGGGGCAAGGAGCATTGTGATTACAGGGGTCATGGAGCATTGTCTTGACAAGGGCATGGAGCATTGTGAAGAGAAGGTCATGGAACCTTCTGATGACATGCGTCATGGAACTTTGTTATGACAAGTTCATGGAGCATTTTGATTACACGTGTCTTGGATCATTGCGATGACATGGGTAATGGAGCCTTGTGATGACAAGGCGGTGGAATATTGTGATGGCAATGGTCTTGGAGCATTGTTATGACAGAGGTAATGGAGCATTGTTATGAGAAGGGAATTGAGCACTGGTCTGAAATATTTCATGGATTATTGTGATGAGATTGGGCATGGAGCATTGTGATGACAAGGGCACGGAACACTGTGATACATGGGTCAGGGAGGATTGTAATGTCAAGGGCAAGGCGCAATGTGATGAGAGGGTTCATGGATCATTGTGATGACAATGACATCGAGCGTTGTGAGAAGGCCATGGAGCATTCTGATGACTTGCGTCATGGAGCTTTGTGATGACAAGACCATAGAGCATTGTGATTACAGGGGTCATGGTGCATTGTGATGAAAAGGGCATCGATCACTGTGATGAAAAAGGCATGGAGCCTTGTCATGACAGGGTTCAAGGAACATACTGACGACAAGTGTCAGGGAGCATTGTGATGACAAGTGTATTGAGCATTGTGATGACAAAGATCATGGAGCATTGTGAAGAGAAGTCCATGGATAATTGTGATGATGATCGTCATGCGGTGTTGTGATGATAAGTGTTTTGGAACATTGTTATCAGAAGGGTTTGGAGCATTATGATGACAGAGGTCATGGAGAATTTTGATTTCATTGTGATGACAATAGCCTGAAGCATTATGATGATGGACATGGTGCATTGTGATGACAGGTTTCATGGAACACTGAGATGAAAAAGGGCATGGAGCATTGTGATTACAGGGTTCTTGGAGCATTGTAATGACAAGCGCATAGAGCTTTCTAATGACAAGTTCGTGTAGAACTTTGCTGACAAATGCATGGAGCATTGTGATGACAGGTGTCATGGAGCTTTGTGATGACAAGTCATGGAACATTTTGATGACAAGGGCATGGTGCATTGTGATGAGAAGGGCAGGAAGCATTTTGATGACCGGGTCATGCAGCAATTTGATGAAAAGTGTAATGGAACATTGTGATGGCAGTGGTCATGGAGCATTGTTATGACAGAGGTAATAGATCATTGTGATGAGAAGGGCATTGAGCATTGGTCTGAAATGTTTCATGGATTATTGTGATGAGAGTGGGCATGGAGCATTGTGAGGACAAGGGCACGGAACACTGTGATACATGGGTCATGGAGGATTGTAATGACAAGGGCATGGAGCACTGTGATGAGAAGGGCATCGAGCATTGTGATGACAAGTGTCATGGAGCTTTATAATGACAAGGGCATGGAGCAATGTGATGAGAGGATTTATGGAGCACTGTGATGACAATGACATGGAGCATTGTGATGCCAAGGGTCATGGATCTTTGTGATGACAAAGGTCATAGAACATTTTGATGACAAGGGTGTGGTGCATTGTGATGAGAAGGGCAGGGAGCATTTTGATGACAGGGTCATGCAGCAATTTGATGAAAAGTGTAATGGAACATTTTGATGACAGGGTTTATAGAATATTTTGATGCCAGGTGTCATGGAGCTTTGGGATGAAATGGGTCATGGAGCATTTTGATGACAGGCTTATGGAAGATTGTGATGTCAGGGGTTATAGAACATTGTGCTGATAAGGGGATGTAGCATTCTGATGACAGGGGTCATGGAACATTGTGATTAGAGGGGTGAGGGAGGATTGTTATAACTAGTGACAGAACATTGTGATATCTCAGGTGAGAGAGCATTTGGATGAGAAGTGCATGGAGCATTGTGATTACAAGGTTTATGGCGGATAGTGATGACAAGGTTGTGGATCATTGTGATGAAAAGCGCGTGCCACATTGTGATGACAAGGGTCATGGAGTATTGTTCTGACAAAGGCATGGAGCATTGTGATGACAAGTGTCATGGAGCATTGTGATGAAAATTTCATGGAGCACTGAGGTTACAAAAGACACAGAGCCATTTGGGGATGCGGGCATGGACCGTTGTGTTGACAAACGTTATGAAGAATTGTGATGACTGGATTCACGGAGCATTGTAATGACAGGGGTAATGGAGCAGTGTGATGACAAAGGCATGGAGCATTGCGATGACAGGGGCATGGAGCATTGGTCTGAGAAGTTTCATAGATTATTGTGATGACAGTGGACATGGTGCATTGTGATGACAAGGGCATGGAATATTGTGAGGAGAAGGTCATGGAGTATTGTGAAGACAGGTGTCAGGGAGCATTGTGATGACATATGTCATGGTCCATTGCGATGACAAGTTCAGGGAGCATTGAGATGCCAAATGTAATGGAGTATTTTGATGACAAATATAATGGAGCATTGTGATGACTAGGGCTTGGAGCATTATGATGACAAGGGCCATTGAGAATTTTCATGACAACGTCTTGAAGCATTGTGATGACAAGGTCCTGGAGATATGTGATTAGAAAACCATGGAGCCTTGTGAAGACAAGTCTCATGGAGCATACTGATGAAAAGGGGCATGGAGCATTCTGATTACAGGGGTCTTGGAACATTGTGATAACAAGGGCATGGAGCATTGTGATGACAATGGCATGGAGCATTGGTCTAATACGTTTCATGGATTATTGTGATGAAAGATGGAAGGGCGCATTGTGATGACAAGGGCATGGAGCATTGTGATGACCAGGTCATGCAGTATTGTGAAGACAGGTGTGAGGGAGCATTGTGATGACATATGTAATGGCCCATTGTGATGAAAATGGCATGGATAATTTTGATGCCAGGTGTCATGGAGGATTCTGATGACAAGGTTCAAAGAGCATTGTGATGACAAGTGTCATGGAGGATTCTGATGACAAATATAATGGAGCATTGTGATGACAAAGGCTTGGAATATTGTGATGACAATGGTCATGGAGCATTGTGCTGAGAAAGGCATAGAGCATTGTGATGACAAGGGGCAAAGAGCATTGTGATGAAAAGTTCATGGAGCATTGTGGATAAAATTGTCACAGAGACTGTTGATGACGAAGGCATAGACCATTGTGATGACAAAGGTCATGAAGCATTTTGATGACTGGAGTCACGGAGCATTGTGATGACAGGGGTCATGGAGCATTGTGATGACAAGGGCATGGAGCATTGTGATGAGAATGGCATCGAGCATTGTGATGACAAGTGTCATGGAGCTTTTTGATGACAAGGGCATTGAGCAATGTTATGAGAGTGTTCATGGAGCATTGTGAGGACAATGACATGGAGCATTGTGATGCCAAGGGTCATGGAGATTTGTGATGACAAGTCATGGAGCATTTTCATGACAAGGGCATGGTGCTTTGTAATGAGAAGTGCAGGGAGCATTTTGATGACCGGGTCATGCAGCAATTTGATAAAAAGTGTAATGGAACATTTTGATGGCAGGGGTTATAGAACATTGTGATGTCAGGGGACTTGGAGCTTTGGGATGGAAAGGGTCATGGAGCATTTTGATGACAGGGGTTATGGAACATTGTGATGGCAGGGGTCATGGAACTTTGTGACGATAAGGGGATGTAGCATTGTGATGACAGTGTCATGGAACCTTGTGATTACAGAGATGAGGGAGTATTGTGATGACTAGTGATGGAACATTGTGATATCTCTGGTGAGAGAGCATTTTGATGAGAAGTGCATGGAACATTGTGATTACAACGTTTATGGGGCTTTGCAATGACAAGTTTGTGGACCGTTTTGATGAAATGTGCGTGGCACATTGTGATGAAAATGGTCATGGAGCATTGTTCTGACAAAGACATGGCACACTGTGATGACAATTGTCACAGAATTGTGATGAAAATTTCATGGAGCATTGTGGTTACAAAGGTCACAGAGCCTTGTGATGACACGGGCATGGACCATTGTGATGACAAACGTTATGAAGCAGTGTGATGACTGGAGTCACGGAGCACTGTGATGACAGGGGTCATGGAGCATTGTGATGACACGGGCATGGAGCATTGGTCTGAGAAGTTTCATAGATTATTGTGATGAGAGTGGGCATGGTGCATTGTGATGACAAGGGCATGGAGGATTGTGATGATAAGGTGATGGAGTATTGTGAAGAGAGGTGTCAGGGAGCATTCTGATGACATATGTCATGGGCCATTGCGATGAAAATGGCATGGAGCATTGTGATGCCAAATGTAATGGAGAATTGTGAAGACAAATATAATAAAGCACTGTGATGATTAGGGCTTGGAGCATTATGATGACAAGGGCCATTTAAAATTTTCATGATAAGGTCGGGAAGCATTGTGATGACAATGTCCTGGAGCATTGTGATGACAAAACCATGGAGCCTTGTGATGACAAATCTCATGGAGCATACTGAAGAAAAGGGGCATGGAGCATTGTGATTACAGGGGTCTTGGAACATTGTAATGACAAGGACATCGAGCATAGTGAGTAGAAGACAAAGGAGAATCCTGATGGCATGCGTCATTGAGCTTTGTGATGACAAGGGCATGGAGCATTGTGATTACATGGGTCTTGGAGCATTGTGATGAAAAGGGCATGGATCATTGTGATGAAAAAGGCATGGAGCCTTGTCATGACAGGTTTCAAGGAGCATACAGACAACAAGTGACAGGGTGCATTTTGATGACAATTGTATTGAGCATTGTGATGAGAAGACCTTGAAGAATTGTGATGACGAGCGTCATGTGGCATTGTGATGACAAGTGTTATGGAATATTGTGATCACAAGGGTTTGGAGCATTGTTATGACAGAGGTAATGGAGCATTTTGATTTCTTTGTGATGACAATAGCATGAAGCATTATGATGATGGGCATGGTGCCTTTTGATGACAGGGTTCATGGATCATTGAGATGAAACGGGGCATAGAGAATTGTGATTACAGTGTTCTTGGAGCATTGTGATGAGAAGGGTCATGGAGCTTTGTGATGACAAGGCCATGGAACATCGTGGTGGCAGGGGTCATGGAGCATTATTATGACAGTGGTAATGGAGCATTGTGATGGCAAGGGCATTGAGCATTGTGATGAGAAGGACATGGAGCATTCTGATGACTTGTGTCATGGAGCTATGTGAAGACAAGGGCATGGAGCAATATGATGACAATGACATGGAGCATTGTGATGCCAAGGGTCATGGATCTTTGTGATGACAAAGGTCATGGCGCATTTTGATGGCAAGGGCGTTGTGCATTGTGATGAGAAGGGCACGGAGCATTGTGATGACAGGGTTATGGAGCAATTGGATGAAAAGTGTCATGGAACATTTTGATGACTGGTATTATGGAACATTGTGATGTCATGGTTCATAGAACATTGTGATGATAAGAGCATGTAGCATTGTGATGACAGGAGTCATGGAACATTCTGATGACAGGGGTGAGGGTGTATTGTGACAAATACTGATGTAGAATTCTGATATCAGTGGTGAGAGAGCATTTTGATGAGAAGTGCATGGAGCATTGTGAGGACAATTTTTTTGGAGCATTGTGATGACAAGATTGTGGAGCACTGTGATGACAGGCGCATGGTGCATTGTGATGACATGTGTCATGGAGCATTGTGCTGACAAGCGCATGTAGCATAGTAATGACAAGGGTCATGGAGCATTGTGCAGAGAAAGGCATAGATCATTGTGATGACAAGGGTGAAAGAGCATTGTGATGAAAATTTCATGGAGCATTGTGGTTAAAAAGGTCACAGAGACTATTGATGACGAGGGCATGGAACACTGTGATGACAAAGGTCATGAAGCATTGGGATGACTGGAGTCACGGAGCATTGTGATGAGAGGGGTCATGGAACACTGTGATAACAAGGGCATGGAGCATTGTGATGACAAAGGCATGGAACATTGGTCTAATATGTTTCATGGATTACTGCGATGACAGTTGGTATGGCGCATTGTGATGACAAGGGCATGGAGCATTGTGATGACCAGGTCATGCAGTATTGTGAAGACAGGTGTCAGGAAGCTTTGTGATGACATATGTAATGGCCCATTGTGATGAAAATGGCATGGAGCATTGTGATGCCAAGGGTCATGGATCTTTGTGATGACAAAGGTCATGGCGCATTTTGATGGCAAGGGCGTTGTGCATTGTGATGAGAAGGGCACGGAGCATTGTGATGACAGGGTTATGGAGCAATTGGATGAAAAGTGTCATGGAACATTTTGATGACTGGTATTATGGAACATTGTGATGTCATGGTTCATAGAACATTGTGATGATAAGAGCATGTAGCATTGTGATGACAGGAGTCATGGAACATTCTGATGACAGGGTTGAGGGTGTATTGTGACAAATACTGATGTAGAATTCTGATATCAGTGGTGAGAGAGCATTTTGATGAGAAGTGCATGGAGCATTGTGAGGACAATTTTTTTGGAGCATTGTGATGACAAGATTGTGGAGCACTGTGATGACAGGCGCATGGTGCATTGTGATGACATGTGTCATGGAGCATTGTGCTGACAAGCGCATGTAGCATAGTAATGACAAGGGTCATGGAGCATTGTGCAGAGAAAGGCATAGATCATTGTGATGACAAGGGTGAAAGAGCATTGTGATGAAAATTTCATGGAGCATTGTGGTTAAAATGGTCACAGAGACTGTTGATGACGAGGGCATGGACCATTGTGATGACAAAGGTCATGAAGCATTGTGATGACTAGAGTCACGGAGCATTGTGATGACAGGGGTCATGGAGGATTGTGATAACAAGGGCACAGAGCACTGTGATGACAAGGGCATAGAACATTGGTCTAATAAGTTTCATGGATTATTGCAATGACAGTTGGAATGGCACATTGTGATGACAAGGGCATGGAGCATTGTGATGACCAGGTCATGCAGTATTGTGAAAAGAGGTGTCAGGGAGCACTGTGCTGACATATGTAATGGCCCATTGTGATGACAATGGCATGGAGCATTGTGATGCCAAGTGTCATGGAGGATTCTGATGACAAAGGTAATGGAGCATTGTGATGACAATGGCTTGGAGCATTGTGATGACAAGGGTCAGGGAGCATTGTGCTGAAAAGTGCATGGAGAAGAGTGATGACAAGGGTCATGGAGCATTCTGATGATAAGCTTGTGGAGTATTTTAATAACAATGGCATGGAGCATTGTGATGAAAACGGCATGGGGCCTTGTGATGAAAGAGACATGGAGCCTTTTCGTGACAGGTTTCAAGGAGCATTCTGATGACAAATGTCAGGGAGCATTGTGATGACAAGTGTATTGAGAATTGTGATGACAATGGTCATGGAGCATTGTGATGAAAAGTGCATGGAGTGTTGTGATGACAGGCATCATGGAGCATTGTTATGACAAGTGTTATGGAACATTGTGATCACAAGGGTTTGGATCATTGTGATGACAGAGGTCATGGATCATTTTGCTTTCAAGGAGCATTGAACATTTTGATGACAGGGGCATGAAGCAATGTGATCCCAAGTTTCATGTAGGATTGTTATGACAATGGAAATGGAGTATTGTGATGACAAGCGCATAGAGCATTGCAAAGACAAGGTCATTTAGCATTTTGCTGACAAAGGCATGGAGCATTGTGATGACATGTGTCATGGGGCACTGTGATGACAAGCATCACGGAGCATTGTGAATACAGGTGTCATGGAGCATTGGGATGACAAGGGCATGGATCATTGTGATGATAAGGATCTTGGAGCACTGGGCTGAAAATGTTCTTGGAGCATTGTGGTGATAGGGACATGGAGCATTGTCATGACAGGGGCATGGAGCATTGGGGTGACAAGTTTCATATATTATTGTGATGACAGTGGACATAGTGCATTGTGATGACAATGGCATGGAGCATTGTGAAGAGAAGGTCATGGAGTATTGTGAAGACACGTGTCAGGGAGCATTGTGATGACATATGTCATGATCCACTGAGATGACAACGGCAGGGAGTACTGTGATGCCAAATATAATGGCTGATTGTGATGACAAATATAATGGAGCATTGTGATGACTACGGATTGGAGCATTATGATGACAAGGGCCATTGAGAATTTTCATGACAAGGTCGTGAAGCATTGTGATGACAAGGTCCTGCAGCATTGTGTAGAGAAAATCATGGAGCCTTGTGATGACAAATCTCATGGAGCATACTGATGTAAAGGGGCATGGAGCATTGTGATTACAGGGGTCTAGGCACATTGTGATTACAAGTGCATGGAGCAGTGTGATGACAAGGGCATGGAACATTGTGATGAGAAGGCCATCTAAAATTCTGATGACATGTGTCATGGAGCTTTGTGATGACAAGGCATGGATCATTGTGATGACAACCTTCATGGAACATTGGGCTGAAAATATTCATGGAGTATTGTGATGACAGGGGTCTTGGAGCATTGTGATGACAAGAGTCCCGGATCACTGTATTGTAAGGTGTCATGGAGTGTTGTGATGACAGTGGTCATGGATCATTGTGATGATATTGGCCATGGAGCATTGTGATGAGATGGTCATGGAACACTGGGGGAAAATGTTCATGGAGTATTGTGATGACAGGTGTCATGGAGCATTGTGATGACAAGGGCATGGAGCATTTTGAGGAGAAGGCCCTGGAACATTCTGATGACATATGTCATGGAACTTTGTGAAGATAAGTGCATGGAGCAATGTGATGAGAGTGTTCATGGAGCATTGTGATGACAATGACATGGAGCATTGTGATGAGAAGGACATGAAGCATTCTGATGACATGCGTCATGGAGCTTTTTGATGACAAGGGCAGGGAGCATTGTGATTACAGGGATCTTGGAGCTTTGTGCTGAATAGGACATGGATTACTGTGATGAAAAAGGCATGGAGCCTTGTCATGACAGGGTTCAAGGAGCATACTGACGACAAGTGTCAGGGAGCATTGTGATGACAAGTGTTTTGAGCATTGTGATGACAAAGATCATGTAACATTGTGATGAGAATGCCATGGATAATTGTGATGATGAGCATCAAGGGGTGTTGTGATGATAAGTGTTATGGAACATTGTGATCACAAGGGTTTGGAACATTATGATGACAGAGGTCATGGAGAATATTGATTTCATTGTGATGACAATAGCCTGAAGCATTATGATGATGGGCATGGTGCATTGTGATGACAGTGTTCATGGACCATTGAGATGAAAAGGGGCATGGAGCATTGTGTTTACAGGGGTCTTGGAGCATTGTGATGATAAGGGCATGGAGCATTGTGATGAGAAGGCCATGGAACATTCTGATGACATGCGTCATGGAGCTTTGTGATGACAAGGGCATGGAGCATTGTGATTACAGGGGCCTTCAGCATTGTGATGACAAGTGTCATTCAGCCTTGTGATAACTAGGCCGTGGATCATTGTGATGGCAGGGGTCATGGTGCATTGTTATGACAGTGGTAATGGAGCATTGTGATGAGAAGGACATGGAACATTGGTTTGAAATGTTTCATGGATTATTGTGATAAGAGTGAGCATGGAGCATTGTGATGACAAGGGTACGGAACACAATGATACATGGGTCATGCAGGATTGTAATGAAAAGGGCATGGAGCATTGTGATGAGAAGGGCATCGAGCATTGTGATGACAAGTGTCATGGAGCTTTGTGATGACAAGGGAATTTAGCAATATAATGAGAGGGTTCATGGAGCATTGTGATGACAATGACATGGAGCACTGTGATGTCAAGGGTCATGGAGATTTGTGATGACAAGTCATGTAGCATTTTGTTGATAAGGGCATGGTGCATTGTGATGTGAAGGGCAGGGAGGATTTTGATGACCGGGTCATGCAGCAATTTGATGAAAAGTGTAATGGAACATTTTGATGGCAAGGTTTATAAAACATTGTGATGTCAGGGGTCTTGGAGCTTTGGGATGAAAAGGGTCATGGAGCATTTTGATGACAGGGGTTATGGAATATTGTGATGTCAGCGGTCATGGAACATTGTGATGATAAGGGGATGTAGCACTGTGATGACAGTGTCATGGAACATTGTGATTACAGGGGTGAGGGCGTATTGTGATGACTAGTGAGGGAACACTGTGATATCTCTGGTGAGAGAGCATTTTGATGAGAAGTGCATGGAGCATTGTGATTAAAAGTTTTATGGAGCATTGCAATGACAAGGTTGTGGACCTTTGTGATGAAATGAGTGTGGCACATTGTGATGACAATGGTCATGGAGCATTGTTCTGACAAAGACATGGAACATTGTGATGACAAGGGTCACAGAGAATTGTGATGAAAAGTTCATGGAGCATTGTGGTTACAAAGGTCACAGAGCCTTGTGATTACGCGGGCATGGACCATTGTGATGACAAACGTTATGAATCATTGTGATGAGTGGTGTCATGGAGCATTGTGATGACAAGGGCATGGAGCAATGTGATGACAGTGGCATGGAGCATTGTTTAGACAATTTTCATAGATTATTGTGATGACAGTGGGCATGGTGCATTGTGATGACAAGGGCATGGAGCATTGTGATGAGAAGGTCATGGAGTATTGTGAAGAGAGGTGTCAGGGAGCATTGTGATGACATATGTCATGGTCCATTGCGATGACAATGGCATGGAGCATTGTGATGCCAAATGTATTGGAGGATTGTGATGACAAATATAATGGAGCATTGTGATGACTAGGGCTTGGAGCATTATGATGACAAGGGCCATTGAAAATTTTCATGACAAGGTCGTGAAGCATTGTGATGACAAGGCCCTGGAGCATTGTGATGACAAAACCATGGAGCCTTGTGATGACAATCTCATGGAGCATACTGATGGAAAGGGGCATGGAGCATTGTGATTACAGGGATCTTGGAACATTGTGATGACAAGAGCATGGAGCAATTTGAGGAGAAGACCAAGGAGCATCCTCATGGCATGCGTCATTGAGATTTGTGATGACAAGGGCGTGGAGCATTGTGATTACATGGGTCTTGGAGCATTGTGATGAAAAGGGCATGGATCATTGTGATGAAAAAGGCATGGAGCCTTGTCATGACAGTGTTCAAGGAGCATACAGACAAGTGTCAGGGAGCATTTTGATGACAAGTGTATTGAGCATTGTGATGACAAAGGTCATGTAGCATTGTGATGAGAAGACCATGGATAATCGTGATGACGAGCGTCATGGGGCATTGTGATGACAAGTGTTATGGAATATTGTATTCACAAGGGTTGGTAGCATTGCTATGACAGAGGTCATGGAGCACTTTGATTTCACTGTGATGACAATAGCATGAAGCATTATGATGATGTTCATGGTGCATTGTGATGAGAGGGTTCATGGATCATTGAAATGAAAAGGGGCATAGAGCATTGTGATTACAGGGTTCTTGGAGCATTGTAAAGAGAAGGGTGATGGAGCATTGTGATGACAAAGCCATGTAATATCGTGATGGCAGGGTTCATGGAGCAATGTTATGACAGTTGTAATGGAGCATTGTGATGGCAAGGACATGGAATATTGTGATGAGAAGGCCATGGAGCATTCTGATGACATGTGTCATGGAGCTTTGTGATGACAAGGGCATGGAGCCATGTGAGGAGAGCGTTCATGGAGCATTGTGATGACAATGACATGGAACATTGTGATGCCAAGGGTCATGGATCTTTGTGATGACAAATGTCATGGAGCATTTTCATGGCAAGGGCGTTGTGCATTGTGATGAGAAGGCCAGGGAGCATTGTGATGACAGGGTCATGGAGCAATTGGATGAAATGTGTCATGGAACATTTTGATGACAGGAGTTATGGAACATTGTGATGTCAGGGGTCTTGGAGCATTTTGATGGAAAGGGTAATGGAGCATTTTGATGACAGGTGTTATGGAACATTGTGATGTCAGGGGTCATCGAACATTGTCATGATAAGTGCATGTAGCATTGTGGTGACAGGAGTCATGGAACATTGTGATGACAGGGATGAAGGAGTACTGTGACAAATAGTGTTGTAGCATTGTGATATCTGTGGTGAGAGAGCATTTTGATGAGATGTGCATGGAGCATTGTGATGACAAGTTTTATGGAGCATTGTGATGACAAGATGGTGGAGCAATGTGATGACAAGTGCATGGTGCATTGTGATGACATGTGTCATGGAGCCTTGTGATGACAAGGGTCATGGAGAATTGTGCTGAGAAAGGCATAGAGAATTTTGATGACAAGGGTCAAAGAGCATTGAGATGAAAAGTTCATGAATCATTGTGGTTAAAATGGTCACAGAGACTGTTGATGATGAGGGCATGGACCATTGTGATGACAAAGGTCATGAAGCATTGTGATGACTGTAGCACGGAGCATTGTGATGACAGGGGTCATGGAGCATTGTGACAACAAGGGCATGGAGCATTGTGATGACAAGGGCATGGAACATTGGTCTAATAATTTTCATGAATTATTGCGATGACACTTGGAATGGCGCATTGTGATGACAAGGGCATGGAGCATTGTGATGGCCAGGTCTTGCAGTATTGTGAAGACAGGTGTCAGGGAGCATTGTGATGACATATGTAATGGCCCATTGTGATGACAATGGCATGGAGCATTGTGATGCCAAGTGTCATGGAGGATTCTGATGACAAAGGTAATGGAGCATTGTGATGACATTGGCTTGGAGCATTGTGATGACAAGGGTCAGGGAGCATTGTTCTGACAAGTGCATGGAGATTTGTGATGACAAGGGTCAAGGAATATTCTGATGACAAGCTTGTGGAGTATTCTGATGACAATGGAATGGAGCATTGTGAAGTAAACGGCATGGGGCATTGTGATGAAAAGGCATGGAGCCTTTTCGTGACAGTGTTCAAGGAGCATTCTGACGACAAGTGTCAGGGAGCATTGTGATGACAAGTGTATTGAGCATTGTGATGACAAAGGTCATGGAGCATTGTGATGAAAAGGGCATGGAGTATTGTGATGACAAGCATTATGGAGCGTTGTGATGACAAGTGTTATGGAACATTGTGATCACAAGGGCTTGGAGCATTGTGATGACAGAGGTCATGGATCATTTTGATTTCAAGGATCATGGAGCATTGTGATGACAAGGGAATGAAGCAATGTGATCCCAATGTTCACGGAGGATTGTGATGACAATGGAAATGGAGTATTGTGATGACAAGCACATAGAACATTGTAATGACAAGGTCACGTAGCATTTTGCTGACAAAGGCATGGAGCATTGTGATGACAGTTGTCGTGGGGCACTGTGATGACAAGCGTCACAGAGCATTGTGTATACAGGGGTTATGGAGCATTGGGATAACAAGGGCATGGATCATTGTGATGACAAGTGTCATGGAGCTTTGTGATGACTAGGGAATGGAGCATTGTGATGACAAGAGTCTCGGATCATTGTGTTGTCAGGTGTCATGGAGTGTTGTGATGACAGTGGTCATGGAAAATTGTGATGGTATTGGTCATGGTGCATTGCGATGACAAGGGAATGGAGCATGGTGATGAGAAATTACAGGAGCATTGTGATGAGAAGACCATGCAGACTTTTGATGAGAAGTCTCATGGAGCATTTTGTTGAAAAGGGGCATGGAGCATTGTGATTACAGGGGTCTTGGAGCATTGTGATGAAAAGGGCATGAATCATGGTCATGAGAAGTCCATGGAGCATTCTGATGACATGCGTCATGGAGTTTTGTGATGACAAGGGCATGGAGCATTGTGATTACAGGGATCTTGGAGCATTGTGATGAAAAGGGCATGGATTATTGTGATGAAAAAGGCATGGAGCCTTGACATGACATGGTTCAAGGCGCATACTGACGACAACTGTCATGGAGCATTGTGATGACAAGTGTTTTGAGCATTGTGATGACAAAGATCATGGAACATTGTGATGAGAAGTCCATGGATAATTGTGATGACGAGCGTCATGGGGCAATGTGATGTCAAGTTTCATGGAGCCTTGTGATGACAAGGCCGTGTAACATTGTGATGGCAGGGGTCATGGAGCATTGTTATGACAGGGTTAATGGAGCATTTTGATGAGAAGGGCATGGAGCATTGTGATTACAGGGGCCTTGAAACATTGTGATGACAAGGGCATGGAGCATTGTGATGACAGTGGCATGGAGCATTGGTTTGACAATTTTCATAGATTATTGTGATGACAGTGGGCATGGTGCATTGTGATGACAAGGGCATGGAGCATTGTGATGCCAAATGTAATGGAGGATTGTGATGACAAATAAAATGGAGCATTGTGATGACTAGGGCTTGGAGCATTATGATGACAAGGGCCATTGAAAATTTTCATGACAAGGTCTTGAAGCATTGTGATGACAAGGTCCTGGAGCATTGTGATGACAAAACCATGGAGCCTTGTGATGAGAAGTCTCATGGAGCATACTGATGGAAAGGGGCATGGAGCATTGTGATTACAGGGGTCTTGCCACCTTGTGATGACAAGGGCATGGAGCGTTTTGAGGAGAAGACCAAGGAGCATTCTCATGGCATGCGTCATTGAGCTTTGTGATGACAAGGGCGTGGAGCATTGTGATTACATGGGTCTTGGAGCATTGTGATGAAAAGGGCATGGATCATTGTGATGAAAAAGGCATGGAGCCTTGTCATGACAGTGTTCAAGGAGCATACAGACAACAAGTGTCAGGGAGCATTTTGATGACAAGTGTATTGAGCATTGTGATGACAATGGTCATGGAGCATTGTGATGAGAAGACCATGGAAAATCGTGATGACGAGCATCATGGGGCATTGTGATGACAAGTGTTATGGAATATTGTATTCACAAGGGTTTGTAGCATTGCTATGACAGAGGTCATGGAGCACTTTTATTTCATTGTGATGACAATAGCATGAAGCATTATGATGATGTGCATGGTGCATTGTGATGAGTGTTCATGGATCATTGACATAAAAAGGGACATAGAGCATTGTGATTACAGGGTTCTTGGAGCATTGTGAAGAGAAGGGTGATGGAGCCTTGTGATGACAAGGCCATGGAATATCGTGTTGGCAGGCGTCATGGAGCAATGTTATGACAGTGGTAATGGAGCATTGTGATGGAAAGGGCATGGAACATTGTGATGAGATGGCCATGGAGCATTCTGATGACATGTGTCATGGAGCTCTGTGATGACAAGGGCATGGAGCATTGTGCTGACAAGCGCATGGAGCATTGTGATGACAAGGGTCATGGAGATTTGTGCTGAGAAAGGCATAGAGAATTTTGATGACAAGGGTCAAAGAGCACTGTGATCAAATGTTCAAGGAGCATTGTGGTTAAAAAGGTCACAGAGACTGTTGATGATGAGGGAATGGACCATTGTGATGACAAAGGTCATGGAGCATTGTTATGACTGGAGTGACGGAGGATTGTGATGACAGGGGTCATGGAGCATTGTGATAACTAGGGCATGGAGCATTGTGATGTCCACGTCATGCAGTATTGTGAAGACAGGCGTAAGGGAGCATTTTGATGACATATGTAATGGCCCATTGTGATGAAAATGGCATGGAGCATTGTGATGCCAAGTGTCATGGAGGATTCTGATGACAAAGGTAATGGAGCATTGTGACGATAATGGCTTGGAGCATTGTGATGACAAGGGCCAGGGAGCATTGTGTTGACAAGTGCATGGAGAATTGTCATGACAAGGGTCATGGAGCATTCTGATGATAAGCTTGTGGAGTATTTTGATGACAATGGCATGGAGCATTGTGATGAAAACGGCATGGGGCATTGTGATGAAAAAGGCATGGAGCGTATTTGTGACAGGGTTCAAGGAGCACTCTGACGACAAGTGTCAGGAAGCATTGTGATGACAATTGTATTGAGAATTGTGATGACAAATGTCATGGAGCATTTTGATGAAAAGGGCATGGAGTATTGTGATGACAGGCATCATGGAGCGTTGTGATGACAAGTGTTATGGAACATTGTGATCACAAGGGTTTGGAGCATTGTGATGACAGAGGTCATGGATCATTTTGATTTCAAGGAGCATGGAGCATTGTGATGACAAGGGCATGAAGCAATGTGATCACAAGGTTCATGGAGGATTGTGATGACAATGGAAATGGAGTATTGTGATGAGAAGCGCATAGAGCATTGTAATGACAATGTCATGGAGCATTTTGCTGACAAAGGTATGGAGCATTGTGATGACATGTGTCATGGAGCTCTGTGATGACAAGCGTCATGGAGCATTGTGAATACAGGGGTCATGGAGCATTGGGATGACAAGGGCATGGATCATTGTGATGACAAGTGTCATGGAGCACTGGTCTGAAAATGTTCATGGAGTGTTGTGATGACAGGGGTCATGGAGCATAGTGATGTGTAGGGAATGGAGCATTGTGATGACAAGAGTCCCGGATCATTATGTTGTCAGGAGTCATGGAGTGTTGTGATGACAGTGGTCATGGAGCATTGTGATGATATTGGCCATGGAGCATTGTGATGTGTAGGTCGTGGAGCATTGGGCTGAATATGTTAATGGATTATTGTGATGACAGGGGTCATGGAGCATTGTGATGACAAGGGAATGGAGAATGGTGATGACAAGGTCCTGGAGCATTGTGATGAGATGACCATGGAGACCTGTGATGACAAATCTCACGGAGCATTCTCATGAAATGGGGCATGGAGCATTGTGATTACAGGGGTCATGGATCATTGTGATGACTAGGGCATGGAGCATTGGGATGAGAAGGCCATGGAGCACTCTGATGATATGCTTCATGGAGTTTTGTGATGACAAGGACATGGAGCATTTTTATTACAGTGATCTTGGAGCATTGTGATGAAAAGGGCACGGATCATTGTGATGAAAAAGGCATGGAGCCTTTTCATGACAGGGTTCAAGGAGCATACTGACGACAAGTGTGAGGGAGCATTGTGATGACAAGTTTATTGAGCATTGTGATGACAAAGGTCATGGAGCATTGTGATGAGAATACCATGGATAATTGTGATGATGAGCGTCATGGGGATTTGTGATGATAAGTGTTATGGAACATTGTGATCACAAGGGTTTGGAGCATTATAATGACAGAGGTCATGGATAATTTTGATTTCATTGTGATGACAATAGCCTGAAGCATTATGATGATGGGCATGGTGCATTGTGATGACAGGGTTCATGGAGCACTGAGATGCACAGGGGCATGGAGCATTTTGATTACAGGGGTCTTGGAGCATTGTGATGACAAGGGCATGGGGCATTGTGATGAGAAGGCCATGGAACATTCTGATGACATGTGTCATGGAGCTTTGTGATGAAAAGGGCATGGAGCATTGTGATTACATGGGTCTTGGAGCATTGTGATGACAAGGGTCATGGAGCCTTGTGATGACAACGCCGTGGAACATTGTGATGACAGGGGTCATGGAGCATTGTTATGACAGAGGTAAAGGAGCATTGTGATGAGAAGGGCATGGAGCATTGTGATTACAATATTTATGGAGCATTGCAATGACATATTTGCAGACCATTCTGATGAAAAGCGCGTGGCACAGTGTGAAGACAGGGGTCATTGAGCATTTTTCTGACAAAGGCATGGAGCATTGTGATGACAAGGGCATGGTACACTGTGATACATGGGTCATGGAGGATTGTAATGACAAGGGCATGGAGCATTGTGATGAGAAGGGCATCGAGCATTGTGATGACAAGTGTCATGGAGCATTTGATGACAAGTGCATGGAGCAATGTGATGAGAGGATTCATGGAGCACTGTGATGACAATGACATGGAGCATTGTGATGCCAAGGATCATGGAGCTTTGTGATGACAAAGGTCATGGAGCATTTTGATGACAAGTGTGTGGTGCATTGGGATTAGAAGGGCAGGGAGCATATTGATGACAGCGTCATGCGAGAATTTCATGAAAAGTGTAATGGAACATTTTGATGACAGGGGTTAGAGAACATTGTGATGCCAGGGATCATGGAGCTTTTGGATGAAAAGGGTCATGGAGCATTTTGATGACAGGGGTTATGGAACATTGTGCTGATAAGGGAATGTAGCATTGTGATGACAGGTGTCTTAGAACATTGTGATAACAGGGGTGAGCGAGGATTGTGATGACTAGTGATGGAACATGGTGATATGTCATGTGAGAGAGAATTTGGATGAGAACTGCATGGAGCATTGTGATTACAAGGTTTATGGAGCATAGCGATGATAAGGTTGTGGATCATTGTGATCAAAAGCGCATGGCACATTGTGATGACAAGTGTCATGGAGCATTGTTCTGAAAAAGGCATGGAGCATTGTGATGACAAGGGTCACGGAGCATTGTGATGAAATGTTCATGGAGCATTGTGGTTACAAAGGTCACAGAACCTTGTGATGAGGCGGGAATGGACCGTTGTGATGACAAACGTTATGAAGCATAGTGATGACTGAAATCACGGAGCATTGTGATGACACGGTTCATGGAGCATTGTGATGACAAGGGCATGGAGCATTGTAATGACAGGGGCATGGAGCATTGGTCTGACAAATTTCATTGATTATTGTGATGACAGTGGACATGGTGCATTGTGATGACAAGGGCATGGAGCATTGTGAAGACAAGGGCATAGAGTATTGTGAAGACAGGTGTCAGGGAGCATTGTGATGACCTATGTCATGCTCCATTGCGATGACAATAGCATGGATTATTGTGATGCCAAATGTAATGAGGATGTGATGACAAATATAATGGAGCATTGTTATGACTAGGGCTTGGAGCATTATGATGACAAGGGCCATTGAAAATTTTCATGACAATGTCGTGAAGCATTGTAATGACAAGTCCTGGAGCATTGTGATGAGAAAACCATGGAAGCTTGTGATGACAAGTCTCAAGGAGCATACTGATGAAAAGGGGCCTGGAGCATTCTGATTACAGGGGGCTTGGAACATTGTGATAACAAGGGCATGGAGCATTGTGATGACAATGGCATGCAGTATTGTGAAGACAGGTGTCAGGGAGCATTGTGATGACATATGTAATGGCCCATTGTGATGACAATGGCATGGAGCAGTGTGATGCCAAGTGTCATGGAGGATTCTGATGACAAAGGTAATGGAGCATTGTGATGACACGGGTCTGGAGCATTGTGATGACAAGGGTCAGGGAGCATTGTGCTGACAAGTGCATGGAGATTTGTGATGACAATGGTCATGGAGCATTCTGATGACAAGCTTGAGGAGTATTTTGATGACAATTGCATGGAGCTGTGATGAAAATGGCTTGGGGTATTGTGATGAAAAAGGCATGCAGCCTTTTTGTGACAGGGTTCAAGGAGCATTCTGACGACAATCTCAGGGAGCATTGTGATGGCAATTGTACTGAGAAGAAAAGAAGCATAGAGCATTGAGATAACAGTGTTCTTGGAGCATTGTGATGAGAAGGGTCATGAAGCCTTGTAATGAAATGGCCATGGAACATCGTGATGGCAAGGGTCATGGAGCATTTTTATGACAGGTTTAATGGAGCATTGTGATGGCAAGGCCGTGGAGCATTCTGATGAGAAGGTCAAGGAGCATACTGATGACATGTGTCATGGAGCTATGTGAAGACAACGGCATGGAGCATTGTGATGAGAGCATTCATGGAGCACTCTGATGACAATGACATGGAACATTGTGATGCCAAGGGTCATGGATCTTTGTGATGACAAAGGTCATGGAGCATTTTGATGGCAAGGGCCCTGTGCATTGTGATGAGAATGGCAGGGAGCATTGTGATGACAGGGTCATGGAGCTATTTGATGAAATGTGTCATGGAACATTTTGATGACAGGTGTTATGGAACATTGTGATGATAAGTGCACGTAGCATTGTGATGAAAGGAGTCATGGATCATTTTGATGACAGGGGTGAGGGAGTATTGTGACAAATAGTGATGTAGCATTGTGATATCAGTGGTGAGAGAGCATTTGGATGAGAAGTGCATGGAGCATTGTGATGACAAATTTTATGGAGCATTGTGATGACAAGATTGTGGAGCACTGTGATGATAAGCGCATGGTGCATTGTGATGACATGTGTCATGGAGCATTGTGCTGACAAGCGCATGGAGCATTGTGATGACAAGGGTCATGGAGCATTCTGGTGACAAGCTTGTGGAGTATTTTGATGACAATGGCATGGAGCATTGTGATGAAAACGGCCTGGGGCATTGTGATGAAAAAGGCATGGAGCCTTTTCGTGACAGGTTTCAAGGAGCATACTGATGACAAGTGTCAGGGAGCATTGTGATGACAAGTGTATTGAGAACTGTGATGACAAAGGTCATGGAGCATTGTGATAAAAAGTGCATGGAGTATTGTGATGACAGGCATCATGGAACGTTGTGATGACAAGTGTTATGGAACATTGTGATCACAAGAGTTTGGAGCATTGTGATGACAGTGGTCATGGAGCATTGTGATTATATTGGCCATGGAGCATTGTGATGAGATGATCGTGGAGCATTGGGCTGAAAATATTCATGGATTATTGTGATAACAGAGGTCATGGTGCATTGTGATGACAAGGGTATGGACCATGGTGATGACAAGGTCCTGGAGCATACTGATGAGAAGACCATGGAGACTTGTGATGAAAAGTCTCATGGAGCATTCTGATGAAAAGGGGCATGGAGCATTGTGATTACAGGGGTCTTGGAGCATTGTGATGACTAGGGCATGGAGCATTGTGATGAGAAAGTCATGGAGCATTCTGATGATATGCGTCATGGAGTTTTGTGATGACAAGGGCAAGGAGCATTGTGATTACAGGGATCTTGGAGCATTGTGATGAAAAGGGCATGGATCATTGGGATGAAAAAGGCATGGATCACTGTCATGACAGGGTTCAAGGAGAATACTGACGACAAGTGCAAGGGAGCATTGTGATGACAAGTGTATTGAGCATTGTGATGACAAAGATCATGGAACATTGTGATGAGAAGACCATGGATAATTGTGATGATGAGCGTCATGGGGTGTTGTGATGATAAGTGTTATGGAACATTGTGATCACAAGGGTTTGGAGCATTATGATGACACAGGTCAAGGAGAATATTGATTTCATTGTGATGACAATAGCCTGAATCAATATGATGATGGGCATGGTGCATTGTGATGACAGGTTTCATGGAGCATTGAGATGAAAAGGGGCATGGAGCATTGTGTTTACAGGGGTCTTGGAGCATTGTGATGACAAGGGCATGGAGCATTGTGATGAGAAGGCCATGGAACATTCTGATGACATGCGTCATGGAGCTTTGTGATGACAAGGGCATGGAGCATTGTGATTACAGGGCTCCTCAGCATTGTGATGACAATTGTCATAGAACCTTGTGATGACTAGGCCGTGGAACATTGTGATGGCAGGTTTCATGGTGCATTGTTATGACCGGGGTAATGGAGCAAGGTGATGAGAAGGGCATGAAACATTGGTCTGAAATGTTTCATGGATTATTGTGATGAGAGTGGGCATGGAGCATTGTGATGACAAGGGTACGGAACACTATGATACATGGGTCATGCAGGATTGTAATGACAAGGGCATGGAGCATTGTGATGAGAAGGGCATCGAGCATTGTGATGACAAGTGTCATGGAGCTTTGTGATGACAAGTGCATTGAACAATGTTATGCGAGGGTTCATGGAGCATTGTGATGACATTGACATGGAGCATTGTGATGCCAAGGGTCATGGAGCTTTGTGATGACAAGTCATGGAGCATTTTGATGACAAGGGCATGGTGCATCGTGATGAGAAGTGCAGGGACCATTTTGATGACCGGGTCATGCAGCAATTTGATGAATAGTGTAATGGAACATTTTGATTGCAGTGGTTATAGAACATTGTGATGTCAGGTGTCTTGGAGCTTTGGGATGAATAGGGTCATGGAGCATTTTGATGACAGGTGTCATGGAACATTGTGATGATAAGGGGATGTTGCAGTGTGATGACAGGGTCATGGAACATTGTGATTAAAGGGGTGAGGGAGAATTGTGATGACTAGTGATAGAACACTGTGATATCACTTGTGAGAGAACATTTTGATGAGAAGTGCATGGACCATTGTGATTACAAGGTTTATGGAGCATTGCAGTGACAAGTTTGAGGACCATTGTGATGAAATGCGCGTGGCACATTTTGAAGACAATGGTCATGGAGCATTGTTCTGACAAAGACATGGAGCATTGTGATGACAAGTGTCACAGAGAATTGTGATGAAAAGTTCATGGAGCACTGTGGTTACAAAGGTCACAGAGCCTTGTGATCACGCGGGCATGGACCATTGTGATGACAAACGTTATGAAGCATTGAGATGACAGGAGTCACGGAGCATTGTGATGACAAGGGTAATGGAGCATTGTGATGACATGTGTCATGGAGCATTGTGCTGACAAGCACATGGAGCATTGTGATGACAAGGGTCATGGAGCATTGTGCCGAGAAAGGCATAGAGCATTGTGATGACAAGGGTCAAAGAGCATTGTGATGAAAAGTTCATGGAGCACTGTGGTTGAAAAGGTCACAGAGACTGTTGATGGCGAGGGCATAAACCACTGTGATGACAAAGGTCATGAAGCATTGTGATGACAGGAGTCACGGAGCGTTGTGATAACAGGGGTCATGGAGCATTGTGATAACAAGGGCATGGAGCATTGTGATGACAAGGGCATGGAACATTGGTCTAAAGTTTCAAGGATTATTGCAATGACAGTTGGAATGGCGCACTGTGATGACAAGGGCATGGAGCATTGTGATGACCAGGTCATGCAGTATTGTGAAGACAGGTGTCAGGGAGCATTGTGATGACATAAGTAATGGCCCATTGTGATGACAATGGCATGGAGCATTGTGATGCCTATTGCCATGGAGGATTCTGATGACAAAGGTAATGAAGCATTGTGATGACAATGGCTTGGAGCATTATGATGACAAGGGTCAGGGAGCATTGTGCTGAAAAGTGCATGGAAAACTGTGATGACAAGGGTTATGGAGAATTCTGATGACAAGCTTGTGGAAAATTTTGATGACAATGGAATGGAGCATTGTGATGAAAACGGCATGGGGAATTGTGATGAAAGAGGCATGGAGCCTTTTTGTGACAGGGTTCAAGGAGCATTCTGTTGACAAGTGTCAGGGAGCATTGTGATGACAAGTGTATTGAGAATTGTGATGACAAAGGTCATGGAGCATTGCGATGAAAAGGGCATGGAGTATTGTGATGACAGGCATCATGGAGCGTTGTGATGACACGTGTTATGGAACACTGTGATCAAAAGGGTTTGGAGCATTGTGATGACAGAGGTCATGGATCATTTTGATTACAAGGAGCATGGAGCATTGTGACGACAAGGGCATGAAACAACCTGATCCCAAGGTTCATGGAGGATTGTGATGACAATTGAAATGGAGTATTGTGATGACAAGTGCAGAGAGCATTGTAATAACAAGGTCATGTAGCATTTTGCTGACAAAGGCATGGAGCATTGTGATGACATGTGTCATGGAGCACTATGATGACAAGCGTCACGGAGCATTGTGAATACAGGTGTCACGGAGCATTGGGATGACAAGGGCATGGATCATTGTGATGACAAGTGTCTTGGAGCACTGGGCTGAAAATGTTCATGGAGTGTTTTGATGACAGGGGTCATGGAGAATTGTGATGACTAGGGAATGGAGCATTGTGATGACAAGAGTCCCGAATCATTGTGTTCTCAGGTGTCATATAGTGTTGTGATGACAGTGGTCATGGAGCATTGTGATGATATTGGCCATGGAGCATTGTGATGAGTAGGTCGTGGTGCATTGGGCTGAAAATTTTCATGGATTATTGTGATGACATGGGTCATGGAGCATTGTGATGACAAGGGAATGGAGCATGGTGATGACAAGGTCCTGGAGCATTGTGATGAGAAGACCATGGGGACCTGTGATGAAAAGTCTCATGGAGCATTCTGATGAAAAGGGGCATTGAGCATTGTGATTACTGGGGTCTTGGAGCACTGTGATGACTAGGGCATGGAGCATTGTGATGAGAAGGCCATGGAGCATTCTGATGACATGCGTCATGGAGTTTTTTGAGGACAAGGCATGTAGCATTGTGATTCCAGGGTTCTTCGAACACTGTGAGGACAAGGGCATGGAGCATTGTGAGGAGGAGACCAAGGAGCAGTCTGATGGCATGCGTCATTGAGCTTTGTGATGACAAGGGCATGGAGCATTGAAATTACATGGGTCTTGGAACATTGTGATTAAAAGGACATGGATCATTGTGATGAAAAAGGCATGGAGCCTTGTCATGACAGGATTCAAGGAGGATACAGACAAAAAGTGTCAGGGAGCATTTTGATGACAAATGTATTGAGCATTGTGATAAAAAAGGTCATGGAGCATTGTGATGAGAAGACCATAGATAATTGTGATGACGATAGTCATGGGACATTGTGATGAAAAGTGATATGGTATATTGTGATCACAAGTGTTTGGAGCATTGTTATGACAGAGGTCATGGAGCATTTTGATTTCATTGTGATGACAATAGCATGAAGCATTATGATGATGAGCATGGTGCATTGTGATGACAGGGCTCATGGATCATTGAGATGAAAAGAGGCATAGAGGATTGTGATTACAGGGTTATTGGAGCATTGTGATGAGAAGGGTCATGGAGCTTTGTGATGACAAGACCATGGAACATCGTGATGGCAGGGGTCATGGAGCATTGTTATCACAGGGGTAATTGAGCTTTGTGATGGCAAGGGCCTGCAGCATTTTGATGAGAAGGCCATGGAGCATTCTGATGACATGTGTCATGGAGCTTTGTGAAGACAAGGGCATGGAGCAATGTGATGAGAGCATTCATGGACCATTGTGATGACAATGAAATGGAGCATTGTGATGCCAAGGGTCATGGATCTTTGTGATGACAATTGTCATGGAGCATTTTGATGGCAAGGGCGTTGTGCAATGTGATGAGAAGGGCAGGGAGCACTGTGATGACAAATTTTAAGGAGCATTGTGATGACAAGATTGTGGAGCACTGTGATGACAAGCACATGGTGCATTGTGATGTCATGTGTCATTGAGCATTGTGCTGACAAGCGCATTAAGCATTGTGATGACAAGTCTCATGGAACATTCTGATGAAAAGGGGCATGGAGCATGGTGATTACAGGGGTCTTGGAGCATTGTGATCAGAAAGGCATGGAGCACTGTGATGAGAAGTACGTGAAGCATGCTGATGACATGCGTCATGGAGCTTTTTAATGACAAGGGCATGGAGCTTTGTGATTACAGGGATCTTGGAACATTGTGATGAATAGGGCATGGATCTCTGTGATGAAAAAGTTATGGAACCTTGTCATGACAGGGTTCAAGGAGCATACAGACGACAAGTGTCAGGGAGCACTGTGATGACAAGTGTATTGAGCATTGTGATGACAACGATCATGGAGCATTGTGATGAGAAGTCCACGGATAATTGTGATGATGAGTGTCATGGGGACTTGAGATGATAAGTGTTATTGAACATTGTGATCACAAGGGTTTGGAGCATTATGATGACAGAGGTCATGGAGTATATTGATTTCATTGTGATGAAAATAGCCTGAAGCATTATGATAATGGGCATGGTGTATTGTGATGAAAGGGTTCATGGAGCATTGAGATGAAAAGGGTCATGGAGCATTGTGATTACAAGGGTCTTGGAGCATTGTGATGACATGGGAATGGAGCATTTTGATGAGAAGGCCATGGAACTTTCTGATGACATGCATCATGGAGCTTTGTGATGACAAGGGCATGCAGCATTTTGATTTCAGGGGCCTTGAGCATTGTGATGACAAGTGTCATGGAACCTTGTGATGACTAGGCCGTGGAACATTGTGATGCCAAGTGTCATGGTGCATTGTTATGACAGGGGTAATGGAACATTTTGATGAAAAGAGTATGGAACATTCGTCTGAAATATTTCATGGATTATTGTGATGAGAGTGGGCATGGAGCATTGTGATGACAAGTGCATGGAACACTGTGATACATGGGTCATGCAGGATTGTAATGAAAAGGGCATGGAGCATTGTGATGAGAAGGGCATCGAGCATTGTGATGACAAGTGTCATGGAGCTTTGTGATGACAAGTCATGGAGCATTTTGATGACAAGGGCATGGTGCATTGTGATGAGAAGGGCAGGGAACATTTTGATGAACGGGTCATGCAGCAATTTGATAAGAATTGTAATGGAATATTGTGATGGCAGTGTTTAAAGAACATTGTGATGGCAGGGGTCTTGGATCTTTGAGATGAAAAGGGTCATGGAGCATTTTGCTGACAGGGTTTATGGAACATTGTGATGTCAGGTGTCATGGAACATTGTGCAGATAAGGGGATGTAGCACTGTGATGACAGGGTCATGGAACATTGTGATTCCAGGTGTGAGGGAGTATTGTGATGACTAGTGATGGAACATTGTGATATCTCTGGTGAGAGAGCATTTTGATGAGAAGTGCATGGACCATTGTGATTACAAGGTTTATGGAGCATTGCAATGAAAATTTTGTGGTCGGCTCTGATGAAATGCGCGTGGCACATTGTGATGACAATGGTCATAGACCATTGTTCTGACAAAGACATGGAGTATTGAGATGACAAGGGTCACAGAGAATTGTGATGAAAAGTTCATGAAACATTGTGTTTAGAAAATTCACGGAGCCTTGTGATGACGCGAGCATGGACCATTGTGATGACAAACGTTATGAAACATTGTGATGACTGGAATCACGGAGCATTGTGATGACAGGGGTCATGGAGCATTGTGATGACAAGGGCATGGAGCATTGTGTTGACAGGGGCATGGATCATTGTTCTGACAAGTTTCATTGATTATTGTGATGACATTGGGCATGGTGCATTGTGATGACAAGGGCATGGAGCACTGTGAGGAGAAGGTCATGGAGTATTGTGAAGACAGGTGTCAGGGAGCACTGTGATGACATATGTCATGGTCCATTGTGATGACAATGGCATGGAGCACTGTGAAGCCAAATGTAATGGAGAAATGTGAGGACAAATATAATGGAGCATTTTGATGATAAGGGCTTGGAGCATTATGATGACAAGGGCCATTGAAAATTTTCATGACAAGGTCGAGAAGCATTGTGATGACAAGATCCTGGAGCATTGTGATGACAAAACCATGGAGCCTTGTGATGACAAGTCTCATGGAGAATACTGATGAAAAGGGGCATGGAGCATTGTGATTACAGGGGTCTTGGAACATTGTGATGACAAGGGCATGGAACATTTTGAGGAGAAGACCAAGGAGCATTCGGATGCCATGCGTCCTTGAGTTTTGTGATGACAAGGGCATGGATCATTCTGATTACGAGGGTCTTGGAGCACTGTGATGGAAAGGGCATGGAACATTGTGATGAAAAATGCATGGAGCCTTATCATGACAGGGTTCAAGGAACGTAGTGACAAGTGTCATGAAGCATTGTGATGACAGGGGTCATGAAGAATTGTGATAACAAGAGCATGGAGCATTGTGATGACAAGGGCATGGAACATTGGTCTAATATGTTTCAAGGATTATTGCGATGACAGTTGGAATGGCGCATTGTGATGACAAGGGCATGGAGCATTGTGATGACCAGGTCATGCAGTATTGTGAAGAGAGGTGTCAGGGGGCATTCTGATGACATATGTAGGGGCTGGCTCTGATGACAATGGTATGGAGCATTGTGATGCCAAGTGTCATGGAGGATTCTGATGACAAAGGTAATGGAGCATTGTGATGACAATGGCTTGGAGCATTGTGATGACAAGGGTCAAGGAGCACTGAGCTGACAATTGCATGGAAAATTGCGATGACAAGGGTCATGGAGCATTCTGATGAAAATCTTGTGGAGTATTTTGATGACAATGGCATGGAGCATTGTGATGAAAACGGCATGGGGCTTTGTTATGAAAGAGGCATGTAGCCTTTTCCTGACATGGTTCAAGGAAAATTCTGATGACAAATGTCAGGGAGCATTGTGAGGACAAGTGTATTGAGAATTGTGATGACAAAGGTCATGGAGCATTGCGATGAAAAGGGCATGGAGTATTGTGATGACAGGCATCATGGAGCGTTGTGATGACAAGTGTTATGGAACATTGTGATCACAAGGGTTTGGAGCATTGTGATGCCAGAGGTCATGGATCATTTTGATTTCAAGGAGCATGGAGCATTGTGATGACATGGACATGAAGCAATGTGATCCCAAGTTTCATGGAGGATTGTGATGAGAAGCAAATAGAGCATTGTAATGAAAATGTCTTGTAGCATTTTGCTGACAAAGGCATGGAGCATTGTGATGACAGGTGTCATGGAGCTCTGTGATGACAAGCGTCACAGAGCATTTTGAAAACAGTGGTCATGGAGCATAGGGATGACAAGGACATGGATCATTGTGATGACAAAGGTCATGGAACATTGGGCTGAAAATGTTCATGGAGTATTTTGATGACAGGTGTCATGGAGCATTGTGATGACTAGGGAATGGAACATTGTGATGACAAGAGTCCCGAATCATTGTGTTGTCAGGTGTCATGGAGTTTTGTGATGACAGTGGTCATGGAGCATTGTGATGATATTGGCCATGGAACATTGTGATGAGAAGACCTTGGGTAATTGTGATATCGAGCATCATGGAGCACTGTAATGACAAGGGGCATGAAGCATTGTGATGACAGGTGTCAGGGAGCATTGTGATGACAGGGGTCATGGAGCATTGTGATGACAAGGGCATGGAGCTTTGTGATGACATGTGCATGGAGCATTGTGATGACAAGTGCATAGATCATTGCAATGTCAATTGGATGGAGAATTGTGATGACCAGAGCACGTAACATTTTGATGAGAAGTGTCATGTAGCATTGTGATGACAAGGACGTGGAGAATTGTGATGGCAAGGGACATGGAGCATTTTGATAACCAGGGCATGGTGCATTGTGATGACAGGGGTCATGGAGCATTATTATGAGAACGGCCATGGTGCATTCTGACATAAGATATCACTTATGAAGGGAATGTAAACATGGCTACATATGAACTGATTTAGGGAAGAGAACACAGTCTCAGATTTAGAAAATCATTTAACGCTTGCTTAAGGGAAAAGAGAGGTGGTGAGATGCACAAAACATAAGATTGATATTAGCACAGGTACCGTTCCATAATCCAAACACAGAAGAGACAAGCCCTACTCCTTCCTCAGTGAACGGAACTCAACATCCCTATTCCCCGCAGAGAAATATATCTGACTAGTAAGCATTTTAAAACCTATGTATTGATATGTCTCCGTAAGGGAACCAAGTGTGTCTAGAACGACATAAACATGGCAGTGAGAATCAGCTCAAACCCACTATAAAAATGAATTTCAAAACAAAACATAAAAACAGTAAAATTCTTACACAATACCTTCAGGGGTTCTGATGAAACCTGGAATGACCGTATCTACAATGACAGCTGGATGTGGCATAAGGCTGGTCACTTGGGACTGAGAGGATTGGTGAGATTGGGTGAAAAAATGCAGACCGTTTAAAGCAATAATGCCTGCCACCCATTCCATGGTTCCCATCTCTCCAGGTAGAAGGGAATATCACTACAGTTATAACGTGTATGGGAACCTAGAGAATGGAAACCATCTAATGGTGAAAGGTTTCTAAAACTTTACTACTTTTTTCTCTCCTTGTGCTCCAGTTTGACATTCCAACTGCTTTACTATCAATCTCCCAACTTGGAAAGTCAGCCCCTATAACCTCCTGGTACGCACAGTTGGCAAATTGTGCAGAGGATATAAGGGAAGAGAGAGAACCAATGAGAGAGTAGCTGTAGGCATTTGGACGGCCACATGTCGCTCTAATTTTCCGTCACAAAGAGGAATTAACCAAAGTCTCAGCCTGCCCCGCAGAACCAGTATAAGTCCAGAAGAAAAACTGTTGATTTGTGGTCAGCTCACAAAAACGCGAGTTGAAAAATGGAGCTCAGGGCCACAGCAATTCACTAACCTGCAGAGTTATAAAGGACTACTCTCTTCGAAAAATCTGTTGAGGGAAAGCCATGAGGCGGAAGGGAAAATGAGGCAGAATGGCATGAAACATATTTCAAGAGGTACATTGGAATCGCCTTTAAACACAGGAAAAGCATTACTACTTCGAAAATTATGGAAATGGCCATAAAGGCCATATGGGTTTTCACGAGAATATATTCAGGAGAAAACGCATATGCCCTTTTTGGACAAGCAAGAAAGCGGGCAATGCAAATCTGCACTACAAAGAAGTATCACTTCCCACCGGTCAAAAGGGACATCCACAAAATGGGTAAAAACCAGAAAGGCAAGACAGGCCCAGGAGAACAGGGAGCCTTGTTATGCTGATGGGTGGGATGTAAATTGCCAACTGCATCTCTGGAGGAGTGCATTGTGTTCCCTAAAACAAGTAAACAACAGAGCTACAGAGCCAAGGGCACATCCAGTCTAGGGAATATACCTTGGGAAAACTGAAAATAAATAAGAGAGATCCACACCAAAATTCAGGGCTGCAAAGCTTACAAAAACCTCAACTTGGGTACACCTTAAATATCCCAGGAAAGACAAAAATGGTTCAAGAAATTGCGGTACTTACGTATGATGGAATATCCCTCAGCCATGAAATCAATGTCATAAGGCCAGTAGCAGCAAAATGAGTGGATTCAGGTATGATAATTCTAAGTGAAATAAGTCACACAGAAAAAGAAACTTATCATAAGATATCACTTATGAAGATCCTGTAAACATGGCTACACATGAACTGAGTTAGGAAAGAAAAGAGAGACTCACATTTAAAAAAAACGCTTATGCTTGCTTAAGGGGGAAGGAGAGGTGGGGTGATGCATAAAATCAGAGTTTGATATTAGTACAGGTACCGTTCGAAAAGCCAAATACGAAAGAGACAAAACCTACACCTTCCTCAGTGAAAGGGACTCAACACCCCATATTCACCACAGAGTAATATATCTTAAAAGTATGAATCTTAAAACCTATGTATTGATATGTATCCGTAAGGGAATCAAGTGTGTCTAGACTGGCATAAACATGACAGTGAGAATCAGCTCAAACCCACTATAAAAAGGAATTTCAAAAACAAAACAAAAAAACAGGGAAATTTCTTACAATTCCTTCAGGGTCTCTGATGAAACCTGGAATGACCCTATCTACAATGACAGCTGGATGTGGCATAAGTCTGGACACTTGGGACTGAGAGGATTGGTGAGATTAGGTGAGCAAATGCAGACCCCTTAAAGCAATAATGAGGGGCACCCATTCCATGGGTCCCAACTCTCCAGGTTGAAGGGAATATTACTACAGCTATTACATGTACGGGATACCTAGAGAATGGACACACTGTGAATACGAAAGGTCTCTAAAACTCAACTAATAGTCCCTCTCCTGGTGCTCCGGGTTGACTTTCCAACTGCTTTACTATCAATCTCCCAACTTGGAGAGACAGCCCCTTTAACCTCCTGGATCTCACAGGTTGCCAATTTGGCAGAGGATGAAAGGGAAGAGGGAGAACCAATAAGAGAGTAGCTGTTAGGCATTTGGACGGGAACATGTCCCTTTAATTTCACGGCCGGAAGAATAATTAACCAAAGTCTCAGCCACCCTCCACACACCAGTATAGGTCCTGAACGAAAGTTTGGACTTGCATTCAGCTCACAAAAACGAGTTGAAAAACGCAGCTCATGGGCACAGCAATTCACAAACTGGCAGAGAAATACAGGACAACTATCGTCCAAATATTTGTTTAATGGAACGCAACGAGGCGGACTTGAAAGTGAGGCAGAATAGCAGGAAACAGATTTCGAGAGGTATGTTGGAATCGCCTTTAAAGCACAGGAAGAGGGGCAAAACTTCGACAATTATGCACTTGGCCAAAAAGGGGGTATGCCTTTTCTCCTGAATATATTCAGGAGAAAACGAATACGCCCTTTTTGGCCATCCAGCAAGCAGGCAATGCAAATCTGCACTACAAAGAATTATCACCTCCAACCAGTCAAAAGGGATATCCGCAAAATGTATAAAAACCAGAAAGGCAAGAGAGCCCCTGGAGAACTGGGAGCCTTGTTATGCTGATTGGCGGAATTAAGTTGCCAACTGCCCCTCTGGAGGAGTGCATTGTGTTCCGTAAAACAAATAAACAACAGAGCTACAGCGCCATGGGCACGTCCAGAATAGGAAATATACCTTGGGAAAACTGAAAATCAATAAGACAGAGCCACCCAAAAATTTAGGGTTGCACTTCTTTCAAGAACCTCAACTTGGGTACACCTTAAATATCCCAGGAAAGACAAAAATGGTTCAAGAAATTGTGGTACATATTTACAAGGAATATCCATCAGCCATGTAATCAATGTCATAAGGCCAGTAGCAGCAAAATGAGTGGATTCAGGTACGATGATTCTAAGTGAAATAAGTCACACAGAAAAAGAAAATTACCATAAGATATCACTTATGAAGATCCTGTAAACATGGCTACACATGAACTGTGTTAGGAAAGAGAAGAGAGACTCACATTTAGAAAACATTCTTATGCCTGCTTAAGGCGGACTGAGAGGTGGGGTGATGCATAAAACCAGAGTTTGAATTAGTACAGGTACCTATCCAAAAACCTAATACGGAATAGCAAGACCTACACCTTCCTCAGGAAAAGGGACTCAACAAGCCATATTCCCCGCAGAGGAATATATCTTACTAATAAGAATCTTAAAACGTATGTATTGATATATCTCCGTAAGGGAATCAAGTATGTCTAGACTGGCATAAACATGGCAGAGAGAATCAGCTCAAACCCCGTATAAAAAGGAATTTCAAAATCAAACCAAAAAAACAGGGAAATTCTTTACATTTCCTTCAGGGTCTCTGATGAAACCTGGTATGACTCTATCTACAATGACAGCAGGATGTGGCATATGGCTGGACACATGGGACTGAGAGGATTGGTGAGATTGGGTGAGCAAATGCAGAAACTTAAAGCAATAATGTGTGGCAGCCATTCGATGGGTCCCAACTCTCCAGGTTGAGGGGAATATTACTAGAGCTATGACATGTACAGGTAACCAAGAGAATGGACCCACTGTGAATACTAAAGGTTTCTAAAACACAACTAATAGTCCCTAACCTGGTGCTCCGGTTTCACTTTCCAATGCCTTTAATATCAATCTCCCAACTTGGAGAGACAGCCCCTTTAACAACCTGGTTTGCACAGGTGGAAAATTTGGCAGAGGATGAAAGGGAAGAGGAAGAACCAAAGAGAGAGTAGCTGTTAGGCATTTGGAGGGGCACATGTCACATTAATTTCACGGCAAGAAGAATTAACCAAAGTCTCAGCCACCCGCCGGGAACCAGTATAGTTCCTGATCCAAAATTTTGGACTTGCATTCAGCTCACAAAAAACGAGTTGAAAAATGGAGCTCAGGGGCACAGCAATTCACAAACTGGCAGAGGAGTAAAGGACCGCTATCGTGCAAAAATCTGTTGAGGGAAGGGAACGAGGCGGACTTGAAAGCGAGGCAGAATAGCAGGAAACAGATTTCAAGAGGTACGTTGGAAGTGCCTTTAAAGCACAGGAAGAGGGGCACAACTTCGACAATGATGCACTTGGCCAAAAAGGGTGTATGCATTTTGTCCGGAATATATTCAGGAAAAAACACATACGCCCTTTTTGGCAAAGCAAGCAAGTGGGCAATGCAAATCTGCACTACAAAGAAGTATCACGTCCCACCGGTCAAAAGGGACATCCACAAAATGGGTAAAAAGCAGAAAGGCAAGACAGGCCCTGGAGAACAGGGAGCCTTGTTATGCTGATGGCCGGGATGTAAACTTCCAACTGCCTCTCTGGAGGAGTGCATTGTGTTCCCTAAAACTAGTAAACAACAGAGCTAAAGAGCTAAGGGCACTTCCAGTCTAGGGAATATACCTTAGGAAAAATGAAAATCAATAAGACAGAGCCACCCAAAAATTTATGGCTGCACTGCTTACAAGAACCTCAACGTGGGTACACCTTAAATATCCCAGGAAATATAAAAATGGTTCAAAAAATTGTGCTACTTACGTACGATGGAATATCCATCAGCCATGAAATCAATGTCATAAGACCAGTAGCAGCAAAATGAGTGGATTCAAGTACGATGATTCTAAGTGAAATAAGTCACAAAGAAAAAGAAACGTATTATAAGATATCACTTATGAAGATCCTGTAAACATGGCTACACATGAACTGAGTTAGGAAAGAGAACAGAGTCTCACATTTAGAAAACACTCTTATGCCTGCTTAAGGGGGAAGTAGAGGTGGGGTGATGCATAAAACCAAAGTTTGATATAAGCAAAGGTACCGTTCCAAAAACCAACAATGGAATAGAAAAGACCTACACCATCCTCAGTGAAAGGGACTCAAAACCCCATATTTCCCGCAGAGGAATATATCTGAGTAGTAAGAATCTTAAAACCTATGTATTGATATGTCTCCATAAGAGAATCAAGTGTTTCTAGACTGGCATAATCATGGCAGCGAGAATCAGCTCAAACCCACTATAAAAATGAATTTCAAAAACAAAACAAAAAAACAGGGAAATTCTTTACAATTCCTTCAGGGTCTCTGATGAAACCTGGAATGACCCTGTCTACAATGACAGCTGGATGTGGCATATGGCTGGACACTTGGGACTGAGATGATTGGTGAGACTGGGTGAGCAAATGCAGACCTTTTAATGCAATAATGCAAGGCACCCATTCCATGGGTCCCAACTCTCCAGGTTTAAGGGAATATTACTACAGCTATAACATGTACGGGAAACCTAGAGAATGGACACACTGTGAATACGAAAGGTCTCTAAAACTCAACGAATTGTCCCTCTCCTGGTGCTCCGCTTTGACTTTCCAACTGCTTTACTATCAATCTCCCAACCTGGAGAGAGAGCACCTTTAACCTCCTGTTTCACACAAGTTGCCAAATTCGCAGATGATGAATGGGAAGAGGGAGAACCAATGAGAGAGTAGCTGTTAGGCATTTGGACGGGCATGTGTCACTCTTATTTCCAGGGAGGAAGAAGAATTGACCAAAGTCTCAGACACACACCAGGAACCAGTATATGTTCTGAACCAAAATATTACACTTGCGTTCAGCTCAGAAAAAACGAGTTAAATATGGAGCTCAGGGGCACAGCAATTCACAAACTGGCAGAGTAATAAAGGGCAACTATCGTCCAAAAATCTGTTGAGGGAAGGCAACGAGGCAAACTTGAAAGGGAGGCAGAATTGCCAGAAACAGATTTCAAGAGGTACGTTGGAATCGTCTTTAAAGCACAGGAAGAGGGGCACAACTTCGACAATGATGCACTTGGCTAAAGAGGGTGTTTGCATTTTCTCCTGAATATATTCAGGAGAAAGCGCATTCGCCCTTTTTGGCCAAGCAAGCAAGTGGGAAATGCAAATCTTCACTACAAAGAAGTATCACTTCCCACTGGTCAAAAGGGACATCCACAAAATGGGTAAAAAGCAGAAAGGCAAGACAGGTCCTAGAGAACAGGGAGCCTTGTTATGCTGATGGGCAGGATGTAAATTGCCAACTGCCTCTGTGGAGGACAGCATTGTGTTCCCTAAAACTAGTAAACAACAGAGCTACAGAGCCAAGGACACTTCCAGTCAAGGGAATATACCTTCGGAAAACTGAAAATCAATAAGACAGAACCACCCCAAAATTTAGGGCTGCACTGCTTACAAGAACCTCAACTTGGGTACAACTTAAATATCCCAGGAAATATAAAACTGGTTCAAAAAATTGTAGTACTTACATATGATGGAATATCCCTCAGCCATGAAATCAATGTCATCAGACCAGTAGCAGCAAAATGAGTGGATTCAGGTATGATGATTCTAAGTGAAATAATTCACACAGAAAAAGAATCGTATCCTAAGATATCACTTATAAAGATCCTGTAAACATGGCTACACATGAACTGAGTTAGGAAAGAGAAGAGAGTCTCACATTTAGAAAAAACTCTTATGCCTGCTTAAGGGGGATGGAGAGGTGGGGTGATGCATAAAACCAGAGTTTGATATATGCACAGGTAGCGTTACAAAAACCATGTACGGAATAGACAAGACATACACCTTCCTCAGGGAAAGGGACTCAAAACCCCATATTTCCCGCAGAGGAATATATCTGACTAGTAAGAATCTTAAAACCTATGAATTGATATGTCTCTTTCAGGGAATCAAGTGCGTCTACACTGGCATAAACATGGCAGCAAAAATCAGCTCAAACCCACTATAAAAAGGAATTTGAAAAACAAAAAATATGGAAATTCTTTACAATTACTTCAGTGTCTCTGATGAAACCTGGAATGACCCTATCTACAACGACAGCTGCATGTGGCATAAGGCTGGACACATAGGACTGAGAGGATTGGTGAGATTGGGTGAGCAAATGCAGACCCTTTAAAGCAATAATGAATGGCACACATTCCATGGGTCCCAACTCTACAGGTTGAAGGGAATATTACTATCGCTATAACATGTACGGGAAACCTAGAGAATGGACACACTGTGAATACGAATAGTCTCTAAAACTCAACGTATAGTCCCTCTCCTGGTGCTCCGGTTTGACTTTCCAACTGCTTTACTATCAATCTCCCAACCGGGAGAGACCGCACCTTTAACCTCCTGTTTCGCACAGGTTGCCAATTTCGCAGAGGATTAATGGGAAGAGGGAGAACCAATGAGAGAGTAGCTGTTAGGCATTTGGACGGGCATATGTCACTCTTATTTCCCGGGAGGAAGAAGAATTGACCAAAGTCTCACCCACCCACCGGGAACCAGTATATGTCCTGAACCAAAATATGGGACTTGCGTACAGCTCAGAAAAAAACATTTAAAAAACGGAGCTCAGGGGCACAGCAATTCACAACCTGGCAGAGTAATAAAGGACAACTATCGTCCAAAAATCTGTTGAGGGAAGGCCATGAGGCGGACTTGAAAGCCAGGCAGAATAGCCGGAAACGGATTTCAAGAGGTACGTTGGAATCAACTTTAAAGCACAGGAAGAGGGGAACAACTTCGACAATGATGCACTTGGCCAAAAAGGGCTTATGCATTTTCTCCTGAGTATATTCAGGAGAAAACGCATACACTTTTTTTGGCCAAGCAAGCAAGCGTTCATGCAAGTCTGCACTACAAAGAAGTATCATTTCCCACCGGTCCACAGGAACATCCAAAAAATGGGTAAAAACCAGAAATTCAAGACAGGCCCTGGAGAACAGGGAGCCTTGTTATGCTGATGGGCGGGATGTATATTGCCAACTGCCTCTCTGGAGAAGTCCATTGTGTTCCCTAAAACAAGTAAACAACAGAGCTACTGAGCCAAGGGCACATCCAGTCTAGGGAATATACCTTGGCAAACCTGAAAATCAATAAGACAGAGCCACCCAAAAATTTAGGCCTGCACTGCTTATAAGAACGTCAACTTGGGTACACCTTAAATATCCCAGGAAATATAAAAATGGTTCAAAAAATTGTGGTACTTACATACGATGGAATATCCCTCAGACATGAAATCAATGTCATAAGACCAGTAGCAGCAAAATGAGTGGATTCAGGTACGATGATTCTAAGTGAAATAAGTCACACAGAAAAAGAAACTTATCATAAGATATCACTTATGAAGATCCTGTAAACATGGCTACACAAGAACTGAGTTAGGGAAGAGAACAGAGTCTCACATTTAGAAAACACTCTTATGCCTGCTTAAGGGGGAAGGAGAGGTGGGGTGATGCATAAAACCAGAGTTTGATAGAAGCACAGGTACTGTTCCAAATACCAACTATGGAAGAGACAAGACCTACACCTTCCTCAGTGAAAGGGACTCGAAACTCCATATTTCCCGCAGAGGAATATATCTGACTAGTAAGAATCTTAAATCCTATGTATTGATATGTCTCCGTAAGGGAACTAAGTGTGTCTAGAACGAAATAAACATGGCAGTGAGAATAAGCTCAAACCCACTATAAAAATGAATTTCAAAACAAAACATAAGAACAGTAAAATTCTTACACAGCACCTTCAGGGGTTCTGATGAAACCTGGAATGACCCTATCTACAATGACAGCTGGATGTGGCATAACGCTGGTCACTTGGGACTGAGAGGATTGGTGAGATTGGGTGAAAAAATGCAGACCCTTTAAAGCAATAATGCCTGCCACGCATTCCATGGTTCCCAACTCTCCAAGTAGAAGGGAATATCACTACAGTTATAACATGTATGGGAACCTAGAGAATGGAAACCATCTGATGGTGAAAGGTTTCTAAAACTCTACTACTTTTTTCTCTCCTTGTGCTCCAGTTTGACATTCCAACTGCTTTACTATCAATCTCCCAACTTCGAGAGTCAGGCCCTATAACCTCCTGGTTCGAACACCTGGAAAATTGTGCAGAGGATATAAGGGAACAGAGAGAACCAATGAGAGAGTAGCTGTAGGCATTTGGACGGCCACATGTCTCTCTAATTTTCCGTCACGAAGAGGAATTAACCAAAGACTCAGCCTGCTCCCCCCCGCAACCAGTATAGGTCCAGAAGCAAAACTGTGGATTTGCGGTCAGCTCACAAAAACGCGAGTTGAAAAATGGAACTCAGGGCCAGAGCAATTCACTAACCTGCAGAGTTATAAAGGACTACTCTCTTCCAAAAATCTGTTGAGGGAAAGCCACGAGGCGGAAGTGAAAATGAGGCAGAGTGGCATGAAACAGATTTCAAGAGGTACATTGGAATCGCCTTTAAACACAGGAAAAGCATCACAACTTCGAAAATAATGGAAATGGTCATAAAGGGCATGTGGGTTTTCACGTGAATATATTCAGGAGAAAACGCATATGCCCTTTTCGGCCAAGCAAGCAAGCAGGCAATGCAAATCTGCATTACAAAGAACTATCACTTTCCACCAGCCAAAAGGGATATCCACAAAATGTGTAAAAACCAGAGAGGCAAGACAGGCACTGGAGAACAGGAAGCATTGTTATGCTGATGGGCGGGATGTAAATTGCCAACTGCCTCTCTGTAGGAGTGCATTGTGTTCCCTAAAACCAGTATACAACAGAGCTACAGAGTCAAGGGCACTTCCAGTCTAGGAAATATACCTTGGGAAAACTGAAAATCAATAAGACAGAGCCACCCCAAAATTTAGGGCTTCACTGCTTACAAGAACCTCAACTTGTGTATACCTTAAATATCCCAGGAAAGACAAAAATGGTTCAAGAAATTTTGGTACTTACGTACGATGGAATATCCCTCAGCCATGAAATCAATTTCATAAGGCCAGTAGCAGCAAAATGAGTGGATTCAGGTTCGATGATTCTAAGTGAAATAAGTCACACAGAAAAAGAAACTTATCATGAGATATCACTTATGAAATTCCTATAAACATGGCCTCACATGAACTGAGTTAGGAAAGATACCAGAGTAACGAATCTTATCATAAGATATCACTCATAGCGGGAATGTACACATGGCTACACATGAACTGATTTACAAACGCAACGGAATCACACATTTAGAAAACAATCTTCTGCCTGCTTAAGGGGAAAGGCGAGGTGGGGTGATGCATAAAATCACAGTTTTAAATTAGCACAGATACCGTTACATAAACCAAGTATGTAATAGACAACACCTACTCCCACCACAATGAACTGGACTCAACACCCCCTATTCATTGCAGAGGAATATGTCTGACTCTCAGTATTTTAAAACATATGTATTCTCATGTCTCCATAAAGGAATCATGTGTGTGTATAACGGCATGAACAGAGCACTGAAATTCAGTTAAACCCACTTATAAAAATAAATTTCAAAAGCAAAATGCAAAAACAGCGAAACAGTGAGAAAGTCTTAAAAATTACGTTCAGGGCCTGTGATGCAACCTGGATTGACCACCTTTACACCCACAGCTGGATGAGACATAAGACTGGACACTTGGGGCTGACAAGATTGCTGAGGTTGTGTGAGCAAAAGAACACCACTTAGAGCAATACTGTGTGCTACCCATTCTAGTGTTCCCAACTCTCCAGGTTTAAGGGAATCTTCCTACAGTTAAAACATGCATGGGAAACCCAGTGGATGGTACACTGTGTAATTGGGAAAGTTTTCTAAAAGGTACCTCATTTTTCCTTTTGTCATGCTCGGCTTCGCCATTCCATCTGCATTACTAAAAATCTCCCCACTTGGAGTGTCAGCGCCTTTAACCTCCTGTTATGCACAGTTTGCAAATTGTGCAGAGGATGAACATGAAGAGGGGGAATAAATGAGAGATTAGCTGTAGGTGTTTGGATGGGCACATGTCACTCTAGTTTCACACCAGGAAGAAGAATTAACAAAAGGCTCAGCCTGAAGCCCCGGAACCAGACTAGGGCTTAAAGCCATCCTGCGGTATTGCAGCCAGCTCACAAAGAGGCGAGTTGAAAAATGGAAATCAGGGGCACAGCAATTCACAAACTTGCAGAGTTATAAAGGACAACTATCATCCAGAAATATATTGAGGAAAGGCAGTGAAGAGGATTTGAATGCAAGGCAGAATTTAAGGAAACAGATTTCAAGAGGTAGATTTGAGTCGTCTTTAAAGCACATGAAAAGCGACAGAATTTCGACAATGTTGCCCTTGGCTGAAAAGGGATTATGTGTATTTTCTTGAATATATTCGGAAAAAAATGCATACGCCCTTTTTGGCTAAGCAAGCCATCAGGCATTGCAAATCCACACTACAGAGAAGTGTCCTTACCTACAGTCAAAAGGGCCATCCACAAATAGTGTAAAAACCACAAATGCAGGACAGGCCATGGAGAAAAGGAAGCCTGGTTACACCGATGGACAGGATGTAAATTGCCAACAGCCTCTCTGGAGAACTGTATGTTGTTTTCTAAAACAGAGCTACAGAGCATAGCACACTTCCACTCATGGGCGTGTGTTTTGGGAAAACTAAAATTCCATAACACACAGCCAGCCCAAACTTTAGGGCTGCTCTGTTTACAAGAACCTCGACTTCAGTACACTTTAAATATCCCAGGAAAGGAAAAATAATCATATAGATGTTGTGGTACTTATATACAATGGAATGTCACTCAGACATAAAATCAATGTCATAAGGCCAATAGCAGCTTAATGAGTGGCTTTAGGTACGATGATGCTAATTGAAATGAGCCACAAAGTAAAAGAAACTTATTGTAATATATCACTTATAGAGGGAAAGTAAACATGGCTACACATGAACTGAATTTCAAAAGAGAACAGAGTTACACATTTAGAAAACACACTTATGCCTCTTTAAGGGGAAAGGTGACGTGGGTTGATGTGTAAAAGCAGAGTTTGAAATGAGCACAGATCCCATTCCATATACCAAATATGTAATAGACAAGACCTACTCCTTTCTCAATGAACTGGACACAAAACACCCTATTCACTGAAGAGGAATATATCTGACTGGTAATAATCTTGAAACCTATGTATTTATATGTCTCCATAATGGAATCAAGTGTATGTAGATTGGCATAAACACAGATCAATGGAACAGGACAGAAAGCCCAGAGATAAACCTACATACCTATGGCTATCTCATCTATGACAAAGGAGCTAAGGATATACAATGGAGGAAACACTGTCTCTTCAGTAATTGGTGCTGGGAAAACTGGACCCCTCCACATAAAAGAATGAAATTAGAACACTCCATAACACCATACACAAAAATAAACTCTAAATTGATTAGAGATCTAAATATAAGACCAGACACTATAAAACACTTAGAGGAAACCATAGGCAGAACACTCTATGACATAAATCACAACAAGATCCTTTTTGACCCACCACTTAGAGAAATGGAAATAAAAACAGAAATCAACAAATGGGACCTAATGAAACTTAAAAGCTTTTACACAGTACAGGAAAACATAAACAAGATGCAAAAACAACCCTCAGAATGGGAGAAAATATTTTCAAATGAAGCAATTGACAAAGGATTAATCTCCTAACTTTACAAGCACCGCATGTAGCTCAATATCACAGAAACAAACAACCCAATCCAAAAACGGGCAGAAGACCTAAATAGACATTTCTCCAAAGAAGATATACAGATTACCAAGAAACACATGAAAGGATGCTGAACATCACTAATCATTAGAGAAATGCAAATCAAAACTACCGTGAGGTATCACCTCACAGCAGTCAGAGTGGCAATCATCAAAAAAATCTACAAAACAATAAACGCTGGAGAGGCCTTTATTGGAGAAAAGGGAACACACTTGCACTGTGGGTGGGAATGTAAATTGATATGGGCACTAGGGAGAACAGTACAGAGGTTCCTTTAAATAACTAACAATAGAAGTACCATACGACACAACAATCCAACTACTGGACATTTGCCTTGCGAAAACCATAATTCAAAAAGAGTTATGTACAAAAATGTTCATTGCAGCTCTATTTGCAATAGCCAGGACATGGAAGCAACCTAAGCGTCCATCGACAGATGAATGGATAAAGAAGATCTGGCACATATATACAATGGAGTATTACTCAGCCATAAAAAGAAGCAAAACTGAGTTATTTGTACTGAGGTGGATGGACTTAGAATCTGTCCTACACAGTGAAGTAAGTCAGAAAGGGAAAAACAAATACTGTATGTTAACAGAGATATACGGAATCTAATGAAGAAAATAAAAAAGATTTTGAACAACCTAGTGGCAGGACAGGATTAAGGACACAGACAAAGAGAAAGGACTTGAGGACACCGGAAGGGGGATGGGTAAGCTGGGATGAAGTGAGAGAGTGGCATGGACATAAATACTTTACCAAATGTAACACCGATAGCTACTGGGAAGCAGCCACATAGAACAGGGAGATCAGCTTGGTGCTTTGTGAGCACATAAAGGGGTGGGATATGGAGTGTGGGAGGGAGATGCAAGAGGGAGGGGATCTGGTGATATTTGTATATGTATAGCTGATTCACTTTGTTATACAGCAGAAACGAACACTCCATTGTAAAGCAATTATACTCCAATAAACGTGTAAAAGGAAAAAAAAAAAAGAAAGCCCAAGGATAAACCTACACACCTATGGTCAACTAATCTATGACAAAGGAAGCAAGACTATACAATGGAGATAAGACAGTCTCTTCAATCATTGGTGCTGGGAAATATGGACAGCTACATGTAAAAGAATGAAATTAGAACACTCCCCAACACCATACGTAAAAAAATATTCACAATGGATTAGAGATCTTAATGTAAGACCAGACAGTATAAAACTCTGAGAGGAAAACTTACGAAGGATACTCTGACGTAAATCACAGCAAGATCTTTGTTGATCCACCTCCTATAGTAATGAAATTAAAAAGAAAACTAAACAGATGGGACCTAATGAAACGTAAAAGCTTTTGCAAAGCAAAGGGAACTACAAACAAGACGAAAAGACAACCCTCAGAATGGCAGAAAATATTTGCAAACGAATCAATGGACAAATGATTAATCTCCAATATATATAAACAGCTCATGCAGCTCAATATTAATAAAACAAACAACCCAATACAAAAATGGAAGAAGATCTAAATAGATATTTCTTCCAAGAAGACATAGAGATGGCCAGTACACACATGAAAATCTGCTCAACATCACTAATTATTAGAGAAATGGAAATCGAAACTACAATGAGGTATCACGTCAAATCATCAGAAAATCTACAAACAACAAATGCTGGAGAGGGTGTGGAGAAAAGGAACCTTCTTCCACTATTGTTGGGAATGTAAATCGATACAGTCTCTATGTAGAACTGTATGGAGGTTCCTTAAAAAAAATTAAAAATAGAATTACCATATAATCCAGCAATCCCACTACTGGGCATATACCCAGAGAAAACCATAAATCAAAAAGACACATTCACCACAATGTTCATTGCAGCACTATTTACAGTAGCCATGTAATGAAAGCAACCTAAGTGCCCACAGACAGACGAATGGATAAAGATATGGTACATATATACAATGGAATGTTACTCAGCCATACATAGGAATGAAATTGGGTCATTTGTAGAGACCTTGATGGATCTAGAGACTGTCATACAGAGTGAAGTAAGTCAGAAAGAGAAAAACAAATATTGTATATTAATGCATATATGTGGAACCTAGAAAAATGGTACAGATGAACCGGTTTGCAGGGCAGAGATAGAGACACAGATGTAGAGAACAAACATATGGACACCAAGGGGGGAACACCATGTGAGGGTGGTGGTGGGATGAATTGGGAGACTAGGATTCACATGTGCACACTTATATGTATAAAATAGATATCCAATAAGAACCTGCTGTATAAAATGAATAAATAAATTTAAAAAAAATTAAAAATAAATAAATAATATTTAATAAAATAAAACAGAAAAAAAGTTTTTCCCTTCACATAGATGTCTTTATATTAATGCATTATTTCCATGTTTATATCTGCAAATTTATAAAAAAAGAGGAATAAATAAAATCTACCTTGAACCAAAAAGAAAAAAAGGAAAAAAAAAAAAAAAAACAAACAGAACCCACCAGTTATACAGAGGAAAATCGTACAAGGGCACTTGCTCCAGTGGTAAAAAATTCTTAAGTTGGTCAGAGTTGGGAAATCGTCTCCCATGCAGTCAGCAGCACTCCCCACGACAAGGAGCATCCTCACTGCAAAGCTGGGGGACTGTGTCGAGGCGTCTGTGAGTAAATGTGAGCTGAGCCCCAGTCCTGCTGCAGCTGAACTCTTCCCACCCTTTCCAGGTAAAACACCTGAATATGTACAAGCACTTGCAAGCCTAGAAGAAGGGCTGTGGAGCCACACCAGCGACAGCACGCAGGCTGACTTGGTGCCTGCAGGCCAGCCAGGATGGTCCTGGCCCCAGAAGCTCTTCTGGAGGCTTTCCATTTCCCTTCCTGAGATACCCCTCCTGCCATGGCCCCCACTGCTTTTTTACTTCCTCACCTCTGCCTGGGGAGAAATTCCAGCAGCAGGTATGGATGACACATCCTCTTCTTTAGCAGGTGGCAGCCTGGCAACTCCTGCAGAAAGTCCAGCAGAGCCCCCCTCACACTGGGCCACCCACAAAGCCACGGCCTCTCCCTCCCTCCCACCACCCCAGCCCTGACACTGCTGACGGGGCAGAGAATATGGCGTCAGGCACAGCTACAGGGGCTCTTGCTGACTGGAGAGGTGTTTATATTGACCTCAACACAGGCACACCTGGGGAGGGCCGGCAGGCAGTGTCAGGCTGCCCAAATCAGCCAATCCTCACCCCTCAGGGGCTCACAGTTGCAGAAAATGAAACTTGCTAAACGGGTCTGTCCCAAGGAACAGGTGTGGGCTCTTGAGAGTCAGGCTAGACAAGGGGCTGCAGCTGCGGCTTGTTTTCTTATCATTTTATCTGGTCCATGAGTGGAAAACAACTTCAAGAAGACCCTATCCTAATGAGAGGAACCCAGGAGTCAGGGAGAGGAGTGATGGTGGGTGGAGACAGAGGCCTGGTGCCCTGGCTGCAGTGGAAGTGTCTGGAAGACCAGGCAGAGAGAGGCTGCACAGAGTGATAGCCAGGGTCACAGACCTGTCAGAGCTGCTGTTTGTTAGTTCAAGTCCTGCTCTGAGGTGTTCTGTGTCAGCTGTGAGCGACAGGTGAGCTGGGGGTTCTCTGCAAGGTGGGCTATGTGCACAGTTCCTGTGTGTCCAGCCCTGCTGGGGTACCTGCCCAGGGGAGCTCCGTATCCTTGGAAGGGCCTGACTATTATAGCCCCATGGGCTGCTGGGTAGCTGCACAGGTGATCTCCATACCCTGGGAGGGACTTGAACATGAGAGCCCCGTGGGCTGTGGGGTGGGGGGTGCAGCCCAGGTGAGCTCCATATCCTGGGATTGGCCTTACCACGAGAGCCCCATGGGCTGCTGGAGACCTGGTAAAGGATATCAGGACAGTCAGTTAAGCCACCGAGGATATACATCCAGTAGCTCCTATTTCCTACTCCCTGCTGCTCATTCTACCATCCACCAGGCCATGGCATTCTGTATTACACTTCAATGATGCCTTCTTCTGTATTCCATTCATCTCAGAGTCACAAGAGTTTTTGGCTTGTGTGTGGTAGGACACAACATGCAACACAAGCAATAATGCTGGGCCGTCCTGCCCCAATGGTTCAAAAATCCCCACACCATCATTGTGGAAATGTCCTCTAAAGACCTAAAAGTTCTACCTCTGTAAAAGGGAACCCTCCTTCAATATGCAGATGACATTCTGATCGCCAGGCCTACTAAAGACGCCTCTGAACTACCTAGCCAAGAAAGGATAGAAGGTGTCCAAGAAAAAGGCTCAAATATCCCAGGCTCAGGTGACATGACTGGGCTTCATTCTCACAGATATTCAGAGAAACGCATCCCAGGTTAGGGAAGAAGCCATTTGCATCCTTACCTCTTCTAAAACTAGAAGACAGCTTAGGGGTTCCTGGGGAGGCCAAGGTTTTCTGCATCTGGATCCCTAACTACAGTCTAATAGCTGGGCCTCTACATGAAACACTGACACGAAAAGTTGATGATCCTTTTGAATAGAATCCAGAAGCAGCCTTTCAAGAATGGAAAGATCAGTCAATTCAGACCCTTGCCCAGGAACTCGCTAATTTAGCTAAACCCTTTGACCTTTACATACCCGGTCAAAGGTTAATTGCCCTTGTAGCCTTAGTGCAAAAACTGGGACCACTTGAAATGGAGCAACATAAGAATGCCCTTCAGGTATGATAAACTATGGTCACCAAGGGCTTTGCCCACTGACTCATCAGGCCAGGATACTGGGGTATCTAAAAAGGTGGAAATCAGCAGCCCACAAGGCCAGCTCCCTCCTAAGGGAAAAGGACCCCAAGTCGTGATCCTAACCACCCATCATGCCCTGAAGTTGCAGGGGTCGCTCTGTGGACACACTGACCTCGAGTGAGGATGCCCTCCAAATCCAACATCCAGAGAGACAAATGGGGGCAACGGGCCCCCAAGATGACTCCTGTGACCATCACTTGACCTGGAGTTTCTCTCAGAAAACAACAAGACTGTGCCCCGAAAGAGCAGACTACTGCTTGCAGGACTTACTGCACCCAGAGGGGAGCTAATAAGCTTGGCGGGGGAAATGTATATCACGCTTTCACAATAGAAAACCCTACAGACACCGCGGTGATGGTGGCCAATATGACCGGCAGGACTGCTGGCTACTTCTAAAGGCCGTTGACTCAGTGGACGTCATGGTCCTGGATCATCACTGACCCTGGACTGTCTGGGAGTTGCGCAGGCCGTGTTCTGACACATGGTGCTGTTTGTACATTAATTCAGGGACCTAATTAAAGAAAGCACAGACTACTGGTCAGAGCATCTAGGCTGGCAAAAACCTTCAGCCTAAGGTCGCCGAACAAATGTGGGGTGGGGTGAAACCTGCCACTTCAGCATCTCTGCACATCTCTTTCCTGGACACTTAAAGGTCATCAGAATCTATAACACTTCCAATGCTGGTGCTCAGGCGTACGAGAAGTAAGGCAGGAAGCCTTGGGACAATCAACCTCACCTGGAGGCTGGTCGGGAGACGTTTTGCCCCTCCCCTCAAGTATCAGGGCTCCCACCACAGCATGAAGCAGTTACAAAAGAGGGGTCTGCACCCTCAACACCCCAAGAATGAGGAACGGAACAAAAAGCAGAGGAGGTGTTCGTGTCTGGCAACGTTCATTAAAAATTCCTGGGAGATAAAAAGAGAATCTGGGCAATAAAATAAAGTCTAAGCTGTTTTTCCTTTGTGCTTTGTCTAATTTCACGCGCTCCTAGGGTTCCGCATGCAGAGGTCCCACACCCGGCACTTCAGACCCGATTTCGTAGTGCAGAATGGCTGGGTCATCACCTCAGCTAGTGGGGTCCCATGCAGACTCCACGGCATAGAGCCTGAGCTTCAGCCAACCCAGCCCTCGAGAGCTCCATCCCCTCCCTCCCACTGATGCTGCTGGGATCCCTACACAGCATCCCAGCCCACAGCCCGTGGGGGAGTGCAAACTCTCACCTCTCCATTCTGTTTTCAAAATAATGTTTCCTTTGCTTCTGAACCAAACTCAGTCTTGATCTGTTGGCTCCAATGACACTGGGCAAGGGGATTTCTGTTGGCGTCCACTCTGGAGGATCAGTAACAGATATTGAGAACACTGTAACTTCAATGAACAGATGTGTGAGCCAAACTGTAGTTAACACAGAGCAGTGTATAATGCTTGGGTAAAATAAGATTTTTCTAAGACTAACCTTTGATATTTCCATCACTTTACTATAAGCAAGTTCAGTGAAGACGTCTGTCTTATTTGTCAGGTCAACATTAGAGAAATGAAGTGATTTATTTCCATGGATGTACATCGAATACTCTTGGCTGAGGCTTCAATCTTGTTTTGAATGCTTTTCCATTGAAAATGATACCTCTCTTTCAGCTCCCCCATTTCTGAGAAGTATAAAATCTTATAATTTATTATTACCAAAGGGGAAAGGTAGGAAAAGGATTAAATTAACAGTGTGGGATTAACACATACACACTGCTATGTATAAAATAGATCATCAACAAGGAACTACTGTATAGCACAGGGAACTACACTGAATATTTTGCAATAACCTATAAGGGGAAATAATCTGAAAAATAATAGATATTTTTATTGACATCGTCTATCAAAGACAGATAAAATGTAACCTAAGCAAGGCCGATGGTGAACGCTTCTGACCCTGAAGATTTCAATCATCTAAAGTTTGGGCTCTGCCTATTTCCCAAGGCGCTTAATGGACATACGTGTAGCCGTAGCTTAAAAATTCCCCAGTTTGGGGTACGGGGAGGCACTGATTTGGAAAAATCCCTGGTGTTCTCCTTCCATGCACTGGACCCTTCCTACAGCTAAAACATGCCTGTCACACCTAGAGGATGGTACACCATTTGATCGGAAAGTGTTTGGAAAAGGCACCTCATCTCCTCATCTTCTGGTGCTCGGGTTCACCCCTCCAGCATCTTTCCTGACAATCTCCTCACTTGGGGATATCAGCACCGTCAACATCCTGTTGCACACAGTTTGTAATTTGTCCAGAGGATGAAGTGGAAGGATGAGAAAAATTTAGAGACAAGTCTTAGGTGTTCGGACAGGCACATGCCACTCTAATTTCCAATCCGGAAGACAAATTCATCAAAGGCTAGAATTGCCCACGGAAACAGAATAGGGCTAGAGGAAATCCCGCTGTTTTGTGTCCAGTTTCCAAAAACACAAGTTGAAAAATGGAACTCAGGGGCACTAAAATTCATGAAACTGCAGAGTTGAAAATATCTATCGTCGAAAAATGTCTTGAGGTAAGTCATAGAAAAGGACTTGTAAGCAAGGGAGAGTGGCAGGAAACAGATTTGAAGAGGTAGAAAGGACTCCCCATTAAAGCACAAGAAAAGGGGCTGAACATCGCCAATGTTGCAGTTGGCCCAAAAGGGCATATGCAATTTTTTCTGAATATATTCAAGTAAAGGCCATACACACTTTTTATCCAACCAAACAGGTGGGCACTGGAAATCAATACTACAAAATGTATCACTTCACATCAGTCAGAAGGGCCATCCACATAAAGTGTAAACACCAGAAATGCAGGACAGGGTGAGGAGAAAAGGGAGCCCTGTGAGGCTGATAGTGGAATTGTAATTTGCCAACGGCCACTATGGCGAAGTGTATTGTGTTTGCTAAAACATCTAAAAGATGAGCTACAGAGCATAGGGCACTTGCACTCATTGACGTATCTGCATTGTGATGAAAAGTTCATGGAGCATTGTGGTGACAAATTTCACAGATACTTGTGATGATGAGGGCATTGACTATTGTGATGACACAGGTCATGAAACCTTGTGATGACGGGACACACGGAGCATTGTGATGACTGGGGTCATGTAGCATTGTGATGACAGGGGCATGGAGCATTGGTCTGACAAGTTTCATGGATAATTGTGTTGACAGTGGGCATGACACATTGTGATGACAAGGGAATGGAGCATTGTGATGACAAGGTCATGGATTATGGTGAAGACAGGTGTCAGGGAGCATTGTGATGGCATATTTCATGTACCATTGTGATGACAATGGCATGGAGCATTGTGATGCCAAGTGTTATGAATGATTGTGATGACAAAGGTAATGGAGCATTGTGATGACAAGGGATGGAGCATTGTGATGACAAGGGTATGGAGCATTGTGATGACAACGGCCATTGAGAATTTTGATGAAAATGTTGTGAAGCATTGTGATGACAAAGGCATGGGGCATGCTATGAAAGGGGTCATGGGGCATTGCGATGACAAGTGCATGGAGAATTGTGATGACAAGAGCATGTTAAACTGTGATGAGAACTGTCATGGAACATTGTGATGACAAGGACGTGAAGAATTGTGATGACAAGGGACATGGAGCATTGTGATGGCCAGGACATGGAGCATTGTGATGGAAAGACCGTGGAGCACTGTGATGAGAAGACCATGGATAATTATAGTGACGAGCATCATGGAGCACTGTAATGACAAGGGTCATGGAGCATTGTGATGATACGTCTCATTGAGCATTGTGATGACAGGGGTCATGGATCATTGTGATGACAAGGGTCATGGATCATTGTGATGACAAGCTTGTGGAGTATTGTGATGACAAAGCATTTAACACTGTGATGGGAAGTGTCATGGAACATAGTTATGCCAAGAACGTGGATAATTGTGATGACAGGGAACATGGAGCATTGTGATGACCAGGGCATGGAGAATTGTGATGGCAAGACCGTGTAGCATTGTGATGAGAAGACCATGGATAATTGTGATGATGAGCGCCATGGAGCGCTATAATGACAAAAGGTATGGAGAATTGTGATGACAGTGGCCATGGAGCATTGTGACGAAAAGGGTCATGGAGCATTTTGATGACAAGGGTGTGGAGCATTGTGATGAGAAGACCATGGATAATTGTGAATGACGAGCGTCATGGAGCACTGTAATGACAAGGGGTATGGAGCATTGTGATGACAGTGCTCATGGAGCATTGTGATGACAAGTGTCATGGAGCATTCTGATGACAAGCTTGTGGAGTATTGTAATGACAATGGCATGGAGCATTGTGATGAAAAGGGCATGGAGCATTGTGATGAAAAATGCATGGAGGCTTTTCATGACAGTGTTCAAGGAGCATACTGATGACAAGTGTCAGGGAGCATTGTGATGACAAGTGTATTGAGAATTGTGATGACAAATATCATGGAGCATTCTGACGACAAGGGCATGGAGTATTGTGATGACAGGAATCATGGAGCGTTGTGATGACAAGTGTTATGGAACATTGTGATCACATGGGTTTGGAGCATTGTGAAGACAGAGGGCATGGATCATTTTGATTTCAAGGAGCATGGAGCATTGTGAGGAAAAGGGCATGAAGCAAGGTGATCCCAAGTTTCATGGAGGATTGTGATGACAATGGAAATGGTGTATTGTGATGACAAGCGCATAGGGCATTGTAATGACAAGGTCATGTAGCATTTTGCTGACAAAGGCATGGAGCATTGTAATGACGTGTGTCATGGAGCACTGTGATGACAAGCGTCACGGATCATTGTGAATACCGGGGTCATGGAGCATTGGGATGACAAGTACATGGATAATTGTGATGACAGTGTCATGGAGCACTGGGCTGAAAATTTTCATGGAGTGTTGTGATGACAGGGGTCATGGAGCAGTGTGATGACTAGGGAATGGAGCATTGTGATGACAAGTGTCCCGGATCATTGTGTCGTCAGGTGTCATGGAATGATGTGATGACAGTGGTCATGGAGCTTTGAGATGATATTGGCCATGGAGCATTTTGTTGAATAGGTCGTGGAACATTTGGCTGAAAATATTCATGGATTATTGTGATGACAGGGGTCATAGAGCATTGTGATGACAAGGTATTGGAGCATGGTGATGACAAGGTCCTGGAGCATTGTGATGAGAAGACCATGGATACTTATGATGACAATTCTCATGGAGCATTCTGATGAAAAGGGGCATGGAGCATTGCGATGATTAGGGCATGGAACACTGTGATACATCGGTCATGGGTCATGGAGCTTTGTGATGACAAGTCATGGAGCATTGTGATGACAAGGGCATGGATCATTGTGATGACAGGGCCATGGAGCTTTGGTCTGACAAGATTCATAGATTATTGTGATGACAGTGGACATGGTGCACTGTGATGACAAGGGCATGGATCATTTTGAAGAGAAGGTCATGGAGTATTGTGAAGACAGGTGTCAGGGAGCATTGTGATGACATATGTCATGGTCCATTGCGATGAAAATGGCTGGGAGTATTGTGATGCCAAATGTAATGAAGGATTGTGATAACAAATATAAAGGAGCATTGTGATGACTAGGGCTTGGAGCATTATGATGACAATGGCCACTGAGAATTTTCATGACAAGCTCGTGAAGCATTGTGATGACAAGGTCCTGGAGCATTGTGATGAGAAATGCATAGAGACTTGTGATGACAATGGTCATGGAGCATTTTGATGACAAGCTTGTGGAATATTCTGATGACAATGGCATGGAACATTGTGATGAAAACTGCATGGGTCATTGTGAGGAAAAATGCATGGAGCCTTTTCGTGACAGGGTTCATGGAGCATTCTGATGACAAGTGTCAGGGAGCACTGTGATGACAAGTGTATTGAGAATTGTGATGACAATGGTCATGGAGCATTTTGATGAAAAGTGCATGGAGTATTGTGATGACAGGCATCATGGAGCGTTGTGATGACAAGTGTTATGGAACATGGTGATCACAAGTGTTTGGAGCATTGTCATGACACAGGTCATGGATCATTTTGATTTCAAGAAGCATGGAGCATTGTGATGACAAGGGCATGAAACAATGTGATACCAAGGTTCATGGAGGATTTTGATGACAATGGTAATGGAGTATAGTGATGACAAGCACATAGAACATTGTAATGACAAGTTCATATAGCATTTTGCTGACAAAGGCATGGAGCATTGTGATCACAGGTGTCATGGAGCACTGTGATGCCATGCGTCACAGAGCATTGTGAATACATGGGTCATGGAGAATTGGGATGAAAAGGGCATGGATCATTGTGATGAAAAGCGTCATGGAAGATTGGGCTGAAAATGTTCATGGAGTATTGTGATGACAGGGGTCATGGAGCATTGTGATGACAAGAGTCCCGGATCACTGTGTTGTCAGGGGTAATGGAGGGTTGTGATGACAGTGGCCATGGAGCATTGTGATGATATTGGTCCTGGAGCATTGTGATGAGAAGAACATGGAGACATGTGATGACAAGTCTCATGGAGTATTCTGATGAAAAGGGGCATGGAGCATTGTGATTACAGTGGTCTTGGGGCATTGTTATGACAAGGGCATGGAGCATTGTGAAGAGAAGGACATGGAGCATTCTGATGAATGTGTCATGGAGCACTGTTATGACAAGTGCATGGAGCATTGTGATTACAGGTGTTTTGGAGCACTGTGATGAAAAGGGCATGGATCATTGTGATGAAAAAGGCATGGAGCCTTGTCATGACAGTGTTCAAGGAGCATACTGATGACAAGTGTCAGGGAGCATTGTGATGAAAAGCGTATTGAGCATTGTGATGACTAAGGTTATGGAGCATAGTGATGAGAAGACCATGGATAACTGTGATTATGAGCATCATGGGGTGTTGTGATGATAAGTGTTATGGAATATTGTGATCACAACGGTTTGGAGCATGGTGATGACAGAGGTCATGGAGCATTTTGATTTCATTGTGATGACAATAGCCTGAAGCATTATGATGATGGGCATGGTGCATTGTGATGATAGGATTCATGGAGCTTTGAGATGAAAATGGGCATCGAGCATTTTGATAACAAGGGTCTTGGAGCATTGTGATGACAAGGGCATGGAGCATTGTGATGAGAAGGCCATGGAACATTCTGATGACATGCGTCATGGAGCTTTGTGATGACAAGGGCATGGAGCATTGTGATTACAGGGGTCTTGGAAAATTCTGATGACAAGTGTCATGGAGCCTTGTGAATGACAAGGCCGTGGAACATTGTGATGGCAGGGGTCATGGAACATTGTTATGACAGGTGTAATGGAGCATTGTGATGAGAAGGGCAGGAAGCATTGTTGTGAAATGTTTCATGGATTATTGTGATGAGAGTGGGCATGGAGCATTGTGATGACAAGAGCACAGAACGCTGTGATACATGGGTCATGGAGGATTGTAATGACAAGGGCATGGAGCATTGTGATGAGAAGGGCATTGAGCATTGTGATGACAAGTGTCATGGAGCTTTGTGATGACAAGGGCATGGAGCAATGTGCTGAGAGGGTTCATGGAGCATTGTGATGACAATGACATGGAGCATTGTGATGTCAAGTGTCATGGAGTTTTGTGATGACAAAAGTCATGGAGCATTTTGATGACAAGGGCATGGTGCATTGTGATGAGAAGGGCAGGGAGCAGTTTGAGGACAGGGTCATGCAGCAATTTGATGAAAATTGTAATGGAACCTTTTGATGACAGTTGTTATAGAACATTGTGATGTCAGGGGTCATGGAGCTTTGGGATGAAAAGTGTCATGGAGCATTTTGATGACAGGAGTTGTGGAACACTGTGATGTCAGGGGTCATGGAACATTGTGATGATAAGGGGATTTAGCATTGTGATGACAGGGGTCAAGGAACATTGTGATTACAGGGGTGAGGGAGTAATGTGATGACTAGTGATGGAACATTATGATGTCTCATGTGAGAGAGCATTTTGATGAGAAGTGCATGGAGCATTGGGATTACAAGGTTTATGGAGCATATCGATGACAAGGTTGTGGACCATTGTGATGAAAAGCGCGTGGCACATTGTGATGACAAGGGTCATGGAGCATTGTTCTGACAGAGGCATGGAGCATTGTGATGACAAGGGTCACGGAGCATTGTGATGAAAAGTTCATGGAACATGGTGGTTACAAAGGTCACAAAGCCTTGTGATGACGCGGGCATGAACCATTGTGATGACAAACGTTATGTAGCGCTGTGATGACTGGATTCACGGATCATTGTGATGACAGGGGTCATGGAGTATTGTGATGAAAATGGCATGGAGCATTGTGATGACAGAGGTCATGGAGAATTTTGATTTCATTGTGCTGACAATAGGCGGAAGCATTATGATGATGGGCATGATACATTGTGATGACAGGGTTCATGGAGCATTGAGATGAAAAGGGGCATGGAGCACTGTGATTACAGGGGTCTTGGAGCATTGTGATGACTAGGGCATGGAGCATTGTGATGAGAAGGCCATGAAGCATTCTGATGACATGCGTCATGGAGCTTTTTGATGACAAGGGCATGTAGCATTGTGATTACAGGGATCTTGGAGCATTGTGATGAAAAGGGCATGGATTATTGTGATGAAAAAGGCATGGAGCCTTGTCATGACAGGGTTCAAGGAGCATACTGACGACAAGTGTCAGGGAGCATTGTGATGACAAGTGTATTGAGCATTGTGATGACAAAGATCATGGAGCATTGTGATGAGAAGACCATGGATAATTGTGATGATGAGCGCCATGGGGTGTTGTGATGATAAGTGTTATGGAACATTGTGATCACAAGGATTTGGAGCATTATGATGATAGAGGTCATGGAGAATATTGATTTCATTGTGATGACAATAGCCTGAAGCATTATGATGATGGGCATGGTGTATTGTGATGACAGGGTTCATGAAGCATTGAGATGAAAAAGGGCATGGAGAATTGTGTTTACAGGCGTCTTGGAGCATTTTGCTGACAAGGGCATGGAGCATTGTGATGAAAAGTCCATGGAACATTCTGATGACATGCGTCATGGAGCTTTGTGATGACAAGGGCATGGAGCATTGTGATTACAGGGGTCTTCAGCATTGTGATGACAAGTGTCATGGAACCTTGTGATGTCTAGGCCGTGGAACATTGTGATGGCAGTGGTCATGGTGCATTGTTATGAGAGGGGTAATGGAGCATTGTGTTGAGAAGGGCATGAAACTTTGGTCTGAAATGTTTCATAGATTATTGTGATGAGAGTGGGCATGGAGCATTGTGATGAGAAGGGTATGGAACACTATGATACATGGGTCATGCAGGATTGTAATGACAAGGGCATGGAGCATTGTGATGAGAAGGGCATCGAGCATTGTGATGACAAGTGTCATGGAGCTTTGTGATGACAAGGGCATTGAGCAATGTTATGAGAGGGTTCATGGAGCATTGTGATGACAATGACATGTAGAATTGTGATGCCAAGGGTCATGGAGCTTTGTGATGACAAGTCCTGGAGCATTTTGATGACAACAGCATGGTGCATTGTGATGAGAAGGGCAGGGAGCGTTTTGATGACCGGGTCATGCAGCAGTTTGATGAATAGTGTAATGGAATATTTTGATGGCAGGTGTTATAGAACATTTTGATGTCAGGGGTCTTGGAGCTTTGGGATGAAAAGGGTCATGGAGCATTTCGATGACAGGTGTCATGGAACATTGTGATGATAAGGGGATGTAGCAGTGTGATGACAGGGTCATGGAACATTGTGATTACAGGGGTGAGGGAGTATTGTGATGACTACTGATGGAACACTGTGATATCTCTGGTGAGAGAGCTTTTTAATGAGAAGTGCATGGAGCATTGTGATTACAAGGTTTATGGAGCATTGCAATGACAAGTGTGTGGACCGTTGTGATTTAATGCGCGTGGCACATTGTGAAGACAATGGTCATGGAGCATTGTTCGGCAAAAACCTGGAGCATTGTGATGACAAGTGTCACAGAGAATTGTGATGAAAAGTTCATGCAGAATTGTGGTTACAAAGGTCACAGAGCCTTGTGATGACACGGGCATGGACCATTGTGATGACAAACGTTATGAAGCATTGTGATGACTGGAGTCATGGAGCATTGTGATGACAGGGGTCATGGAGCATTGTGATGACGTGTCATGGAGCATAGTGCTGACAAGCGGTTGGAGCATTGTGATGACAAGGGTCATGGAGCATTGTGCTGAGAAAGGCATAGTGCATTGTGATGACAAGGGCCAAAGAGCATTGTGATGAAATGTTCATTGAGCATTGTGATTAAAAAGGTCACAGAGACTGTTGATGACGAGGACATGGACCATTGTGATGACAAAGGTCATGAAGCATTGTGATGACTGGAGTCAAGGAGCATTGTGATGACAGGGGTCATGGAGGATTGTGATAAAAAGGGCATGGAGCATTGTGATGACAAGGGCATGCAACATTGGTCTAATAAGTTTCATGGATTATTGCAATGACAGTTGGAATGGCACATTGTGATGACAAGGGCATGGAGCATTGTGATGACCAGGTCATGCAGTACTGTGAAGACAGGTGTCAGGGAGCATTGTGATGACATATATAATGGCCCATTGTGATGACAGTGGCATGGAACTTTGTGATGCCAAGTGTCATGGAGGATTCTGATGACAAAGGTAATGGAGCATTGTGATGACAATGGCTTTGAGCATTGTGATGAAAAGGGTCAGGGAGCATTGTGCTGACAAGTGCATGGAGAATTGTGATGACAAGGGTCATGGAGCATTCTGATGAAAGGCTTGTGGAGTATTTTGATGAAAATGGCATGGAGCATTGTGATGAAAACGGCATGGGGCATTGTGATGAAAGAGACATGGAGCCTTTTCGTGACAGGTTTTAAGGAGCATTCTGATGACAAGTGTAAGGGAGCAATGTGATGACATGTGTATTTAGAATTGTAATGACAAACATCATGGAGCATTGTGATGAAAAGGGCATGGAGTATTGCGATGACAGGCATCATGGAGCATTGTGATGGCAAGTTTTATGGAACATTGTGATCACAAGGGTTTGGAGCATTGTGAGGACAGAGGTCATGCATCATTTTGATTTCCAGGAGCATGGAACATTGTGATGACAGGGGCATGAAGCAATGTGATCCCAAGGTTCATGGAGGATTTTGGTGACAATGGAAAAAGAGTATTGTGATGACAAGCACATAGAGCATTGTAATGACAAGGTCATGTAGCATTTTGCTGACAAAGGCATGGAGCATTGTGATGACATGTGTCATGGAGCACTGTGATAACAAAGGTCAGGGAGCATTGTGAATACAGGTGTCATGGAGAATTGGGATGACGAGGGCATGGATCATTGTGATGACAAAGGTCATGGAGCACTGGGCTGAAAATGTTCATGGAGTGTTGTGATGACAGGGGTCATGGAGAATTGTGATGACTACGGAATGGAGCATTGTGATGACAAGAGTCCCGGATCATTGTGTTGTCAGGTGTCATGGAGTGTTGTGATGACAGTGCTCATGGAGCATTGTGATGATATTAGCCATGGAGCATTGTGATGAGTAGGTCGTGGAGCACTGGGCTGAAAATGTTCATGGATCATTGTGATGACAGGGGTCATGGAGAATTGTGATGACAAGGGAATGTAGCATGGTGATGACAAGGTCCTGGAGCATTGTGATGAGAAGACCATGGAGACTTGTGATGACAAGTCTCATGGAGCATTCTGATGAAAAGGGGCATGGAGCATTGTGATTACAGGGGACTTGGAGCATTGTGATGACTAGGGCATAGAGCATTGTGATGAGAAATCATTCTGATGACATGCATCATGGAGCTTTTTGATGACAGGGGCATGTAGCATTGTTATTACAGGGATCTTGGAGCATTGTGATGAAATGGGCATGGATTATTGTGATGAAAAAGGCATGGAGCCTTTTCATGACAGGGTTCAAGGAGCATACTGACGACAAGTGTCAGGGAGCATTGTGATGACAAGTGTATTGAGCATTGTGATGACAAAGATCATGGAGCATTGTGATGAGAAGACCATGGATAATTGTGATGATGAGCGTCATGGGGTGTTGTGATGATAAGTTTTATGGAACATTGTGATCACAAGGGTTTGGAGCATTATGATGACAGAGGTCATGGAGAATATTGATTTCATTGTGATGACAATAGCCTGAAGCATTATGATGATGGGCATGGTGTATTGTGATGACAAGGTTCATGGAGCATTGAGATGAAAAGGGCCATGGAGGATTGTGTTTACAGGCTTCTTGGAGCATTTTGCTGACAAGGGCATGGAGCATTGTGATGAAAACGCCATGGATCATTCTGATGACATGCGTCATGGAGCTTTGTGATGACAAGGGCGTGTAGCTTTGTGATAACAGGGGTCTTCAGCATTGTGATATCAAGTGTCATGGAACCTTGTGATGACTAGGCCGTGGAACATTGTGATGGCAGTTGTCATGGTGCATTGTTATGACAGAGGTAATGGAGCATTGTGATGAGAAGGGCATGAAACTTTTGTGTGAAATGTTTCATGGACTTTTGTGATGAGAGTGAGCATGGAGCATTTTGATGACAAGTGTACGGAACACTATGATACATGGGTCATGCAGGATTTTAATGACAAGGGCATGGAGCATTGTGATGAGAAGGGCATTGAGCATTTTGATGACAAGTGTCATGGAGCTTTGTGATGACAGGGCATGGAGAAATGTGATGAGAGGGTTCATGGAGCATTGTGATGACAATGACATGGAGCATTGTGAGGCCAAGTGTCATTGAGCTTTGTGATGACAATTCATGGAGTATTTTGATGACAAGGGCATGGTGCATTGTGATGAGAAGGGCAGGGATAATTTTGATGACCGGTTCATGCAGCAATTTGATGAAAAGTGTAATGGAACATTTTGATGGCAGGGGTTATAGAATATTGTGATGTCAGGGGTCTTGGAGCTTTTGGATGAAAATGGTCATGGAACATTTTGATGACAGGGGTTATGGAACATTGTTATATCATGGGTCATGGAGCATTGTGATGACAAGGGCATGGAGCATTGTGATGAAAAGGCCATGGATCATTCTGATGACATGCGTCATGGAGCTTTGTGATGACAAGGGCGTGTAGCTTTGTGATAACAGGGGTCTTCAGCATTGTGATATCAAGTGTCATGGAACCTTGTGATGACTAGGACGTGGAACATTGTGATGGCAGTTGTCATGGTGCATTGTTATGACCTAGGTAATGGAGCATTGTGATGAGAAGGGCATGAAATTTTTGTGTGAAATGTTTCATGGACTTTTGTGATGAGAGTGAGCATGGAGCATTTTGATGACAAGTGTACGGAACACTATGATACATGGGTCATGCAGGATTTTAATGACAAGGGCATGGAGCATTGTGATGAGAAGGGCATTGAGCATTGTGATGACAAGTGTCATGGAGCTTTGTGATGACAAGGGCATTGAGCAATGGGATGACAGGGTTCATGGAGCATTGTGATGACAATGACATGGAGCATTGTGATGCCAAGGGTCATGGAGCTTTGTGATGACAATTCATGGAGTATTTTGATGACAAGGGCAAGGTTCATTATGATGAGAAGGCCAGGGATAATTTTGATGACCGGTTCATGCAGCAATTTGATGAAAATTGTAATGGAATATTTTGATGGCAGGGGTTATAGAACATTGTGATGTCAGGGGTCTTGGAGCTTTTGGATGAAAAGGGTCATGGAGCATTTTGATGACAGGGGTTATGGAACATTGATATGTCATGGGTCTTGGAACATTGTGATGAAAAGGGGATGTAGCAGTGTGATGACAGGGTCATGGAACATTGTGATAACAGGGTTGAGGGAGTATTGTGATGACTAGTGATGGAACATTTTGATATCTCTGCTGAGAGAGCATTTTGATGAAAAGTGCATGGAGCATTGTTCTGACAAAGACATGGAGCATTTTGATGACAAGGTTCACTGAGCATTGTGATGAAAATTTCATGGAGCATTGTGGTTACAAAGGTCACAGAGCCTTGTGATGACGCGGGCATGGACCATTGTGATGACAAACGTTAGGAAGCATTTTGATGACTGGAGTCACGGAACATTGTGATGACAAGGGTAATGGAGCATTGTGCTGAGAAAGGCACAGAGCATTGTGATGACAAGGGTCAAAGAGCATTGCGATGAAAATTTCATGGAGCATTGTGGTTAAAAAGGTCACAGAGACTGTTGATAAAGAGGGCATGGACCACTGTGATGACAAAGGTCATGAAGCATTGTGATAACTGGATTCAAGGACCATTGTGATCACAGGGTTCATGGAGCATTGTGATGACAGGGGCATGGAACATTGGTCTAATAACTTTCAAGGATTATTGCGATGACATTTGAATGGCGCATTGTGATGACAAGGGCATGGAGCATTGTGATGACCAGGTCATGCAGTATTGTGAAGAAATGTGTCAGGGAGCATTGTGATGACATATGTAATGGCCCATTGTGATGACAATGGCATGGAGCATTGTGATGCCAAGTGTCAAGGAGGATTCTGATGACAAAGGTAATGGAGCATTGAGATGACAATTGCTTGGAGGATTGTGTAGACAAGGGTCAGGGAGCATTGCGCTGACAAGTGCATGGAGAATTGTGATGGCAAGGGTCATGGAGCATTCTGTTGACAAGCTTGTGGAGCATTGTGGTTACAAAGGTCACAGAGCCTTGTGATGACGCAGGCATGGACCATTGTGATGACAATCGTTATGAAGCATTGTGATTACTGGAGTCACAGAGCACTGTGATGACAGGGGTCATGGAGCATTGTGATGACAAGGGCATGGAGCATTGTGATGACAATGACATGGAGCACTGTGATGTCAGGGTCATGGAGCTTTGTGATGACAAAAGACACGGAGCATTTTGATGACAAGGGTATGGTGCATTGTGATGAGAAGGGCAGGGAGCATTTTGATGACCGTGTCATGCAGCAGTTTGTTAAAAAGTGTAATGGAACATTTTGATGGCAGGGGTTATAGAACATTGTAATGTCAGGGGTCTTGGAGCTTTGGAATGAAAAGTTTCGTGGAGCATTTTGATGACAGGATTTATGGAACATTGTGAAGTCAGGGGTCATGGAACATTGTGATGATAAGGGGATGTAGCATTGTGATGACAGGGTCATGGAACATTGTGATTACAGGGCTGAGGGAGTATTGTGATGACTAGTGATGGAACATTGTGATATCTCTGGTGAGAGAGCATTTTGATGAGTAGTGCATGGACCATTGTGATTACAAGGTTTATGGAATATTGCAATGACAAGGTTGTGGACCGATGTGATGAAATATGTGTGGCACATTGTGATGACAATTGTCATGGAGCATTGTTCTGACAAAGACAAGGAGCATTGTAATGACAATGGTCACAGGGAATTGTGATGAAAAGTTCATGGAGAATTGTGGTTACAAAGGTCACAGGGCCCTGTGATGACGCGGGCATGGACCATTGTGATGACAAATGTTATGAAGCATTGTGATGACTGGAGTCACAGAGCATTGTGATGACAGGGGTCATGAAGCATTGTGATGACAAGTTCATGGAGCATTGTGATGACAGGGGCATGGAGCATTGG